>NW_027437197.1:25825791-26320791 GCF_033239565.1 Halichoeres trimaculatus
CACGGTGATGTCAAATAACCTGACATTGTTCACAGTTCCCTCTTTATCAAGAAGATAGTAGAACTTGTGTCCCTTGATCCTGAGAGGGATGAATGAGGGGGACTCCTGTCTGTGAGCAAAGCAGGCTACCTGGGAGAGAGGAACTGTGATCCTCCGTCCATGCCCTGGTCCCAAAGGTGACTGTGTGCTTATCGTCACCATTTTCCCACCTTGATGTAAAACTACCTGGCTGACAGAGCGCCGGCAAAACAGAACCCCGAGTCCGACAATCCCAGCTCCTATCGCCAGACAGCCTATGGTGAAGCCGTACCTCCAGGTGTTTGAGCCCAGGTTCATCTCAAAGCTCCACAGCCCAGCTAGCCCGGTCGTGGTGGCAGCCCTGCCTTTATTTTTCTCTGAAGAAGCTCCGGTGTCTCTGAGCCCATGGTAAGCGAAATGACCCAGGTACGTCCAGAAAAGAAACTGGCCGCCACAGAAGACCCCGAGGATCCGGAAGAAGCGTGTCCTGTCATGCTCGAACAGGGTGACATCTCTGAGGGGCTGGGCGGAGGAGCTGAGGCTGCGGCGGAGAGCCAAGTGTCTGTGAGCGGATCCGGTCTGAGCAGAGAGGACGAATGACCTGAAGAATAACCGCGTTACACAAGTAGCCCTGCTCACTGTGTGGGACATCCTGGGAACACAAACACTGACTTTCCGCTGGGTGGTTACGAGTCGAAGCGGCGTAGAGAGACACGTCAGTGCCCCACGGAGAACACGTTCTAAACCCATGTTCCCACGTAGAGCGTTAGCATTTGCTCCAACACATCTAAATGCAATGAAACATATATTCAACGATTATGATCGATGTCACAACTCTTATCACGGTCTTCCAAACAAATTACGTGAGTGAAGAGGGCGCCGCCATATTGTCTGACGTAAGGTAGTCTGACGTAAGGCGGTCCTCTACGGAAAGCTGGGCTGACCAAATTCAAGTTCCTCGTGGTTACTTGTCGACTCATTTGAAACCCGTAAGAATAGTATATAATCGCTAGGACCATTGCAGCTATTTTACTAAATTGGTTTCGGAAATTGCAAATTTTAAGGAAAATATATTTTTTTAAATGTTTATACAACTTTAACCTTATAGTTAAAGTTCTACAATTAGGGGTACATTTCAAGTCTGTGGGGTATACTTATCAATTTTCAACTGTGTTACCCATTAAAAAACCCTATAAATCAGCAATGGTTTGCTCCACGGTCACATGACCCAAATCAACTATGGTCACATCCTTTTTGGTCGGAACCTTGAAGAAAGTGTGTCAACTCCTCCTCATCAATATTTCATCGGAAAGATTGTCTGTACATGGGGCACATTAATTGTTCATCAACAGGGTAATCAACATTTTCTGGTGTTCTTACAATAGATGTAATAAAGACCAAACTGTGAAGAAAATGTTCAGAAATTTGAGGTGATGGGGGTCAGGTGGTGGCATATTCAATGTCGGCAGTTAGCACAAGGGCCAAAAGATGGAGGAAATGTCAACTGTGTTACATGTGATTCTTGTGCCATAATTCTTTTAAATTTTGGCTAAACTGTGATAAAAATGATGAGGGACATTTCTAGGGAGCGTTGGCTTACTTAGAAATGTTGAGTGACTCTAAACTTAGTACAGTATGGATTGATGTTGAAAAAACAGTCACAACTTTTGTCCATAACAAGGTTGACAAAGTTATGCTCCATTTTTTTCTAATTCTAAAATATTTAGAAATTCATTAGAGCTTAAGCTTGCCAATTTATGAATTTAGTACATTCCATGAATATACTTTGCAAGTAAATAGAATATGAAACAAAAAAGAAAATATTTTTCACTTTTTTGTAAACCTGAAGTGTTCCCCCAATTATAGAATCACTCTGTTACATTCAAGAAATTAAATCAGGTAAATACATAAATTCAACAAATTGCACTTGTATTGTAGGTAGGGCAGTTCTTGATCTAGTCTTCTTTGCCTCTGTTTCTGTAGACATTATGATTTAGTCTACTCCCTGATGCAAGGAACCCTTGTTGAAAGATTCCACAAATAAATAAAAGTGTTTGGATCAGAATTTATGTTGTTTTTTTGTTTTTGGTTAAAACCTAAGGCTATGTTTGTAAGTTTCCATTGTGCTCTATCATGCAGTTATTGAAGAGTGAGGTGCGTCGTCTGGAGCGAAACCAGGAGAGAGAGAAGAGTGTGGCCAACCTGGAGTACCTGAAGAATGTTTTACTGCAGTTCATCTTTCTGCAGTCTGGCAGCGAGCGGCAAGCCCTTCTGCCTGTCATTCACACAATGCTGCAGCTCAGTCCAGAAGAGAAAAGCAAACTGGCTGCTATTGCACAAGGTATGACCTTTAAACACAAATCATGCTTTTTGCAGGCAATGAATGAAAACAGATTTAAACAAAACATGTGCATGCATTTCTAAACCAGGTTTTTGTTTTTATGTTCTTGGCAGGTCAGGAAGAGGGATCGGGTAATCGTGGCTCAGGGTGGTCCTCCTATCTCCACAGCTGGTCTGGGATCAGATAAACTCCTTAATGATGTACCTGAAAATTGATAACAGTGCTAACACATGCCAAGGTCTTTTTAATGAAAAAGCCAGTACGAAGTTGAAACGCTGAAAGTTTGAAGTTCTGTGAAAATAGAAAGGACAAAGGGGCTGCTGAAAAACTTTTGGGCACAAGAAGGGACAAGAAAAGTGTCATCAAAGAGTGAGGAGGAGGAGGAGGTGAGGGAAAGATAATACTGAAGTCTTTCAGGTAACGACTGATTTGGATTTGCAGTGCAAAAGTTACATTGGTCTCTGAATGAACAGTCAACTGTGACATAATTCTGTCTTCCTTCCTCTGACTCTATGTGGGTATTTATAACATATATAAGACATGAAGGTTACGTGTTGTTGAAGAGGCATTATAAGGCGCCTTAAGCGTTATTTAAACATTGTAGCTGTTATAATTAATCATTTGTCTATTGTGTAGTGATGAAAACAGGTTGTAATGAGGTGCATACATTCTGGGGGAGGAAATGATCACAGGGATAGCATAATGAGAGTACCTGAAGAGCATTTTCAGTTGTGTCGTTTCTGACTTTAAAGACTTATCATTCCATTTCAGTTGTTATCAACAGTATCTTTAGATAAATATGACAACTGAATGTGCTTTGAAAAGATTTCCATGCATCACACCAGGCACAGTGAAGACTGTGTGACCTCTGATTTCATTTAAGCCCATTGTTTTCAGCTTTAAAAGTTGAAAAAGACGGGCTTCAGCAGCTAATCCTCAGGTGTGGCGGTGGCAGAGCACTTTTACACTGTCAGGTTAGCCTGACAAACATGGAGATTGATTGATTGACTAATACCTCATGTTCTGAAATCAGTAGCAGTCATAATTTTCTTGTTATTTCTTTCAACATATCCTGTAGTGATGATCAGTTGGTGTTTTTGTTGTCGGTCTGTTTTGTTACTGCTGTTTGAGTGATTGCTATCTAATAGCTACTTACTGAGAGGTTTGTAATACTGGTTGATTTTTATGGTTTTTCTGCTGCTGTTATATCACTGATCATTTTAAGATTTGTTGCAACCTCTCCTGCACAGCAGTTTGATAAAGTAAGGCCATCACAGCATGCGTACTCTGCTTAAGTATCCGCGGGACTGGTAAAGAAGGAATCATTTCACACTCACATCCTCCTCCCTTTGAAGCACACCAGTAAAACCAGTGCACAAATACCAGATTTGCTTGTCCCAGCATTGAATGAAGACAACTGATTATTTTCTCATTCCACGGGCAGCTTTCAGTTATTCCTTCAGCGTATGTGAATGTATTTTTATCTTAAGCTTTTATATTTATGGTGGGTGAGGTCAACAGAAGCTAAAGAGATTATAACAGCTATCACTCCTCAAATGTATAACAAAGGCTGGGCATTTACACAATATTAATTCCTTCAGAGTTAAGCAGGTAATTCCAGATAAAGGTCTTGGGATATTTTCAGTTGCTAACAAAAATAAAGCTCATATGTATAATGTTAATAACGTTGTCTTCATTTTTCGTTAATCATTTTTGACATGTTGGTTTAATTTGAAACATTGCATCTATAGGTCCGTATAAGCAGAAGTAAAGCAGTCTTTTTACCAGGGGTCTGGAACCTTTACTTTCAAATGAGCCATATTGCCTCAGCTCACCTGGATTAGAGTGATTCTGGAGCCCCAAAATCGACTTAATCTTCACTATAAAGACAAGAGATACTGTAGATACAAGAAAATGTATCTAAAAGAGAAGTTTTGTGAATTTATGCAATCATACATGTGATGTCTTAATTTGTTAACTTTACATTTGCAAAAAAAAAAGCAAAAATTTTGGTATATCCAAAATTTGCCTATTTATATATATATATAATGTATGTTTGTGTATAAATAGAATTAAAATAAAAAAGAAATGCAAACATTTTTTGAAATTTTGAAAATTTGCAAATTTACAAATAAGTGGTATTTCAACAAATTGCAAATTTACAAAAAAAGTGGTATTTCAAAAAATTGCAAATTTACAAAAAAGTGGTATTTCAAAAAATTGCAAAAAAAAAAAAAAAAGAATGATGGCATTTCATAATTTTTCAAAAAATTGCAAAAAATAAAATAAAAATAAAATAAGAGATGGAAATTGAATTAATTTTAAAAAATGTTAAGATTTTGAAATAATTCCAGGGCTGTAAAACTTGACGTTAGCTACAGGTGCATGGAAAGTTGGTGGGCAGATGGGATGCATATTTAGTTCAACAAAATATTAAAGCATGATTTTATTTAGTGTCAATGTCTTTAATCATCAAATCCCTTTGTAAGCAAAAGTCTTTATTTCAATATTTTTTTAAGCTTCAAGGAGCCACTGCAAAGGAGTGAAAGAACCGCATGGGGCTCCAGAGCCACAGGTTGCAGACTTGCTTTTTACAAATATATCAATGAAAGGCATGTACTAAATGTATGTTTCTGTGGAGTTTGAGGAATACTGGATTAAAAGATTAAACACATTTCAAAGAAATGGGGGTTAAAATAATTTAAACAATTAAACAAAAAGTATGTTTCCCTTATAAACACGGACATGTCCTTATCATTTGTCAGTGTGTGGTGTAGATTACAGATTCGCATCTTGTATTGGGAGTTTTCATCCCATTTTTTAAGGAGGGAAAGGAGCGAAGTGGTTTTCCTTTTAAGGCAATTCATGTGGTTTCTTGAATCATGACGTGTTTAGAGGAGGAAATGACAAATAATAACCCTGTCTGCTACTGGAGGGAAAGGTAAATTACCACTCTGGGGACCAGCACCATTGTAAACAGATCCTTGTTATGACTTCGATTTCTCCGCTATAACTTCACTGCTATCATTTTAAACAGCAGGCTTTTAGCAGTACAGTAAGGGAATGGGAGTAACCTGAACATGACAGTCTGATGATGGCTGGGACATTTTCCTCTTCTTGGTGACATGATTCATAACGGACGTTCTCATTTCACCCTCTTGCTGTAATGTATGTGGAGTTTAGGCACCAAATCGGACAAGTTAAACAACCTAAATATCCATACAACTGATGCTTATGTCAGGACTAACATAGGTGAAGGAGATTTAGCCTCAATTAAATCCAGCAAAACAGGTTCTAGATCTGTTTTATCACAAGTCTCACTGATTTTAGGATTGATCAAAACGTTTTTCAGTTAATATACTACTTTACAGCGGTGCAAACTCAAAGACCGAAAGAAAAGCTGCAAAAATGAACAGTTGTAAAATAATCGATTGATTTTCAAAATAAAAGCCCTTTAAAAATGTTTTTTATCTTTGTTTGGTGAGTGGCTTGTAACCTGTTCAGAGAACCAAACCCAGAGTACATATGGACATCCTGTTGTACATGTAAATCTTTACTTTGATCATGCTCTGGCGTGTTACAATCCCGAACATTTTTTTTCAGCTCTTCCCTGAGACCTGATGTTTTTTTTCTACATTATTTTGTGAGGGGAAACAACAATAAAAAGAAAGAATATAAGAGGCATTGAACCAGCTCTGGTTTCTTTTCTCTAACTGAGAAAAGTTTACCTGTGAAATGCCTCAATGTGCCTTGGTAATGATGGATTAAGACAGGGTAAGATGTATGTCAAAATCTAATGTGGTGTGAGAATTAAACAAAAAGCACAGCTTAGGCCTGCTTGTATTGTGCAGTGTATACAAGCAGTGTCAGAAGATATTTGTAACGCTATGATTTAATTTTGTTTTTATTCTTTTTTCTATATTAATAACAATGTCAGACATTAGGACAATAAAAAAACTGAAATTTTGAAAATGGAAATGTTTATAGATGTTGTTTTCCTTTATGGCTACTTTCTTTAAGAAAATAAAATAATAAATAAATAAAGAATCATAATCATAATCATAATAATAATAATAATAATAATAATAATAATAATTATTATTATTTTTATCATTATTATTATTATTATTATTATTATTATTAATATTATTATTATTATTATTATTAAAAAAGCTTAAGTTTAAAAAATGTACTTCTGTAGACAAAAGTGGGCTAAATTGTTTGTTTGCAAACCAGAATGATTTGGTGCAATTCTGTAAGAAAGACAGCCACAGAGCATGTTAATGAGCTTGTTTTCTTTACAAGACATTTTTCTGTCTTCTCTTTGTTTAGACAGTATTTCTATCCACTTAAATAAAGACATTTGGAAGGTTTAATTTTGCTTTGAAGCAATCCCTTTTTTTTTCAACATTCTTTTTTTATTGAATTTTTGGCACAAGGTGAGCAGAAATTTACCATTTGTTACAATGAACATGCATATAATACCCCCCCCCCCCCCCCCCCCCCCGAAAAAAAAAAAAAAAAAAAAAAGGCCAAATCTGCATTAAGGTTTTCATGATAAGAGAGAAAAAAGAAAAATAAATAAATGAATAAATGAAATAAGGTAATTTAAATAATAATAGTAATAATAATAATGAAGCAATCTCTTTTAAACAAATGTGAATGCTCTGCCATTTACGTCTTCATGTAATGGATATGAAATCAATTCATGTGTGTGATTCTTGTATTTTTTTATGTTTACTTTGACATGATTTTCCTTGTTACAAATCTAAATCTTAAGTATTGCTTGGATAAAAGCTTTCCCTTTGAAGAGATTTTATTTTGAAGGCACTGGCGGAAGTGTTAAATCTTGCACTTGGTGGTTTTTCAGACTGAGCAGAGAGGCAAGGCCCACTTTCGCCATTCTGCTGCTCCGTAACGTTACATCCTGGACCGGACAACATCTGGATTTCTGCATCTGAAGTCAGAGAAACTGGTCTGGTCCGGGACTTGGTGGGGCGATGCTCGGTGTCACGGAGATGACGAACGGGTGAGTGGGGCGTTTCAGACTGTTTCCTTCAAATGTACTTTTGCCGGTTGAGTTTGGAAGTTGTCATTTTTCCGCTGGAAGAAAAAAACGCAGGCTGGTATGTTCCATTCTCTCATGGGCTAGGCAACTGAAGTTACTGCAAACTTATAGAAAAAAATGTGCAACGTTATTTTTTCCTTTTATGCACAAATTCGTTGCTTTATGGTTCTTTACAACACGATAGGCAAAGATCATCTACTCTGTATTCAGTTTACTGTATAATGTGCTGCTACATCTCAATCTGGTCTCTGCTCGCTTGCGCCCTCCATTGGGCTGTTTGGAGCTGCTACATTTCCTGCTTTAAAATTCTGTTAAGGAAGAATAATTGTGATGTTGATCATGAAACTTATACAAAATGTTAAGTTGAACTGTGGGTCAGTTACACTAGAAGATGAGCTGCATAAATATTCTGGCTGTTTAACTGATGTCAGCTTCTTTTGTGCTCAATTTATCAGGGATAATGTGTCTGCAGACTTAGTCATTAGAGTTGGTATCAACACAACAAATGCTGGTGCTTTTTGTAATCATTTAAATTTTAAATGGAAAATAATTCATTGAAAAACCACTTTCTGCAATTCTACCGTTTCATTTAGCAGACACTTTTGTCCAAAGCGATGTACAACACAACCAAGAACATTGTGATCAGTTTTTTTTTTTTTAATATAATCAACTGATGTTTTAAATGTGTAATGATTATCTGTTGTTACCATGTTCTGTTGAGTTGATTGGTTCAGTTACAAAAAAAAACAATAATAATGATGATGATGCAAAATGAATTTCAAGTGGCTGACCACTTATCTAATTCAGTGTTTGAAAAGTAGGCCTGGGAATTATGGCATTTTCTTTATATCTTGATATTTTTAGGCCATATTAAGGCGATATGATATAAAACTAAAATCTTATCAAGTGTTTTGTCTTTTTTCAGGTAAAAATTGTGTTAATGTACCTGACATGAGCCACATTCAGCTGATCAGTCCAGAAAAATGTCTTGTTTCATGCTATTTAAAGACAAAAAATGCCAATGAAATAAGAAAAATTGCTCAAAAAAATGTGCTTAAAACTAAAATAATGTCTTAATACAAGTAACTTCCCTCTTGTTCCGTTGGCAGATTTTTTTTTATTGTTACAAGACATTTTTCTGGACTGATCAGCTGAATGTGGCTCATGTTAAGTCTAAAAAGACATATTCTACTGAAAGTGAGACAAAAACACTTGATAAGATTTCAGTTTTTTGCAGTGTATACAAGGTGGACCATAAGTTTCCATACAGGGGGAAACGTATGATGTATTTTATTTGGTATGGCTTTCACAGATCCTCAGATCCCCAGATCTCTCCCCTCTTGATTTCTATCTTTGGGGGCAGTTGAAGGCTATTGTGTATCAGGTGAAGATACGAGACATAAATCACGTCAAGGAATGTATCACCAACGCCATTAGTAGCGAAACGTCAACTGTGCTAATGCAAGTTGATCAGTCGTGGAAAACACGTATTAATATATGTTTTTTACAAAACAGTGGTAATCATTTAGAGCATGTTATTAAAAACAGTTGTCCAACATTAAATGTCTATTTTTCCTGTGTATGGAAACTTATGGCTCATCCTGTATTTCCACATTTTGCCTTAGCCTTGATGCTTTGATGCGTACAATAGGTGATATTTTAAGTTTAAGCCACCCTCCAAATGTCACACAGGCTATTTATTAACCCTTCTAAATTAAGGGGTTAATTTACCTTTACAACCACTTTTAAATTTAATCTTAATATTTCAACTTAAAAAAAACTGTTCACCTTGTCTCACTTGGTGTTGGTGTTGCAACATTAGATCAATATTAAAGTAGTTTAAGCAACAAACTTGACGCACCTTATGTTTAGTTCAAACACAACAAAACAGATAAGCTGTTTTCAATCAAATAGTTAACTGTGTAGAATATCACAATATATCACAATATTGTGATATTGTGACATTATTGTATCATGACCCTAGTATCATGATGCGTATCATGTCATATCACTAGATTCTTGCCAATACTCACCCCTTGTCAAAACACTTAAGCATTCAAACTTTTCTGAATGGCTATCCTGCTATTTAAAAAAAAGAAATTAACATAGTAGTTTTATTTTGACCTTAGGTCATAGCATTTTGTGTTGAGTTACCATTTTTAATGGAGCAGCAAAAAAAATATTTTGTATTTTTTGTGAAGCTTTCCTCAGTCACCTAATATAATTCTTTTCTACACTCCTGAAATTCATCATTCACATTCTCAAGTGTCCTTGGTTGTGCTGCTGTGGTGGTTGACGGATCTCACAAACTGCTTAGATTACATTTTAACAAGTAAAAAAAAACAGTGATAAAGAAATGCAGCTAAAGAAATAAGGATGAGGATGTTGTCTGTTTTCAGCAGCTCAGCCTCCTCCCTGCACAGGAATGTCCACACAAACTCACTGGACAGTAGTTATTGCTTTCTGAACCACTTCCTGAACCATGCAGTCCTCGGGGACTGCCTTCAGAGCAGCATATTTTTCCAGCAGTGTGAATGCTGCTGTGTGTACTCCCCAATAACTGATGGCCTGGGATGAATCTGGCTTTTATAAAGCACTCTGGACGCTGAAAGCTGCAGTGAGAGGGCGAGTCTTTTAAAGGCCTGAGGATTGCTGCATTCCCAGAGCATTACTTTAGATCTGATCCCGCTCCATGTTGATACAACTGGAGCTTAAAGGAGCGACCCAGACTCCAGTGTGGACTTGTCCTTGTTTGGAAGAGTGCTGAACTTGTATGATATAGGATTTGAAGTGTGTGTAACTTGTTGCATGTGGTGAACAGGAATGTTAGCCTTGATAATAAGTGACACAGAATGACTTGTTGAGTTTTTCACATGATGTGCTTAGCAGTTCATATAAGTCAGTTCATTAATGAAGAACTAAGGAGTCCTCTGATCTCATGTCCTTGAAGCTCAATAAAGGCTGATGGTTTTCAAAGGAAGCATTTGTTGTTTTCTGAGGTGGACAAGAATTACACATAGTGCGTACAAAATCAAAGGGCTAAACAAGTGTTGCCATGGTTACTTGAAGCAGTTCCTGCATGGTGTGCAAAGAGATTATACAACAGAAATGTCAGAAACAACTGCAGAAGCTTTGTGTTGTTTACCAGATGTTGCCTCATGTAAAAGACACCACAGAATGCTGTGCTCTGAGTTTTCTAACCGATATACTCTGCTCTTAACAGTTTCATGCAGAGTTCGACATAATATCATTTTCTTTTTGTTTCAATATACTATTAATCTTGCTGTGACGGGGAGCTGTTCATGTTGTAATATGATAACTTAATTGCCCCTCCACCTTGTCCATGAATATGAAGCTACTCCCCGGTAATTCTTCTGATGAGCCCCATACATTTTAAAATCTATCTCAGTGTAAGTGTACTAATTATATTATCACCCACAATTATATACAATTATATAATCAACCCACAGGTGGGTTGCCAGAAATTTTTTATGGGTAGCCAAAAACGTAGCTTTACAAGTTTTCCTGGTCAGCAACATTACACTGAGTTTATAAGTGAATAAATATGTAATTGGTCCCTGGATCTGGATATCTCTTGGTGTATATATATAGAAATAGGTGAAAATTGCATATCATGTGATGTTAACGTACTGTTTTGTTATATGTTTTTGACTGAAGTAGGCCATCTAGTGTCTCGAAGTGGTTATAGCAATATTTTAAGTTGTTTGGAACCTTGCACAAGTCTGCACGTAACTCTTCCTTGCCTGTGAGTATTTTGACATTTGGAGTTTTCAGTTACAAAGACTATCTGTGATATGTTTCTGTGTTGAAAGTTGAAATTCTATTCTGAAGCCAAAGTTATACAGATGTATGCTAAGCGCTAGCATATCAGTGCAATTTCCCATATATGTTTGTATCAAGCTAGCGCTATTTTGTTGGTATCATGTTCGGTAAATAAGGAGATTTATACCATGTTGAATGTATTGAATAGAAATCTCTTGTGAAAGAGGAATGTACATTTCTTTGTGAGTTCAGTCCTTTAGTAAAATTTCAAGCTGAACATCCTAAATCAGAAATGGCAGCTAACTGCGAGGCTAAGATGGCCATGGCGGACGTAACGTCCTGCAGCTCTGGCATAGTGTAAAGAAGATTCTTAACAGGAACCGGTTTTGATGCCCATCCCTATGTTTTACTGCACTCGGAGGAAAACACTGTCACTGTGTCACAATAACACATATGAAAGAGCTGACCCACTGATTACTTTGATTGCTAGTTTCCAATAGAAAGATTTGAAGTCTTTTGAAGGATTCAAAACCCCTTTGAGTTCGAACCTGAGATCCTGTTGCCTTCTTACTGGATGAGCATCACATCTGAATATCTCGTCCCGAGTCTTGTATTTTGCTTCTCATCCCTTTCACAACCACATAGAATAGAATAGAATAGAATAGAATAGAATAGAATAGAATAAAATAGAACAGAAAAAACTTTTTCTTGTTTGTCATGAGCATAGACTGTAAAAAAAAATGGACGTCCACTTGCTCTAAGTGAGGTCTCCACAAAAACTGCTCCCCCTGGTGGCTGGCTGCAGTATAGGTTTAAAAATACGGCTTTCCAGCTATTCCAGATGGACTGTGGTCAAACTTTAAAAAATTATTTCATCTTGTAGAAATGTTCCTCAGGTCCTATTGTTGTGGTGATTTGAAGATATCATTTGGCTGTCTTGTATCCAAGTCCTCTATTTTCTAAAAAGTTTCCTTTTTATTAGTTATACGAGGTTAAAAACGAGGCTTTACGTAACATTTAACAATGATTGACAGATGCCGTTCTCGTGTATTTTTTTCGGGGATCGTAAAATATGTCGGGAGGTGGAATCAGGAAGTGATTAGACTCTCGAAAGAAAAAAAATACATATTATTTTTGTCACTCAGCTCCACTCAGATTCTCCCAGAATCCCTCATTGTCTCTACTGCACAGAATCTGGCTCCAAACTGCTACAATGGTGGCGCTTGAGACGGCGTTATTTTGGCTTCAAAACCGCACAATGATAAATGGTGGAACAACACTGTCCACTTTATATACAGTCTATGGTCATGAGTGATAGAAATTTGACTTTGACAGACTAATTAAAACAAATTCTCATATATGAGTATACAAGTAAAAATGAGGACAAAATACAGAAGCAGACCGGACGCTGCACTTGATACGTGCCTTGCTCTCTCATCCTGTACACATGTCTGGGATACAATTCTAATGCAAGCAGGCTAACCTGTCTAACAAGGCTGTAATACATTAGTCAAATGTGTCTCTTAGGCCTGTTAGCTGTTACCAAAGATGTGAGATGAAGCAGAAACATGATTAAAAAACCTTTTTATTTCTTTGCACAGTTATCCTGTAAATTGATTTGGGTTGCTGTGGCTTGTTCCAAAAAAGTTTGGGAAACACTGATCTAGAGTTCTTCAGAACAGCATAATCTCACCATGGCTAAACCCAAGCATGAAGTAGAATTTAATCAAATCTTGTAAGTGAGCCATGTTCCTCTATTTAGCTATCCGTTCATGTTTCCCCATTCAAACTTAAATTACTTATGCGTTTCTCCATCCATCCATCCATTTTCTATACCGCTTATCCTGTTTTATGGTCCCGGGTGGCTGGAGCCTATCCCAGCAATCATTGGGCGAGAGGCAGGGTACACCCTGGACTGGTCGCCAGTCAGTCGCAGGGCTGACACATAGACAGACAACCATGCACGCACACACTCACACCTAGGAACAATGTGGTGTGACCAATTAACCTGGTAAGCATGTTTTTGGACTGTGGGAGGAAGCCGGAGTACCCGGAGAGAACCCACGCATGCACGGGGAGAACATGTAAACTCCACACAGAAAGACCCACCGGCCGAGGTGGGGAATTGAACCGGTGACCTTCTTGCTGTGAGGCTGCAGCGCTAACCGTTGCACCACCGTGCAGCCCTATACATTTCTCATCTGTCTTAAAAAAGATAAAAACCATCCAGAATCTTGAAGTTCTTTGTGGCTGACACTTTCTAAGTGAGTTCCCGATACTTCATCGTTATATACAGGTACATTTACATATCTGTTAGAAATATGTATTTAAAGACACCAGTATTTTAAAGGTCAAACCTAACATCAGGAGCACACTGTCAGTGGCAGTCAGTGTGTGGTCAGTGTGTGGTCAGTGGGTTTGGTTCCCCCTTAAGAAGCTGGAGAGACAAACACAACATTGCAGGTCAGTGAGAACTGCTTGATTATCCATCTGGCCCATTGACTGCAGGCTTCCTGCACCTCCTCACACCTCTGTAGATCTTCCTTTTCTCCTCAACAGCAACTTTGATCATCCCCCCTTGTCCTGTCCTCACACCCCACCTCCATCCTGGTGCTCCCTGGGAGCTTAAAACCCAAACCTAATGCTCTGTTTTTAATGCTGTTTGACATCCACACACATTCTGTCACTTAAGCACAAGTGGTCACATTCTTGCTCACACAAAGACACAGAAAACAGGAAGTGATGTGGCCATGCAGGCTGAGATAGCTGTAGCAGTGTTTGCAGTGACAGCAAAGGGACTTAAGTAACAGACGAAACACTCTGGCTGCAGTTTGACAGGACAGATCGGTAAGACCAAATTAAAACACTCTACAAAGCATTTAAAAGTGTGGTAGTGTTGTTGTTGTGACTTATTAATCTTTGCAGTGTAGCTACAGGTTTAACCATGTGTGTGTGTTTGTGGATGACATTTTCACTCCTTTATGCTCTCGACTGATTCCACTCTGAACTGAAGAAATGAAATGACCCATAGAAGAGAAATCAAGAATTTAATTAGAGAAGCTATTTCAGTTTTAAAGGAGATTATAAAAACTCAGAAAACTGGATGATATTCAGTTTGTTGTCTAAATCTTTAAGGGGAAAATATGTTAATGGTTTTATTCTGTGGCCTGTGAAGGAAATGTATGACAGAAGAGAAGTTAGTATTTAAATAACTGTACTACCAAAGTCGTCCACACGGTGGCAGCACACTTGCATGGAAAGTCTTCTCTGGAGTGTCAGGGATTGTCACTGCAATTGGCCTCACAGAAAAATGGGAGTATGTGTGTGTGTGTGTGTGTGTGTGTGCTTGTTTATCATTTCTTTATTGTCATGTTTTTGCCGTATTTGGTCAGCTGGCTTGGGACAGGAAATGTGGAAAGCAGAGAGAGTGATGACGAGCAGCGAAGGGCTGAACCAGCCGTCGTTGCTATGGAACCATAGGTTTTCGACACAGGCCGAGCTTTAACTGCTGAGCTTAAGTGGAGCCCCATAACCAGACAGCTTTGTTCATATTTTATATTCTCATAAAACTTTGGCTGCATTCAAGTTCATTTGAAATCAGAGAGATTGTGGAGCCATAATTCCTCACACGTTGCCTCTGCTTACACTGTGTAATCCAGAGCAGATGACATAACTGTATTGTCACTTTTACACTCCCATAAAGATTAGAGCTGTACGCATGTAACCTTTTTTTTGTGCATTAGAAGTGAAATCAAAATTCTAAATGAATGAAACTGTTGAGAAGTTTGACTCTGATGTGAATAAAACTATGACTCATCATGAACACCACGGCGTACTCAGACTTGTCATCTTGTGCTGCTGCTGCAGCTGCTTCAGGATGTCGAGCTGATTTCAAAGATCAGCATTCACGCTTTATGCTTTGACTTTGTGTGTGTGCGCGAGTGTTTCAGACCGATGTGGAATGCTGAACAGGTTAAGGCAAGCTGCTGAAGGTGAGTCTGCATAGTGTGAACTATTCACAGGGCACGTTAGTGTCTGTACACAAGGAGGGACATGGTTTCTGTCAACCGTGAGTTCACGCACAGCCGGTCCAAACCATCTGATACAAAGAAAAAAACAGTCAGGCTGATCTGGCTGTTTCAGGAACAGACCGTAAATCAAAGTGTGTGTGTGCTTTACACACTTTGAGCTCTGTTTACATCTGTTTCCTCTTGTTTACTCTGCTTGTTTGCTGACCGAGCCTTCCCCTGCCTCCATGACATCACAGCTCCTCGTTTCTAATGAGCCACGTCTGAGGGCGAGTTCTGCTCCATCTGAAAATGTGCATCTGCTGTGCTTTCCCTCTGTTTGGGAGGATCTCTTGTTCCCACATAATGTGAAGATGAATTATTCATGGTCTGACATTTCCCCTTTTTCAATAGTTTGTTGTTCCTGCTGAGGAGTATTCTCATAGTTTACAAAATGGCCTAAGGGAATAAGCAGTCAGTGTTTGAAACTGGAATGTAATACTCCATAACTGGTGTGCTGTTCAGTAAAGTGCAGTTTTTGCAGTTATTCTGTATGTTCCCATCGCTTGAAGTGCACCACCTTACAGGAGGGAAAACTGTCTCATCACAAACATAGTGTGTTCATATAACGTATGTTGTTTTCAAGTCCAGAACAATGTAATTAGGAGATATTGAAAGCCAAAATAAAGACACTAGGGATGGGTACTGAATCAGGTACTTTTATAGGTACCTATCGAATTCTGTCAAAAGTACCGGGTACCGGTTCATGTAAAATCAAAAGGTACCATGTTTAGGTACCTAAATGCATCCTTGTGACTGTGAGGGAGTGGAAGGGTAGCCAATTTTCCATGCTGGACATGAACACAGCATTGCAAGGTTATTTAATGAAGAATAAATATGTGCAGTCAAAAAAAACACATGTATTTTATTACTAAACAAATTGTTATTTTTTACCACAGAAACACAAAAAAGTACCAAAAAATGGTACCGCTGAGTACCAGTACAGATTGCCAGGTACCGGGCATCGGTACAGCATCGTTTCAAATGTGAAAGGTACCCATCCTTAAAAGACACTGGTTCTGGGTTATAAGTGGAAAATTTTCTAATGTAATAAGTAAAATTAATATGTAAAAAAAAAATTGTAAAATATTTTAATTGAATTTTCTGTTTTTGTGGTGGGTACAGAAAGAGAAAAATACAATGTCGATACACTACAGTGGCTCATTCAATCGCTATTCAAAATCAAAATATATTTGTTGAAATAATGATAATTAATGAATAAGTAAAAATGACTAAATAAAATAAACAAAATCAACAACTCAGTAGGTAATTGGTTTTCAAGTTTTGTTTTTTGTTTTCTCTCTCTCTCTTTTTTTTTAAGAATATTGTCTTAAACTAAATATTAAGAGTAAAATGATTCTTTTACCTTCGACACATTTATTTTTACTCATTCCAACACTTCGAGTGTCACCATTGACTTGTAAAATCTTAGAATTATGGATGGGTACTGACTAATGTACTTTTTACAGATACCAAAGTCTGTCTGTAGTACGGAATACTGATTCATGTAAAATCAAACGGTTCCATGTTTTGGTACCTAAACACATCCTTGTGACTGTGAGGGAGTGGAAGATAAAGTGATATTCCATGCTGGACATGAACACAGTCATTGTAAGTTTATATATTGAGAAATAAATATGCTAAAATGAAAATAAAAGAGATTTCATTATTGAACAATTAATATTATTACCGCATAAACACACACAAAAGTACAGAAAAATGGTACTATTGGGTACCAATACGGAATGCCAGGCACAGGGCATTGGTACTATATCATGTGTGTACATGTTAAAGATACCCATTAAAGATAGACCGATACAGATTTTTTCAGGCCGAAACCGATACCTATTATTTGTAGTCAAGGAGGCCGATATTTGAAGCCGATATTAATTTGCAGTCAAAATTGTGAACAATACAAACTCCATCACTTAACTTCATCCAAATACCTTTAAGCATGAGTTAATTAAACAGCTCCCAGGCGTAGCAGCATATTTTAAGTTAAATGAAAACTTAAAAAAATAGATAGCTTAAGTTTTCTACAATAAATAAAGTTTTCTGAAATTTTAATGTAACTGCAATTACCGAAAATTTGGGACAGTGCTGGAGACTGAGTAGTGACTGCAGACTGCGGAGTGGCTGCATCAGAGCAGCAACAACACAGTTTGAAATTAGTTTCTTAACAGCTGTCAGATTAAAAAAAGGCAGATGCTGATATGCGTCAAAAGGCCAAATATTGTCCCTGATAATCAGTCTATCCCTAATACCCATCCCTGGAAATAACAAAATCATACCCCCCCAGTTTTGACTTTTTGCAGGGTTTGAGTGGCAGTGACCTCACATGGGGAATTGGTGTACTCGAACAGTTTGCCTGTCAGTGTTTGTTCCTTTCACTCTGTTTGAACTCTCTCTCGTCTCTCTCAGGCGTTCTTCTCAAACAGAGGAGTGAGCCAGAGAGGAGGAGGAGGTGAAAGAGGCGGCAGGGGGTAAAGGCCAGAAAGGGGAACGGCTCTCTCATCCTCCTGTTTACCTGTGACAGGAGAGGGAGGTGGAGCAGGAGAGAGCTGATAGGTGTGCAGTCTGTGAAAGCACACATCTGTGGCTGGAGCTGCGTTTGAAACAGCCCACAGCAGTGCAAGACGCTTCAAGGCGTTTTATTATATGCTCAAGAATTTCCAGTCTCTTTTCTGGAAGTGATTCTGGACTGACACGGGGTAGAAGGGAAGGAAGCAAGGAAGGAAGGAAGGAAGCCAGGGAGAGAGCGGGAGAGGCAGAGGGGAGATGAATTCTTTGAGGCTGAAAGAGTTGAAAAACTCAGACCTGTACAGGCGGAGACAAGAGAGACCAGACAGCTATGGAAGTCAGGCTGGGGACAACTTCAGGTGAGTCTGCCTTCTTGGAGCTCTTCACTGCTCAGACGATGATGATGGTACTGGGATCTAGAATATTTATTATTGCTTTCATCAAATTATATCATACAGCATGTCGGAGTATTCTGCCCACAGTCCCATGGAATGTATTCATTTGGAATTTTTGCAGCGTTTTTTTTTTTTTTTTTTTTTTTTTCACTGGAGTTCATTTTTTCTTCTTGGTGAAGAAATAGTTTATGTGAAAACTTAAAAGGAAAATGAAGTAAATGAAAAAGTTTAGGATAAATGCACAGGGATGATCCACTCTGCTATGACTTTTTGTGAAGGTGTTAAACCAGCTAAGGTGTCAGTCTTTCCCACATAAGTGAAATCTTCTACAGTCATAAGATGCCTCAGATACCTCTTCCTCTTGTGTTTTGAAAGTTGGTGTTTTTATGAATTTAAGGTTGATCTTGTTATAACTGGCTTATGATCAGCTACGAGCCGATTGCCTCGATCTTGAATCATCCAGTGACTCAGAGCACGCTCCTCGTGTTGCTTCAGAACCAGTCATTACCAAAGAACCTTTGACGGAACGTGCTGTTCTGTGTGTCTTGTATTGACAAGTATGGATAGGGTGAGATGTGGTGGGGTGTTTGATCAGCAAACACCGCAGCTGATGGAGGAATTCCTCTGAGATGAGACTCCAGTGTTGACAGGCTGTGCAGAGGTTAGCACCCTGCATTTATAAAACCATCTTATCAGTTTTGGATCATCTCTTTAGTTTGTACTCTTCTCCATCGACTTCCATTCCATCACTGTGTTAATTCTCTTCTTTTTCGTGTGTGTGTGAGTGTGTGTGTGTGTGTATTCCTGAAGTGATTAGAGGAATGTTATGTGAAGAATGTGGACTGAAAGAGTGCTCTGTTGTTGGAGATGCACCAAGTCAAACACTTGCAGTCCTCCTCCTTTGTCATGAAGCTCAGTTTGGTGTTGGTTAGGAACATGAACAGTGTTCTCACACCTTGCTCACTACTAAGCACTTTGTATCATTTGATAAAACTAAAACCTCAGGACAGGAGAGCATATCTGGCTGGGCGGGGAAATAGGCGGCCTGTTTACACCAGGTGTTAACATGCATCAACTGTCACACTTCAGAAGCTAACTATGGCTGTTCACATCTGGCGTTGATGCAGCCTCTACACAGTCCTCCAGTATGGTGGCCAGTGGGTATCAGACGGTTTGCAAAAGCCACAACATGAATGCAAGAGCAAAAACACTCATGCAAAAGCCACAACACAACAGAAGTACTGCCACAACGGAGGTTAAAAGAGGTTTGTTATCCCCACAAACACAGACAAGTTGTGAAAGCAAGTAAATGATTTTCTTTTTCAACTTTATCTATGATGAACAAAGCTTCATGGGGGCCCACCTTGCGATACCTTTCATAGTACTTATTTTTATATACTGGAAAAATACGCCATCTTATATTTGGCTGTAAAAGGTAAAAAAAAAAAGAGAAAAGGTCAAGGTAAAAAAAAGAAAACAATTGTTTCCTTACTTTCAAAACTTTCTGTGACTGTTAGGATAACCTTCCTTTTAACTTCTGTTGTGGCTGTACTTCCATTGTGTTGTGACTTTTGCATTGTTGTTGTTGCTTTTGCAAATTGGCTGACACCTACTGGCCACCGTACTCCAGTGACTGCTCCTAAGCTGATGTCACTTTTTGCCCGAGGTTCAAATAAGAATCTGGCTTTCGTCACATTCATTAGTCAGCATCAGATTGAATTTATAATCCATGAACTAAACTGACTGCAGAGGGAGAAGGTTTACTAATATGAATAAAACAGTCGTTTGATTTTTGAATTTTGTAAATGCAAACTCTCCTTTCTTTGTGGAACATTTTTCCTTCCTGTGCTGAATTATCATAAACTGTAATAAATAAGTAATCCTTTAACCATGACCCTCAACTGAATGGGATTGTCTCTTCAGTGATAACTTTATCAGTTGAGATTTTCACATCCTTTGTCATGATGTCTACACATGCTGAAAAATTGAAAACAACATGAGAAATGAACGGCCCAGGGATTTAAAGCGACAAAGCACAGAGACATTAAATCAGGGAGCACTGAACATAAAACAGGTGGATCTGTATTCAGGCCTGCATTGAGCTGCCCATCTGTGATTACTTGGTACACATCTTAACACTAGGTGTAAACAGGGTCTGTGTCGACTAAGCAAAACACGAAGTTCCTATCTGAGAACTGGCTCCGTCTCAATGGTAGCATCGTCATCACCCAGTAAAATGTCAGTTTCATCCCAGTCGCTGCAGGCTGCATGCCAAAGTGGGCAAGGTCAGGAAACTGAACCCTAGACTGCCCCTGGTGGTACAGTCAGCCGTGTGTGAAGGTGTGAAGATAGGATTATTTGATAGTTCCTTTAAATAACACTGGCTGCCATCAGTGCAGTGTGGTGTGAATGTGAGAAGCAGCGTGAAAACAGTCTCAGCAGTCAAAAGGAAGTGCTATGCTAGTCACATTTTCTTTCTAATTTTTTTTTTTTTTTTAAAGAGATGTTTTGCTACCATGGAGCAGCTTCATAACTGTAACCACCTGAATAGTTTGTACAAAACTGCAGCGACAGGATATTGAAGCCATGAAAGCTAATGGAAAATTCTTTCCAAGAGTCTCTCACTGGTTCGTGCAGAGGTTGGATTATGTCACTCATGTGCAAGTTATGAGTAAGTCTCAAGTCAGAACCTTCAAGTCTCAAGTAAGTCCCAAGTCACTGGTGAGAATCAAGAAAGTCACAAGTCAAGTCATGAAAATCTGATGATCGATCCTAGTTTCCATGTTTAAGTCAGTTTTATTTCATTAGTAATGATAATTCAAACCATTGCAACCTGCGAACAGTTCCCCCTTTAGGAGGAATACGCTATTTCTTCATGGCCTGTTAATGCATCTGTCTATGTGTATCTATGCAAACATTAAACTAAACGTTAAAGCAAACGTCACCTCTCTTTAAGTTTTTACTGTTTGTCAAACCAATAAGTTAGCTAAAGACACTTTCACTGCACATTTTATTGAGAAGACATTAACATCAGGTAGCTTGTTTAGGCATTGTTATTGGTAGCAAACGTTAGCTTTCTAATAGCCGTGACAGCTAAAAGACACATTCACGTAGCTTATCTTTCTGTCTAGGTTTTTTAGTGACAGACGAAGTTGGATGTTGTGGTAGTCGTGTCACTGATTGTTGAGCTGCAGACCATGTGCACCGCTGGTTTCTTCTTCATATCGGCATCAACAAAATAATCCATGAACCCACATTATATTATTCTTGGTCCATCTGCCTCCATGACTGCGTGCGTAACAGTTGACAGCTAGTGAGCTGTGCAGCGTGCCACATGCATTGCACCGTAAAATCTCACAATCATGTTTACAATAAAACATGATGTAATCTAACTTGAAAAAAAATGCAGATATTTAATGTCACCTGAGTCCCCCACCTCTGGGTTCCTGTATACAGGCCCTTAAAACAGTGTTTGGTATGAAGTGATGAATGCTTTGCCTTCATTTTACATTTGTAAATTTGTCTGAAATGCATGTTCCATTAATTAAAACTAAATATATTTATTTGCTTGTGTAAAAAAATGGTTAATGTTTGTATAAAGGAATAATTTATCATGTCTAATCTTTCCTACATGTGAAAAATAAATCCCTCTATCAGGACTATTGTCTGCAAGCTTTTGAGGTTGTTATGACTGTTATGTATTACTTCTTTCCTTTGCCTGCCTGTTCCAGGCTGTTTGAGGAGTTAAGGAGAAAAGGACACTTGATGATGATGATGATGATGGTGCCGGTCAAGTGGGCGTCAGGAACAAGTGCTGCACAACAAAAGGAAATGTTTGTCATAAATTATGTTTGCTCAGTCACTGAATCACTCAGTGTTACACACTCTTGTGTGTGTGTGTGTGTGTGTGTGTGTGTGTGTGTGTGTGTGTGTGTGTGTGTGTGTGTGTGTGTGTGTGTGTGTGTGCGTGTGTGTGTGTGTGTGTGTGTGTGTGTGTGTGTGTGCTCTTTCTTTGCCTCGCCAACAGGGAAAGTTATTTTGCCCAACAGCCCTAATGTCCCTGTAGCTATGGTTGCTGTTGACTCTGCGTGTGTGTGTCAGGGGGAGTGTTAGTGCATTCAGGAAGGGTGTGTCTGGTTTGGTTTGTCAGCCCGTACCTGCACAATTTCATACGACTTGCTTTTTTATTAATCATACTACTGTTGGGACAACAGTGACTTTGGTTTTGTGCTGATGTTGATGATGGTGGTTCATATGATGACACTTAAGTTTCAAGCAAAACCATCTACATAGTATCAGTAATTCATTTTATTTAAAGTTATATGCCTTAATCCTGTTCAGATAACTTTTTTTTTTCACATAATTTCATCATTTCAGAAAGTGTGATTTTACAGACTAACCTACCCTTCCAACATGACTGTTGAGTTTTTGACAAAAATGTTTCGAACAATGCTTTTTAATCAAGCCTGTTAACATGTTTAATGTTGCTGTGCACAATGAATGAAACACTTAACTGTTACGGCTGAAATCCACCAGATGCGTCTGCAGTCTGTCTCTGCTCTGTCACTGCAACGGATCAGATAGGTTTTACATTCATGTCAAAGTGTCAACTCACACAGGATCTGTTGTAGTTCATCTGGGAGGCTGGTCCGTCATGTTGCAGGTAATATGCAGCCACCCTATTTTTGCTGGACATGGACGCATAAATTCAGCGTAAGGAAGATCGAGCGGGACAGGAAGTTGTGACCGGAAACTACCTTAAAACACCAAGAGACTTTAAAAATAAAATAAACCGTGTCAAAAATGGTTTGCTTTTAGCTTCACAAATGGACTCAATGAGTGGAGCCAGACCAGGAGTCAACAGGTTTGAGGTTTTAAAGCCCAAAATGAATGAAGAGAGACTTATCAATGGAGAGGGAAGCACAGGAACGCCTCAGTCTTTGACTCCAGCTGTCTGTCAGTCATACAGCTTGTTGGACTAAAGCAGCCGGTGTGAGTTGACGAACGCAGTCAACATGCAACAGAACAGACTCAGACTGCAGATGTATCTGGTGTATTTGAGGAGTAAAAAATAGAGGTAGACCGATATATCGGCCGGCCGATATTTGGACATTTGTCTCTATCGGCCATCGGCCCTATTTTCTTTGAAAAAGCAGATTTTTGATCCGTTGTATAAAATGACGCAATTTTTGATCAGGCACAAAAAAGATGAGCACCTCAAACTTTTGGAACCACTTGGATACATTACATACTTTTGTTCAAATTATATTAATAAGTTTAAATTTCTTTTTTGACATTTTAAGAAGAGTGTGAATGTTTACTACTGCTTGTTACATTGTGTGTTTACTCAGACAAAATATTTCATTGTTTTGAAAGCTGAATAAATGTTCAGAGGACTGGACACGACTTGTTGTAATAGATTTCTTTTAGTTGCTCAGAAATTGCCGCGTTTCACAAAAATGTGATAAATATATATTTATTTAACAATCGGCCTGAATATCAAATTGGAAAAATCGGCTATGCATATCGGCATCGGCTGCCCAGATTTGGAAAGCATCGGCATTGGCATCGGCCCCCAAAAAACCTATATTGGTCGACCTCTAGTAAAAAAATCAGGTGCATTGAACTCTCACCTTATGTTGAACTCTCACCTTATGTTGAACTCTCACCTTATGTTGAACTCTCACCTTATGTTGAACTCTCACCTTATGTCATCCAGCACTCAAAAGATATTGGCCTTTCTGCATGTCATCCCAGTGCTCACTCCTCATTGTCACATGCTGATCTTTGTACTTTTAATTTGTACTTGTCTTGTTCTCATGTAAATATGTCAATAGTAGGGATTGACTGATTATGGGCGGGGCCGATTATCAGGGCCGATTTTTGGCATTTTGAAGCATATCAGCATCTGCTTTTTAATCCGACTGCCAATAAGAAACAAATTTAAAATTGCGTTGTTGCGGCTCTGATGCAGCTGCTCCGCTGTCTGCAGTCACTTTCCAGTCCCCAGCACTGTCCCACCCACTGTACTATCTGATTGGTTACACAGTCATGGCTTGGGAAACAGCCAATCAGCAGTGCAGTTATTACAGTCATTGCAGTTACATTGAGATTTTCAAAAACTTTATTTACTGCAGAAATCTTTAGCTATTTATTTTTCTAAGTTTTGATTTAACTTTATAAAATATGCTGCTAAGCCTGGGAGCTGTTTAATGAATGTGTTTGAATGAAATTTAGTGTTGGAGTTTGTATTGTTCAACATTTTGACACCAATATTTTTACTTTGACAGAAAATTAATATTGGCTTCAAATATTGGTATCAGCCTGGAAAAATCCATATCGGTCTATTAGTAGTAAATGGTAATATTTTGCTGCTTGTCTATATTTCTTTAAATTTCTTTTTCCTCTTATTATCATTCTATTTTTTATTGTTATTGAAATTATTGCATTTTTTCTATGAGCTGCTGTGGCAAAAAAAAAAATATCCCCATGGGGGATCAATTGAAGAATATTCTATTCTATTCTATTCTATTCTATTCTATTCTATTCTATTCTAGTCGTTTCCCTTGAATGACACACATTTTCCAAGTTGTCACTATCAGTGGCCTGAACTGTGACCCCCTTTGCGACCTTCGGTGACCCTCAGAGGAAGTCTGTAAACCCGTCCTGTGGAGGGAACACACCAGAGACACTTTGTCTGCTGCTGACAGTTGCTGCAGCCATTTTTAAGCTCAGGTTGACATCCATACAGCCACTCACATTCTCTCAGTCAGTCACTGACAGGCTGGGAAAACTTCAGGTCTTTTTCTAACATATGTCAACCTATATCGCATTATTCACTATTCATCAAGCAGTAAATTTAATGTGATCATAATTGTGTCTTACTTTATTCTTGTCATAGTAAGTGTCTATTTTTCAAATGTTATTTTAATCTTTGTTGGCTTAGAATGCTTCTAAAGCCAAGCATGTCAGATGTTAAAACCTGCTTGGTTTTCTTTTATATTCTACCCAAGACTGCAAGTCTGTTCTGTCTGTCCTATTTTTATTAACACAAAGTTTATGAACTTTTAAAAGAAATTCTCACATTTTGCATACACTTTTCAGGTCTTCACAGTACCAGTGAAGATCTCATCTGGTTTAATTGTATTCTCCATTGAAATGCTTCAGTAGTTTTGAGGTGATGCACAATAACACACTGTATGATTCCATCTAGACACTAAAGAGCAGTTCTGAAGCCCTTATTTTAGGGAACAACACACTGCTGTTTGGCACTGACTGTAATCAGGAGGAAAGACGTTTTTCCTGTTAAGCACCCACCCTCTACCCATTGTACCCTGCTCACTCAACACTGGTTCCCACTGGATACAATTCCCAGTACAGACTTGGCTAATGACAGGTGACTTTTCTGCAGTTGTTGTTCTGTTTTGGAAAGACTTGTAAAATTCAAAACAGTTCCCAGTCATACTTTGTTTTAGAAACCAGAGAAATGGAAAAAGGTTTCAGAGGCCGTACATATCTGTGTTTTGAGGACGGCATAATCGAATGAAAGTGTTTAAATTGTGGGTTTTAAACGACAAGAATCCATAAATACATTTGATATTTGATGCAGGTTGGCAGCCATGTTCTGTGGAGGCAGAGTTGGCCTCTGCTATGTATACAAATTCTCTTTCTCCCTCTCACACACACACATATATACACAGACACAGGAGAGCAGCTGCCAGCACCTAGTTTGGTTCTGAGGCTCCACCGGGCGTCTATTTGTAGAATGATGGAGTCATGTAGAAGTGTTTTACTGAAGAACTCACATATATATTACAGCCACACACACACACACACACACACTTCACTCTTTAAAAACTATTTATTTATTGCACATTCTTTCGTTTGCAGAGTGAGTATTCAAACCCAGCATCTGTTTCCAAATGAGTGTGTTTGTATCCCTGGGGTGTATTTCCAGAGCTGGTTTAATGTTGTTTTGATGATTTGGCAAGTGGTCATTAATTTGAGATGCCAGTTGAGTTTAGCCACATGAAGAGCTATCATTTTGAAGACGCACAGTTTGTGGGAATGCCTAGCCTTAGACCAATGTGGGATCTGTGAGGACCATTAATGCATTTTATAATTGCAGGATTGGATAACTTCTGAGAGACGTTTCACACAGAGCAGTTCTCAAGACAGATTGGGAGAAGATTAAAGCTGTTTGTTTGTTTGGTTTTCATTTCTTTATTTTTTATTTCTAGAGTTTAATCCTGTCTGTGAAAATAAGCAGTCCTTTGAGTGTCACATGACAAGTTTTAAATAGTACAGAAGTCAGAGTGTGTTTGGAACATAGACTGTATAAAACATGGATGTGGTCTCCGCGACGTCATCCATCTTTTCATGATGGGGCTGGACGATTTATTGAATTTTGATATTGATTTCGATTTTGGTTACTCACGATCATAAAAACATTATAATCTAAGAAAAACGATTAAAGTGTATGTAATTTCCTGCACTGCCGAAGCACTGTGAATGCACCTGTGTTGTGCACGCAACTGCAGCAAGCATTTGTCAATCAACAACATGCAAAGAAAGTGGTTAACTAACATGGTAGAAAGGGCCTTTAGTTGACAAGAAAGGTAGGACTATTTCACTCATCTGGAAGCAATTGGGCTTCAAGTCGTGGGACATCCAGCAAAAGGACATTATTTGCAAAATTTGTCAAGCTATCGGGTCCACTCCCCAAAGCAACACAACCAATTTTTTTAACCACTTAAAGTTTAGCCACAAAGTGGTCTATGACCAAGTTTTAATGGACCCTAAGAGACGAAAAAAGTGCTAGCTTGTCAGCGTCAGTCAGCACCACAATGACAACACAGTCTTCCATTAAGGACACCCTTTACAGTGCCACTCTATATCCCACCTGGAGACATCAAGAGATAACAGAGGCTGTTACATTTATGCTAGCAAGGGACATGTACCCTATCAGTACCGTAAGCAACCCAGGATTCCAGACACTTGATTTTGATTGTTTTTTCAAGTTGTAATTCAATAAATACTCAAGTTTTGAAATTATGAATAATTGTGTTTGTTAATCGTGATTTCAATATCTATCAAAATAATTGTGATTATTATTTTATCCATAATTGTCCAGCCCTAGGTCATGATAACGTGGAATGATGCCAGTCCACGGACGGAGTCATATTGAATGTGACGGCTTTGAGCTTCCTTTCGAACAACTACAGGGTGCTGAGCTGTGCCTCTGATTGGACAATCAAACGATCCTCATAACTTCTAAACCGCAGAGTTCGAAAAAAAAAAATCACCCACCAGTGTGTGCAGATTGCAAAATCAGTGTTTTTTTTAATCAGGCTGTAAATGTGTTTTTGATGCTGTAAAAGTCTGGGGTTTTTTTGGCTGGGTGTGTTCGTAACTTCTGGTCCTTGATGAACAGCAACTTTTAGCACTTCTTTCTGCATAGGCTCCATTTTTACAAATCGGATGTTGTCCCTTAGTTTGGATATGGTAAAACCAACCAAACCTTGTTCAAACTTGAGAGTCCATCAATAAAAAGTAGAGTAAGCTTAGGTTAGCTCTGCTCATTTGTTCATTTCCAAAACAAAGCCTTGTTAAAAGTCATGTCTTCACTACAGTGTGTGTGAGACTCGGGCAAAAGGTGGCACTGCAGTCTAAGTCAGACACCTGTCATCAAGCACTTTATCCCTTTGTATCAGTAGAATTATACTTATTAAAAAAAATGTCTTAGTATAAAACTGTGTGTTTGTCCAAACATTGTTTGTTCTTGTCTCAGAGATTTTTTACGATCCATGGAATAACCAGAAAGTTAACCCCCTTTTTTCCACCATCATGGAGATATCTCACCACCTCAGCCTCTGGCTTCCCTGTGCTACATTCCCACTTTGCGTAATATTATAGTTGGAGCCATGTTGTTATATCTACCAGAAGGCTGAGAGCTCCAGCTGTTCAACACAAACAAACACAGACTGATAGCACGGGCAGATATTAGTCATTGACTGTGGCTATTAGGAATGCAAAGCATTTATTAATAAAAAATATGGCCAAGTATTGTGTGTGTGTGTGTGTGTGTGTGTGTGTGTGTGTGTGTGTGTGTGTGTGTGTGTGTGTGTATGTGTGTGTGTGTGTGTGTGTGTGTGTGTGTGTGTGTGTGTGTGTGTGTGTGTGTGTGTGTGTGTGTGTGAGCAATGGCACACTGACCTCTGGTTGGACAGGCGACAGGGTGGGTTCTGTAATGTCACTAACCTGCCCCAAGAATAGACAGTGAGGGTGACAGGAGGGGTGTGTGTGTGTGTGTGTGTGTGTGTGTGTGTGTGTGTGTGTGTGTGTGTGTGTGACAGAGAGAGAGGGGGGAGGCGAGAGAAAGACTTGATGTGGGAATGTGAGAAAGAGGGAGTGTGTATGTGTATGAGTAAGAGAGTGGGAGCGTACTCCCAGTGCAGTCTGATCAGAGTTTCAGTCTCCGTCTTGCTGGATTACAGCTCCCACAGCGACCTGGAAACTGTTACTGAAAAAAAACAAGCAGGATTACACCGGAGTGTTTCACTTTCACCAGCGGTGGCTGTCAGTGGAGTGTGAGCTGGGCTTTTGCAGTTAATTAGGACTTTCGCAGATGAGAATGGAGATGAATGGTCGTGCCTTGCCTCCATCAATACCTGAAGATGGAGAAGCCCCAGACCATGTCACTGAAATGAACGGCTTTCATCAGAGGCTTCATGATGGGGACGGGGGAGAGGCAGAGGTCCCAGTGTCTAAGTCTCAGAGACGAAAGAGTGATGTCAAAGTCTATAAGGAGTTCTGTGATTTTTATGCTCGCTTGTAAGTATAAATCCTTTGATTAAAATACTGTTGTCTGAATTTCACTTGGCGTTGCCGGTAGTATAAAGGAGTTTTAGCAATTTTATGTTCATACACAGAAATCCACATGTGTGGTCTGAATTGAATGAGCCATCACCAATTTAAGGTGGTAGTGACAGTAAAACAGGAGAAGTTATAACATGTTGGTAAAAGTTTTGCATTAAGGACAAATTTCCATTTCCATTAATCTACCAATAACTGGATATTACCAAAGGTGTTGAATGGGATGACCTGGCCTGTGGCTGATGATTTCTAACAGCAGAACACTTTGGTAAAAGATGACCTCATGAATTAACTCTGCAGGTAGGACCGTCAGAGGTTGAAGGACTGGGTGTATAGGAATCCAGTCTGCTCATACCCTGGCATGGTATTAGTGTGTATGCTCCCAGCTTACTGCAGTGTTACAGAATGTGAAGAATTCTGACATTGTATTGGCTGGCTTTACCACTTAGTTTGATGTGTTTAAGCTGCCACACTCTGTGCCATGTTTGTGCAGGGACCGCTCTGAGTGCTACAGGAGGGAGTGCACAGGAAGGGCTATCTTTGTGCCAGGGGGGAGTTGTTATGCAAAGCAGAATATTCCAACTGGCATTCCAACTATGTGTGCATGACTGACAGGAAGGCTAAATATACATACTGTATTTTTGACTTATCTGGCCTCAGAACAGGTTGTGGTAGAACATGGCTCAGGGTGACCCACAGGTTTGTGTAGAGTTGACTTTAACTCTGGATGTACTTTTCAGATAGAACTGTAAGAGAAAGAAAATGTTCATCTTTATTTTTACTGACAGTGGAAAGATTCCATCATCATCCGTATGGAATGATGAATCAGACACCAAAACAATAAACTTTCAAAGCATGGATGTGATGAATGTGTGAAATCTCAGCCAGTGTTTTTGTTACTTTTAGTAAAAAATGTTTTATTATTTTTAATAAGAATGGCATTCACCTGACAATAAGTTCTTCAGCATTTTTACCCATGTGGAAGATTTGTTTCCTCTTTAAATTCAATCCATTCAGGTTATTGTGGCTCACATTAAGTCTAAACATCATTTTTAATAAAAGTAAGACGTAACTTGCTTCGATTACAGTTTTGCAGCAAGGCCTGCGACAGCACCAAAAAATTAATTTGTTCTTACTTTACCCCCTGAAATAATTTGCGACTTTGACTGATCAACTTTTTACTCCGATTACTGTATTTTTTTCATCCACCACACAAGATGAACATTGACATTTTTTCACCTTTGGTTTCCTGAACTACCAATTGAGAAAAAGTAAAAGTACCACAAAACTTTAGGGCCATGAAAAGGATTTTAAAAAAGAGTTAATTTGCGAGATTGATCTCATATATTTATGAAAAAAAAAATGTGGTAAATTTACTAGAAAAAAGTCGTGAATTTACAAGAAGAAGTCATAATTTTATAAGTATAAACTCTTAACTTAGTCTATAGCCACAGGCTGTCAGAAAATATAAGAAATGTAGTCTGAAAAGCGTGAGATCACATGTGCTGTAATTTGCAGTGATATCCTTGAAACAAGCGCTTCTATATGGGGGACAATGTAAGTTCCACGGTGCTGAGGACGGCTTATTTAGAAGGAAATGTATTTGTAGCTCTCAGTCTACCTGGCTGTGATTGCAGAGAGGTGTGGATTTGTAAAAGTTATGTTCCAGTGATGACTTATTGAGGAAAGACAAATCTGTAAATAGTTTTCTAAAGGCACACCACACACTAACCGATTCTTCAGCAGAGTGTCAGCTTCTTTAATATTCCAAATCTTGTATAGTAAAACATGACGAACCGGAGAAACTAATGATGGTTGATTTTGGCTTCTTAAATTATAAGAAAAAAAAAAAAAGAAAAGAAAAAAGATGATGGAAAAAGTCTCAGAAATGGCAGGAATGTGGGTTGTGTGTATTACAGTGTGAGTTGGAGGTGAGTAGGGTCGTCCCTTTGCCATGTTCATTATCTACGATCTCTCAATCGGAGGCCTTCTGAGCAGCTCCGACTGGACAAATTCACACTTAATACACCCCACACCACAGAAAAATCACACACAGTGTAATTTGCAAACATCAGATAATCAGGCCTTTGCTGGCTTTGATTGTGAGGAGATTGGGACAAAAATCAGCCCCCTTATCCTGTAGTGCGTACCTGTCTTAACTTTATCAGAGTTCTTAACAAAGCCCCAGTTTCTTAGCTATAGCACACAACAACAGCATAACATGAGTATAATTGTACTTATTGTGATTATGCTGATGTAGCAAAAGTTAGAATAGTTCCTTATTTGTAAAACCTATACTCAAGTATAACTTCACAACATGCTCCACGCTCCTCATGTTAGTACAAGCGCTCTCCTGATAGCCTGTAGCTGAAGAGTTAAATTTAAGACTTTGTTTTAGTAAAATTATGACTTTTTCTTTTACATTTATGAGATTAATCTCGTAAGTTACCTTTTTTAAAAAAAAAAAAATATGTGGCCCTTATTGTCCGTCATATGAAAGCCAAACCTCAACTGATCCTTAAACATCTCTGAGGTTGCAGTTTTCCCTCAGTGTTGTTGTAGGAAGTAGAAAGAAAAAGGATTGAAACAAAAGGAAAGTGAATAAGGTGGAGTAACCCAGAGTTTGTAAAGGCAGTCACCTCTTCTCTTTATTCTGCCAATAAGCCAAGGGATGGGTACCTTTCACATTTGAAATGATGCAGTACCGATGCCAGTACTTGGTAATCAGTACTGGTACCCAAAGGTACCAATTTTCTGTACTTTTTTGTGTTTATGTGGTAAAAAAATATCAATTTGTTTAATAATAAAGTATTACAGTTTTTCAATTTAATATATTTATTCTTCAATATGTAACCTGCAATGCTGTGTTCATGTCTAGCATGGAAAATTGCCTACTCCTCCAATTCTTCACAGTCACAAGGATGCATTTAGGTACCTTAACATGGTACCTTTTGGTTTTTCGTGAATCGGTACCTGGTACTCTTGACAGATTTTGGTCGATACCTATAAAAAGTAACCAATTCAGTACCCATCCCTAAATAAGCCTCCAATTTCCAGAAGAGCTTCATGATGTGGTGACAAGGATGGAAGGGAAAGATTGTGAATTTAGTTTGAAGCTCACTCTTTTCCTGGTTGAATATTTACACTTTTTCTTGCACCAGATTTGACAATAAACTCGTAAGTCGTTATCTGATTTACTTTTTGCAGACCAGAAAGAGGTGTCTAGAATAATTTTGGTGTTAATCACTGATAAAAACTCCTAACAGTGCCTTTGGTTGATGGAAAGAAGTTGAATGACTGTTTTTTGAGCCTGGATGCTGAAGGTTAACAAAGCCCTTCACCAAATGACAAAGGTCACAGTTTGGCCCTTATTCAACTTGACGGTTGATGTTTTGTGGAGAGCAGGTGAGGGATTGGGGCCTTCACACTACGTTCTGCTCACGGTGTTTCTGTAAAACTGCTCCTGCAGCAGTGACATCTGCTGTTTTGCGTTCAATAGAGAAAACTTATTTTGTTTCAGCTCTGGGACGTGTCCTAAGCTCGTCTTTGCTTCACACAGGGTGCTTGAGGCAGATAGGAGGGTGGAAATGCCTTAGGGATGTATCATTTCCTCCCATAAATCCTTTGGACAGGGCAGGGCTGTCAGCGTGTCTGATATGAAGCCAGGCGGGGTGTATAGAATAATATGTGTTTGATAAGTGTGTGATGGAAAACCAAGATGAAGATATCTCTACATCTTTTTTCAGTGTAGTCGTGTGTGTTGAGTTTTCACAGCAGACTCCTGAAAAGACATTTACTATCAGATTGTTTTAAGACAAAAAACATTGAATACAATCCAAACAAGTCAGAAATGATGAGCAGAGTGTCTAGGAGTGTGTGGAACTCCTGTTGATTCACAAATTGCTCTAACTGAGTTTATAATCACAGAAAATATCCATCACAGTCTTGTTTGTGTCTGTGCGTTGCTACGATACACTTTGGTATTTGACCTTTCAAACAAAGTGGAGAAGGCAGGATGGTCCAACCGTTCTCGTTCTTTTTTTTCTCTTCTTTTTAACATATCTGATCATCCTGGTCCCATGTTTTTTAGTTGTTCTCTGTCTTATGGCAGTTTTAGTTTAAGGTTTAGCCAAAGCTTGATACAAAGACAGAGAAGGCTATAATCACCACTGAACTCATATTCAAAGTTAAATCATTTACGTCCTTAAAACATCTTCTCCATGTTTCTGTACTGAATTATATCCAGGCGATGGAGTACAGATCGTATCAATCATCCAGCTTTAAGCAGTTTGTAGACTTCTCCTCCTTTAAACCTGTGTCAACCAGAATAAAAACTAGGGGTTGGGAATATGAATCAGCCATTTAACAGTTGTTTTGCACAGATCTTGTGTAGGATCCTCGTAGATTCTGGATGTATCCAGCTAAAAGAGCAGTTCAGAGGGACTGAGACCTCTTCCTGGTGTGAAAAGCTGAAGCTCTTCCACTGAGGCTTGGCACAGTGTGCTTTGCCAGGTGTGTTATTTATCAAACTGCCTTTTTAACAACTGTTTGCTCTGGCATACAAATGTGATGCTAAGCAGAATCGAGGGGTGTAAATAATTAGGTTTTTAAGAGGCAGTGAGGCAGGTCTTTGGGTGTGACCCTATCTGTGCAGCAGGTTCTGGCACCAAACCTCATAAAGTTATAAATTATTAGCCTGAGGCCCCGCCCCCAAGATTCATGGCAGTCACAGTTTGCAGAGAGGCAGTAAAACAAATCACACTGTTTAATGACAGGGCAGGCTTGGTTTCAGATGTCAGTTTAAGTCTGTGCCTCAGTGTACCTCAGTCTTTGTCAGACCTGTGTAATATCAAATTGAGCCATATAAATGAATGATGAATGAGTGCTGTCAAACATAATAATATATAATGTATAATGCAAGAAAGTTAAGTGAAAAGTAGACAAAACCACTGAGAACAGTCAAAACAACAATAACAATAATAACCCACTCTATAAAAAAATGAAATCTTATCAAGTGTTTTTTTCTTATTCTAAGTAAAAACTGTCTTATTAGACTTGATATGAGCCACATTTAACCGGTCAGTCCAGAAAAATGTTTTGTTTCAAGTGGTTTACAGACAAATATGACCTCTGAACTGCTTGTAACAAGTAAAGAAACCTGCCAATGGAACAAGAAAAATTTACCTGAAAATTTGTTTGAAACTAGAATAATGACTTAATACAAGTAACTTTTGTCTTGTTCCATTGGCAGATTTTTTTTAACTTGTTACAAGTGATTCAGAGCTCATTTTGTCTTTAAATGACTTGAAACGACATTTTTCTGGACTTGTGAGGTGAATGTGGCTCATGTTAAGTAGGGATGGACAAGTATTGGTATTGGTATTGGTATTGGTTGATACCAGTGATATGACCACACAGATGGCCAGGGTATGATAAGTGGGGAGTGAAAGAAATGAACCAAGGACAAAAGAGGGATGAAATTAAGCGTTTGTAAAAGGAAAGGGTAAAAATAATAGGACAACTTAAAACAAACTTCAGACAACATGAATGAACCAGGGAGAGTTAACAGTTAAACTGTTTTATTTTGCACTTCAGTTTCATTAAAAAGATCACTAAAACTCTGGCAGTTGTTAGTTTAATTTTGCACTTTTGTTTATGTCTTTAAAACAAACTGTAAAATTAAAGAGTTGTTTGTGTTTTATTTTGGACTTAGTGTTGGAGTGACTGAGTTGTCTTTGATCAAAATGATATGCCACTATCTGTGTGGTCTGAACTGAATTAGCAGTCAGTAGCCACCGTTTCATGTAGAGTTTTTTGTCTTTCTGAATGGAATCTTTCTGAATGACTTTTCTGAAAACAATAGTTTTCATGGAAAGGAATATTCCGATCCCTGGTCTACATGCGCCACTGTAATCAAACAGAATAGTCAATGGGGCATGCGCAGAAAAACGTAAACATCACCAGCAGTCCAGTGCTGACGGCTCGCCACCATCTTTAAAATTGAGGAACGTCTCTAGTTGCGTCTTACGTCATAACTGAGCATGCGCTGACAGAATGCACCCTGACAACTTTCTGTTTGAGTGGATACATGAAACCTCAATCGATTTGGGGAAGGAATATTCCACCCTTGTGAAACCGATTAAATGTCCATTTGGATTGGCACTTTTCTTTCAGAATGAGGTGTATACAAAGGTTAAATACTTTCCGTTTGAGCAAATAAACCCAATACAAGCGGAATATTTGGCTCCATGTAAATTTGGCTAATGATTTAAGGTGGTAGTGACAGTAGAACAGGAGAAGTTCTAACATAATGGTAAATGTTTTGCACCAAGACATATTTCCATTTCCATTAATCTACCAATAACTGTATATAACCAAAGGTGTTGAATGGGATGACCTTGCCTGTGGCTGGCTGATGATTTCTAACAGCAGAACACTTTGGTAAAAGATGACCTCATGAAATAACTCTGCAGGTAGGACCGTCAGAGGTTGAAGGACTGGGTGTATAGGAATCCAGTCTGCTCATACCCTGGCATGGTATTAGTGTGTATGCTCCCAGCTTACTGCAGTGTTACAGAATGTAAAGAATTCTGACATTGTATTGGCTGGCTAAATTGAAATTGTATGGATCAAAAGTACTTGGTGGTATCAATACATAGTACCGTCAAAAAAGAGTACTCGCACTTGCACATCCCTATTATTAAGTCTAAAAAGACATTTTTGACTGAAGGTAAGTCACTTGATAAGATTTGAGTTTTTTGCAGTGCAACATGTCTGGAAAGGAGCAGGATAAAGCACAAGCTTTTCTAAAACCTTCCTCTTCTTCCTCCCTGTACCTTGAGAAAACTATGTTATTGAATAATGCACTCACACTCACTGCTGAGTCCAGCAGTGCACATGATAAAATGGAAACCTCAGGCTCGTTCTCAAAAGACAACCCGTAGGTCCCCACCTCGTAGATCTCCACACCCTGATAAGAAGAGCCAAAACAAACATTCAACCAAGATATTGAGTCAAGTCTTTTAAATCCTTTCCCCTCTCTCCTCCTTTCTGTCGAAGCTGATCAAACACTTTTTGTTACTTTGATGTATTCTTTTGGAAATATGGTTAAAAATCAAACAAAACAGAAACATGCCTTGGCAGTCATATATCTTACAGGTGATTAAATGTGATTGTTGAGCTGTGATGTAGCAGAATTAGAGTTTTAGAATATTAACGCACATCATTAACAATCATACTCAAAGTGTTCATTTCAAGTAAAAAAGAGTGAAAATAACAACTAAAGATCCTCACTTTGATGTTTTTCTCTTTTCAGCAACATGGCCAACGCTCTGGCCAACGCCATGTGTGAGCGATGCAAGAGTGGTTTCGCCCCAGCGGAGAAGATAGTGAACAGTAACGGGGAACTTTACCATGAGCAGTGCTTTGTGTGTGCTCAGTGTTTCCAGCAGTTCCCTGAGGGACTCTTTTATGAGGTAAGCCATTGTCTTCCCCGCTGCTGGCTTCTCACTGTGACTCAGATCATCCAATAAAAGGTGGATGATGCAGTGAGTGAAAGATTTAAACACATACCTGAGGGCAATGGACTGCAACTGCACAATTAGATTAAAAAATAAATAGCATGATGGGAGCATCTGATGATGATCAATTCAAGGTTTCACCATTTTTCTCACTTTGCAGTCGTTTTAAAATGACCATGAGCGACCACAGGAATCCGTCAACCAAAAAGGTTTTTGATCCTTTAAACAAAAGTCAAACCACATGATCCTGTGATATGAATAAGGAGGGACGTACTGGATTATTGAAACCCTTCATCCAGAAAGGTGCGTCTACCACCTTTGACACTGGGCCAGATGTTTCTCCAGCAGGCCCCAGGGAACCTGGTGCTCTGTTCAGAAGTCTCTGACCCTGCAGCACCAATCAATCATTTCTTTGTCTTCTGTGTTCAGAAAACAGGTTGAATACAGGAATATGTACAAAGCAATTCCGAGGAGTAATGGATTTTAAAAGTTAGTTTATGTGTTTTAGTGTTTACTAGCCTCTATGTCTTACTTCTGAATAGTTAGGAAAAATAGGATAAACAAAAGAAGTTGTTCTGCTCTTTATTTCCACTCAAAAACATCAGTCTCCGCAGGTAAAAAGACTGTATCAGGTTAAAGTTGAAGTTTTTCACTCTGGTCTCAAAGCTCCTGTAAGGATTTCCTGACTGGTGGTGAAACAGCTTAAAATTAACACATTATAGAAACTAAAAAACTTGTATAAACTGTCTTATTTCACTCATTGTGAGTCATACTCACCCGACAAAAACAAAAAAGTATATATATTATTTTCATGATACAAAATGACAAAAAGACGTCTGAAATGCCTGTAAAAGTAAAATATTAAAAAAAATTATAAAAGGGTAATAAAAATTTGTTTTTCAAGTTTTTTGAAACAAGAATAATGTCTTAATGCAGGAAAAACATTTGTTTTACCCCATTGGCAGATTTCTTTACTCTTTAAAAGTGATTCCAGTGTCATTTTTTGTCTTTGAATAGCAGACCTACATGTGCCTCATATTAAATTTAATAAAACAGTTTTTAAAAATTTGTCAAAAACACTTGCTTAGAATCCAGGTTTTACAGTGTAATGACGCGTATTTATGCACTGCAAAAAGGGGGCGCAATTACAAGATAAAACCAGAGAAAATTTCTTGAAACTATGAAATTATCTGTCCATGCAGCAAGTTAATTTTACTCAATAAGAAATCTTGCAGTCAGAGTGTGAAAGCCAGGATTTGGCTGATCTTTAAAATGAGAAGAAAATGCTTATTTATAAAGAAAACAAAACTGGAAACAAACTTCCTGAAGCACAATAATAAGTGAAATATTCTAAATACAAGCAAAAAACAGTTTAGAGAGGTATGATTAAGATTTTTTTCAAAGAAAGATTTTTTTAATCCAAAAATAAGTGTTTTTTTGTTATATTACGACTAAGAATAGGCCTCTGGATGTCTAACTGCACCACGAGTTGTAGTATGGAGTGTATAACATCTCCACATTATTTTTTAAACATCTCAGCCATTCAGTTTAAAATGTGTTTTAAACTCAAGTAACTTCAGGGTGTTACTGAACCTTAAAACAATTTTTTTTTGGTAAGGTTTTTGGTGAAAGAACTCATTTTAGCTTATTTCAACAGTTTTTATTGATTTTTAAGATTTCCTGACAAACTGAGGAGAAACAGACAAGTTCATGCACAATTTAAGATTATCCCATAAACTAAGATCAAAAACAAGTTAAAAGAAAGTTTTAAAATAAATTTATTTATCCAAAATTTCTAAGTCTAAGAGACAGTCAACACCAACATTGACAAATTCTAAGATGACAATTTCAAAGTCCAGGGTGTACCTCTCGCCCAATGACAGCTGGGATAGGCTCTAGCCCCCTGCGACCCCCAACAGGATAAGCGGTTAAGAAAATAGAAATGGAACTGGCTCTGAGAACTTCTAACTCATTCTACCCCTGAGGACAAAGAGGAGAAGGCTCAGATTAAGTGCACACGTGTTCCCTGAACAGATGAGTCTTCAGACATCTCTTAAAGTAGAAAGGGACTCTGTGGATCGTATAGAGTTAAATTTCATTCCATCATTTGGGCACAACAGAGGAGAAGAGTCTGGCTAGAGATTTAGAGCCACGCTGGGCTGGGAGCACCAGGTGTTTTTCACAAGCAGAGCGTAGTGGACCAGAAGGAGTGTAGACCTGGATGGGAACCCCAGGTAGGCAGTAGCTGTTCTTGTTAATGTTTTGTAAGCTAGAAGAAGAGCTTTGGATTTGATTGGAGCTGCCACTGGAAGACAGTGAGGATAGATTAACAGCAGGGTGTCATGTGCTGTTTTGGGCTGGTTAAAGACCAGACGTGCAGCTGCATTCTGGGTAATCTGTAGAGGTTTCGATGGACACACAGGGAGGCCTGTGAGAAAAGATCTTCTGCAGTGGATGCGTGAAATCACAAGGGCCTGTACCAGAAGCTGCATGGCCTGTTGTGTCAGGCAGGGTCTGATCCTCCTGATGTGATAGAGGTTTCAGTGTATCATCCATTCATTCTGTATGTGTTTTAGAATCCGAAATCTGAAACCAGATAACGACTTTTTATTTCATTTCTTGTTTTTAAATCAAAAATTGGAAAACAAACGACGGCCTATTTTTCGCTGTTTTTTTTTGTTTTGAATTTAAAAATAGAGTATGAGAGAATAGAATTATCATGGGATTTTTGTTCTATTAGTTTTTGGTTTGTATCATTTTTGATGTGTTGTGACCCGGGAGTTGTCGACTTTTTTCTCAGGCGCTGATCTTGAAACCTGTTCACAGAGATAGAGAAAGTGATATACAGTGAGTGACATGTAACTATGGCCACAGTAGAACAATACAATGTTATTAAGCAGTTGTTCGAAGCTGGTAAGACCCACACAGACATTTCGGAGACGTTGCAGGACATGGGTGTCAGGAGATGCTCTGCAATGAGTGTCAGACGTTTCTGCATCCAACACAACCTCGGGTGGAAACGTCATGTGACTGATGCCTTCTAAGTGTGACATGCTTCCTGTCTTTAAAAAGCACATACACGTCCGGCATCCTTGACAAAAACGTTAACTAATAACAACTGTTAAACATTAGCCATCGTGCTGCTTGATTCACCCATCAATGGAATCACCCTGTGGAGAATGACTGACCTTCCTGAGAAAAAAAAGTCAACAACTCCCAGGTCACAACACATTGAAAATGATACAAACCAAAAACAAATGGAACAAAAATCCCATGATAATTCCATTCTCTCATATTCTGTTTTTAATTTCAAAACAAAATCAAAACAGCGAAAAAAGGCCATTATTTGCTTTCTGATTTTTGATTTGGAAAGGAGAAATGAAATAACAAGTATTTATCCGTTTTCCGATTTTGGATTCTAAAACAGATATGGAATGAACGAATGATGCACTGATATAGAGGGCATGTCCACAAGATCAAGCAGTGGAGGCCACATGAACCTTAAAGGTTAGCTGGTCATCTTTCAGGACACACAGATTTCTGGCAGAGTTTGTAGCACAAGTTGATTGTATTCAAGCTGGACACCGATCTGTGGTTGAACAGAGGGACAAGCTGGAAGGACAATGAGCTGGAAGGACTGCTTTATCCACAGGGGCTGCCAGGATTGACACATACAGGGAGTTTCTCACCAATGAAGCAGATGCAGAATAAAATCATGATAAAATGATGTTGAGGATTTAATCTATTGAGCGCTCACAGATAATATTTCAAAATGTTTCAATCAGAAACTGAGAAGCCAAGCTGTACTGACTTTTGGGATTACCAGAGTGTTAGTACAGCACGTCGTACAGTCATGCTTGCGGACTAATATCACATGGGGACTTGTGACTTTGAACATGTGATTCAGACATCAAATCCTGAATCTGCATTTTGGAGCTGCACAATCACAAAGAAGAAAAAACAAAAGGAAGAAAACTTGGCCATCACCTGCTGAAGAATCCTCTTACTGATTCAAGCTTTCTGCTCCAAAGTTTCTGTTAGTTTTCAAACTTCCTTTCCTTTATGCTTGAACAATGTGTCAGTGTAGCTGGGTGATTTTCTGTTTTTGACCCTGCCCTTCATATGTACCTCTTTAATTTGCAAATAAAACAGAAAAATTCAGACATCAGCCTCTTATTACGCAAACTCTCAATGCAGTGACTTGTAAACAAAGTAATTTTCTTTTTTCCTCTAGTTAGATTAATTTATGGATGCAGTCATAGTTTTAGCCTTTTAGCCTAATTAAAAAAGTCAACATCATGATCAAATACACATTTTTGATGATTTCAATAATAAAAAGCAGAAAAATATGTTTCACTGCCCTAATGGGTGTTTTAACAGCTCTGAATCAAAATGTTTTCATTCTTTTGACAGTTTGAAGGCAGGAAATACTGTGAACATGACTTCCAGATGCTATTTGCTCCTTGCTGCCACCAGTGTGGTAAGTAAAGGAACTGCAGTCACAGGAAACAAACTCCAGCTGCAAATCCAGACTGTCATTGAGACGTTACTGAGGGGAAACCCTCCCTCAGTGATCATCCCTCCTCTCTTCTCCAGGTGAGTTCATTATCGGCCGTGTGATCAAGGCTATGAACAACAGCTGGCATCCAGACTGCTTCTGCTGTGATATCTGCTCCGCTGTGCTCGCTGATGTTGGATTTGTGAAGAACGCCGGAAGGTCAGTTCCTGTCATCCAGAAACTCTTTCTTTGTGTCGTTACTTTCCTTTCTGAGCTTTTCCTCACTGTCCCATCAGGCACCTGTGTCGTCCATGTCACAACCGAGAGAAGGCTCGTGGCCTCGGCAAGTACATCTGTCAGAAGTGTCACGCCATCATAGAGGAGCAGCCTCTCCTGTTCAAGAATGATCCTTACCACCCTGATCATTTCAACTGCAACAACTGCGGGTAAACATGCACACACACACACACACACACACACACACACACACACGCACACACACACACACACACACACACACACACACACACACACACACACACACGCACACGCACACACACACACATGCACACACTGAATAAAAGAGGTCTGTATGAAACTGACAACCTAAAATGAAGGAGGCTTCATACATAGTTATGAATGTTGTCAATCGTGTCACCTTTGATGCAAAGTTAACATTGCATTGAATGTTTTTAATAATAGTAAAATAATAATAATAACAATAATATTAATAATAATAAACTTAATTTGTATAGCACATTTCTGAAAACAATACCACAAAGTGCTTTACATAATAAAAACAGAAATAAAAAAAAGAAATTAAGGAGAGGTTAAAGAGAAATGTGAGGAGGAGCGGAAAAAAAATGCAACAATATATAAAAGGCTAAAAACTACCACCAAATAAAGAAAAGGTAAACATCTGGAAAAAATAAACAATAAAAGATAAAAACAATTAAAAGTGCAAAAGATAAAGGATCTGAGATCTTACACAAAATACTGTCAAAGACAAAAGTAAAATGTTAAAATAAAATTATTATAATGTCAACTTGACATTAACCAAGACAAATTAACTTGTCAGTGTCTTGATTAGACATGAACATGTTATAACATGCCTGATTATGAAACCTACAGAAACTATTTAGTTTTATCTGTTAGCATTTTTGACTGACCCAAAGTGTTTAACTGTACTTGAGGTCGAGGAAAAGCAGTCATCATGATACTGTTATAATGATGTTAATGACAACCAACGTCACCCCATCCACATATGACAGGTTAATGTAATGCTAACAGAGAAAAGTAAACACTGGGTGGGACAACTGTTTTTATTCATGTAATGTGCTCTAAATGATTACCATTGTTTCAAAAACACACACATAGACATAGGTTATTTTTCCTATGAGAATGAACTTATGGCCCACCCTGAAGTTTCTGTAAGTTTGATGATCAGGCCTGTTATGTTATGACATGTTTAAAGACATCATCAGGTAATTTTTTCTTGTTTGATATTAAATTGCCATAATAAAAAAAATTCTAAACAATGTCAACTTTGAATAACTCCTTCAAATACATACCATCATGGGTTACAATCAGCCAGCCCAACAGCCTACAGTCCCCAATGAGCAAATAAACCCTGAATTGGATCATACATGAAAAAACAAACATAAGAACATATTTAAAATGACAAAAAAATACAGAGTTGGAGCTAAGGTAAAATAAATAAATAAAAAAACATTGTTCTTTTCTAATCTTACCCAATATAGTCTGATTTTTTTTTTTTTTTGCAAATGGTACACTTTTCCCTGTTGGTGAAAAAATGAAGTGAATTCTGACTTTCCATCTGAAATAAAGAGGTTTATGCCCTGTTCTTACATAGACTCCATGATCTTGCACATGGTTCAATGATTTAAAGAATAAATGCAATGACAGGGCTTCATGCTCGAAGTGTAAGTTGTGTGATGTTGTGAACAGTCCTGATCACACCAGACTCACTGACAGAGATCTTAAACTCTTTGCCAGACATGTCACAGTGCTGTCAGGCTAACATACCACTTGTTCTTTGGAGAAAAATAAAATGAGCTAGTATATTTCAGTGAGACAGATGATCATACAGTATATTGATGTGTGCCATTACTGACCTTTGCTAAGAAAATCAAAATGACTCTTCACAGAGATTCAACAAAACTGGTTGAATCACAAACCATGATCATAGACCAAATAGTTTCAAAATAAATACTAAAGCTGCACTGTCTGTCAGCAGATCAATGACAGAACAAAGACTGTTCTCTAGTGGACAAACTATGTAATTACAAGGACTCTGATTTGATGTTCTTGCATTTCTTCTGAACTATTTGTACCATTTAAACCTCTGAAAACACAAGTCCTGTTCTTTTTTTGTGTGCTCCTCTATGTGTAAATCAGTCACTCAATGGCGCCAAATCATAACAAAAATTATCTCAAGACGTGTATCTAGCTGTTGTAAAAAAATTCAAAGTCAGCATTTTTTTAACTGTCTGCAAAAGAATGATGCTTTCATCTTCATAGGATAAAATGTATAATTTTGAACCAGACCCCTGTGAAAATGTTACGTCTTGCATGCAGGTTGAGTCTGCTTGAGTTTGAGCAGAGCTGATCTAGTTTTATTTCCCTTCTCCCCAGTAAGGAGCTGACAGCTGATGCCAGGGAGCTGAAAGGGGAGCTCTACTGCCTGCCCTGCCACGACAAGATGGGTGTCCCCATTTGTGGTGCCTGCAGGAGACCCATAGAGGGTCGAGTGGTTAACGCCATGGGAAAGCAATGGCATGTGGAGGTGTGTTGTTTCACTATTAATCTTTGGGTGCAAGTTACCTGAAGCTTAGCAAACACAACATGTACTTTGCAAATACATTTCTACACACGTTGACAAAATTGTTGGTACCCTTCATTTGATAAAAGAAAGATTCACAGTGGTCAGAGAAACAACTTGAATCTGACCAAAGAAATAATAAATAAAAGTTCTATAAAATGTAATCAATGAAAGTCAGACGTTGCTTTTTCACCATGCTTCAACAGAATTATTTAAAAAAAGAAACTCATGAAACAGGCCTGGACAAAAATGATGGTACCTTTAACTTAATATTTAGTTGCACAACCTTCTGAGGCAATCACTGCAGTCAAACGATTCTTGGAACTGTCAATGAGACTTCTACACCTTCCAGCAGGTATTCTGGCCCACTCGTCATGAGCAAACTGCTCCAGTTGCCTCAGGTTTGAAAGGTGCCTTTTTCAGACAGCATGTTTCAGCTCCTTCCAAAGATGTTGGATAGGATTTAGGTCAGGGCTCATAGAAGGCCACTCTAGAATAGTCCGATGTTTTCCTCTTGGCCATTCTTGGGTGTTTTGGGTCATTGTCCTGTTGCAAGACCCACGACCTGCAACTGAGACCAAGCTTTCTGACACTGGCCAGCACATTTCTCTCTTGAATCCCTTGATTGTCTTGAGATTTCATTGTACCCTGCACAGATTCAAGACACCCTGTGCCAGATGCAGCAAAGCAGCCCCAGAACATGACAGAGCCTCCTCCATGTTCCACAGTAGAGACAGTGTTCTTTTATTGATATGCTTCATTTTTCCTTCTGTGAACACAGAGCTGATGTGCCTTGGGAAGAAGATCCAGAAGCTTTGTGACTTGTCAACAAGTAGTTTGGCAAATCCCAGTCTGGCTTTTTTCCTATTTGTTTTTAACAAAGGTGTTCTCCTTGGTCATCTTCCATGAAGTCCACTTTGGTTCAAACAATGACAGATGGTGCGATCTGACAGCCACGTTTACATGGACCCAAATATTCCGCTTGCATTTGGTTTATTTGCTCAAACAGAAAGAATTTAACCTTTGTATACACCTCATTCTGACAGAAAAGTGCCAATCTGAATAAACATTTAATCTGTTTCACAGAGGTGGAATATTCCTTTCCCCAAACCGATTGAGGTTTCATGTATCCACTCAAATGGAAAGTTTTCAGGGTGCGTTCTTTCAGAGCATGCTTAGATATGACATAAGACGCAACTAGAGACGTTCCTCAACTTTCAAAATGGTGGTGAGCCGTCAGCACTGGACTGCTGCAGAAAGTTTGTTTTTGATCCAGACTTTGAAAGAAAAGAAACATAATTTCAAGACTGGACGGACGACAAACTCGCAATATGGAGTATTGCAACACCGTGATAAACAAACTGTTGTCCTCCAGCTTTGATAAATCCTTGATGTTCACGTTTTTATGCGCATGCCTCGTTGACTATTCTGTTTGATTACAGCGGCACATGTAGACCAGAGATTTGAATATTCCTTTCCATGTATACTACTCTTTTTAGAAAAGTCATTCAGAAAGATTCCATTCGGAAAGACGAAAAACTCCTCATGTAACCGTGGCTACTGATGTTCTTCGAGCTTGAAGTTCACCTTTAATCTCTTTAGAAGTTTTTCTGGATACTTTTGTTACCATTCGTATTATTGGTCTCTTTGATTTGTCATCAATTTTCAATCTGCGGCCACGTCCAGAAAGATTGGCTACAGTCCCATGAATCTTGAATATCTGAGTAGTATGTGCAACTTTCATCAGAGGAACATCAAGCTGCTTGAAAATGGTCTTAGAGATTTACCTTTAACATGCTTGCCTAGAATTTTCTTTCTAATCTACTGAGACAACTTTTTCCTTTGCTTCCTCTGGTCCATGCTGAGTGTGGTACACTTCATGTCACCAAAAAGCACAGTGACTACCTGTCGCCCTATATATGAGGCCAGTAACTGATTTCAAGCTTGTTGACACCTGTGATGCTAATTAGTGGACACACCTTGGATTGACATGTCCCTTTGGTCACATCATTTTCAGTCTTTTCTAGGGGTACCATTGTTTTTGTCCAGGTCTGTTTCATAAGTTTATTTTTTTTAAATAATTCTGTTGAGGCATGGTTTAAAAGCAATGTCTGACTTTCATTGGTTACAGAGAATTTTTTTTTATTATCACTTTTGTCAGATTCAAGTTATTTCTCTGACCACTGTGAATTTTTCTTTCATTAAACAAAGGGTACCAACAATTTTGTCCACGTGTATATGTTCAGTTGTACTTTTTTTAAACTGGGCAAAAAGCTCTGTTTGAATGAGTTTGACTCAGATTTTGTAAAAAACAGAACAGATAAATTTTTGGATCCATTTCCTGTTGAGATGTAGTACCCTGGGAATTGAAGATGTCTAAAAAAATGTAACTGTGGAATCAAGATTCCTTTGCTATCCGTCTGTTTCTTTCTTGATTTTCTTTTCCATTGCATATCTGCATCCTCTCTTCAGTTTATTCAAATTTCATTGCTGTCCCCTGTCATCCTCATCCACATCTAGCACCATGTGTGCACAGTATGTGAGCGCCCATTTCAGGGCCACCCGTTTTATGAGCGAGGCGGTCGAGCTTATTGTGAGAGACACTTCGACATGGTGAGGAGATTAGGAGTCAGCCTGACTTTAACTGCCACCCCGTGTCTCGCTTGTCTTTGCCTGGCAAGAATCACCCAGCCTCCTTACTGCACTAATAGACCAGCTGACCAGTGGACCTGCCTGTCTGACCAGTATCCAAGTCCACAGTACAACATCAGGAGCTCAAATAGAATAATTCATGTGTTTTTGTTGATTTATTAGATTGTTTTTCCAAAATCAACATTTGTTTCCACTCTGAATATCCATTAAATGAATATGAAACAAACAAAGAAACATTATCAAATATGAGGTAACTCAGATATGAAGCTCTACACTGCAAAAACTGAAAACTAAGCAAGTGTTTATGTCTCAGTTAATAGAAAAATGTGTAAGCAGGCTTAAAACCATCCTGATTAACCTGACACGTCCAGAAAAAAATGTCTTAGCGAAAGATATTCAATGACAAGAATGACCCCTAATGGCTTGTACTGCAGACATGGGCAAAATATGCTCACATCTGGCCCATCGGGTGTCTCTGTCAGGCCTGTGCGAGGCCAATCACAAGTTAGAGAAAAAAACGAAAAACAGAAAGTATGCCACGAATGCAACACAACTGTGCTGCTTTTATTTTGATCCTACTTCCAGATTTCACTGAGCTTATTCAAACCAAAGACTGACTGGATTTTATCTCACTGCAGCAGGAAATTAAAGTGAGAAATGAAGAAGTTATTAGGTTTTTTTGTATGAAGGTGTTATATTGTTTTTCAGTATTAGTAGGAACTAACAAGCTAAGAAAATACAATGAAGTACTAGTGCAATGATTTTTTTTTTTTTTTTTTACTGTTTATTACAACTTTAGGAGTATTTTATTATTAGTCCTACCCCACAATTTCACTTATTTACAAACATATTTAAAGAATATCCTTATTCTTCTGGTTGCCACTAGCAGCAAATCAAATATATAAGTACATGTATTTAATAACACTGAACAGAATTAAGTTCAAGGTATTTTTGGTGTGGCCCTCTGACACAATTCAGGTGTCTTGTGTGGTCCCTTGTAAAAATGAGTTGCCCTCCCCCTGTTGTAAAAAGTGAATCTAATCGGGTAAGATGGATGTGCTTGTTTATTTTTTGCTTAAAGCTTTTTTTTTATAATGATTTCAAAAAACTGACAAGAAATTTTTTCCTACTCCACTGGCATTTTCTTTTTTCTTTTTCCTCTTTACAGCCATTTTCGGCAGGACATTTTTCTGGACTTGTCAACACTTGAATTATATACTTTCTGCCTACTCATTGTATGATCTAAAATAATCTCTGACTATATGTTTATACATAACAGGATAGGTTATATAATAATGCTCAGTGAAGAGACTCCATACACAAACTATAAAACATAAGAGAAAATGTCATATGAAAACATGAAAAATAGAAGAAAATCAAGTTAACTTTTTTTTTTTTTTTTTTCGAATTTATAAGCTCAACCATTCTACCTTAACTCTTTTTAAGAGGAAACCAAACTCTCCTTGATAAATATTCATATTTGTTATATCCTACCATCACACCCTCACATATCTCTCCTGCTCTGTCCCTGGTTTGTACTCTGGTTCCTGTTTGGATGCAGTAACAGGACATCTGGTCTGAAGTGATGTGGTTGTGTTCTGACCTGATTATGTTTGTAATAATGGACTGACTGACTGATAGTAGTGCTAATCATCTGTGCTTGGCTGTGGGTTTGTTTTCAGCATTTTGTGTGTGCTAAGTGTGAGAAACCATTCCTTGGACACCGTCACTATGAACGCAAGGGTCTGGCCTACTGTGAAACGCACTATAACCAGGTAACACACAGGAGTATTGTCAACTGTGATGGAGAACATAGTGACAGAAAATAGAACTACAGTCTTGATCAGTAACCAGCAAGAAAATGATGTCAAAAAAATAAGTGAGGATGAGAAAACTTGACATTTGAAAGTAAGCTACAGAATAGTATCAACATATAAAATATATTATAAGAAGTAAGGAAATACTCAAGCTCATATATGGTCCTCTGAGCCTGTGCTTGTTTGCATGCTTGTTTTATATTTACCATGATAAAGAAGACAAGTGATGGGTCATGCTTCATGATGACAATAAAATAACGAGCATGCTAATGCTCCAGGTGCCATGCCATTCACTTCCTGTTTGTCTCCCCTTCCTCTCACTTCCAGCTGTTTGGAGATGTTTGCTACCACTGCAATCGTGTCATTGAAGGAGATGGTAAGAAAAAAGAAGTTGTGACAAATCCATCACTTATTGTGCAGTCCCATGGTACTTCTCTTGGATGTGGTGTTGACTGTATTTTCTCTATTCTATATTTTGATCACTATCTTGTGTCCAGTGCTGAATGAGAACAAACTCAGAGCTGGACTACAAGTGTTGGAGTTATGTAACATGCGTTGGTGTCTTTTGTGTTTGTTTCCAGTGGTGTCTGCCCTCAACAAGGCGTGGTGTGTCAACTGCTTCGCCTGCTCCACCTGCAACACCAAACTCACCCTGAAGTAAGTGATACACCAGTTTGAGAGGCACACTCTGATGTTGATACTTTTTTTTTTGCTCAAAGTATTTTTATTGTCATATTCAAATCATACATAGGAGTATACAGATGGAATTACATGAACACAATAAAACCCTATTTCCCCCTTACCCTCTTTCTGCTCAACAGAGCCCCATCCCTACAACAGTATTACTGTACCATTAGAAAATTAAATAATGATGATCTTATAAAGAGTTATTCTTGTACTTACAAATATAAAAGTAATTTTAGACAATAGTCAAAAAATAAATATATAAATATATAAATAAATAGATAAATAAAAGTTAAATAAATACAATAACAGTCCAAATAATATGGAAGTATTCAGAAAATGTGATGTTGATACTTTGATGTGTCATAGTATTGATCGAGGTTTTGTATTGATAAAGTATTGATCATCTTTACACATTCAGATGAGGATTGGATTTTGCTTTGCCTGCTATTTTTTATTCTCAACAACCCAGAACCTGGTGCTTCTTGCTGCTATTAACCATCTATATTCCTCATCTTGTTCATCCCTGGTTTTCTAGCTTCGATGTTAAATTCTGGGTCTCTGTGAGCTTTTTTCTGAACCTTTCCTCCCTCTAATCTTCCCTCTTCTTTGTCTTGTTTCCTTTCCTCCTCTTTCCATTCCCTACACACTTTAATTTCTCAATCCTCTGCTGCTGTTGTTTTCCTTTCCCTCACCTTTTCTCTCATCTCTATTCTCGTCACCTCCTTCGTCTCCGTCTCCTTTCTCATTGCTCTTCCTCCTCTCTTTCACATCCTTTGCCTCCCTCTGTCCCTCCCTCCTGCTCTGGCAGGGAAAAGTTTGTGGAGGTGGATCTGAAGCCAGTTTGTAAGCACTGCTACGAACGCCTGCCAGATGACATGAAACGCCGCCTGGCCAAGCGTGAACGTGACTCAAAAGAGAAGAAGAAGAAATTATTGATACCCATGTGTCTGTGATCCTCTCTTTCCTCTGTCTTCTCACTTCCACTGTTCTTCCTTTGGTCAGTTTCCATCTGCCTTACTTTTTGTTTGACCTTTTTTGTGTGTCATTATCATCAGGTTTTAAACTTGGTCCATGTTGCTCAGTCTGTTATTTTTACTTTAACAAAAGTTGGTCAAAACTTACTCAAGATGCCACAGAGTGGTTTCAGTACATGGTTATTACTCACTGAGGAACACTAAGAAGGACTGAGGCTCCTACTCCAGTAACCCCTGCTTTACAAACAGTGAAATCAGATCAGTCACATGGTAAAGGGTATGTGTTGTTTTCTGGGTTTCCTGGCCCGTCTGCACATAGAGGCTAAGCTTTAATCACTTCCGGCAGCTTTCTAGCTGCAGCTCTGGAAGCACTGAGGTCCGAGCAGGTTTGACACGTGCTTTGGTGTTGCCAGTGATTATCTGCTTTGGGAGGGGATGGCGTTCAGGGAGTTGAAGGAAAAGATTTTGTGAACTGCTGGTGTAAGGATGTTAAGGCCGGAAATACCTTAAAGTGATTCTCCAAGATGGAACAAGTTGGGTCCTATCACAAGGTTTAGGGCAGAAATTACCCCTACAGCAGTGATTTTGTGTAGCAGAAGCCCAGGGCGCTCACACCAAACACCCCCTCCCTGCTCCTCTGCTGGTTTCCTCTGCACTCAGACAGGGCCATATTTTACTTGACCAAAAATACAAATAAACGGACTCCCACCGAAAAAATCTGATATTGGTCTGCATTCACACTTTATTCAGAGAATTTTCAGCACGTTACTTTCACACAAAAACACCACTAAATAAGGCTCTAGTTCTCATGTTAGGAAAGATAGACGTAGTGAGCCATCTTCTCATTCAGCCTCTTTGGTTGAAAGAGAGGAGGAAAACAAACGTGCATGCACGTGTCAGTTTATCAAGGCTGGCAAACTTACCGAGGACGTTTTTATTTATTGTTAGGATAATTGATTTATTGATTATCGTGACAGGCCTACGAATACCTGGCATCTCCAGTGATAAAAATATTAACTGAGGACATTCCCATCCACTTTAGACGATATAGTTTTGTTGGGCTTTTTTACGCAGAACATGGATTTCACATTTCAGTTAGTTCATCTTTTCTGGTATGATTTGTTAATATAGAATATTTATATTTTTCAGTGCTTTAAAGCGTAAAGCGCAGCACAGACAAAGACATGTGCAAAGATTGATGACTTTGGACTTACAGCTTCTAACACTGTCATGTGATGCTTTCACCTACAGGAACAAGTTTGTGGAGTTTGACATGAAGCCAGTGTGTAAGAAGTGCTATGAGAAATTCCCGCTGGAGCTGAAGAAGAGACTGAAGAAGCTGTCTGAAACAGTCGCTCGGAAGTAAACAGTCAGTTGAGATGGTGGCAAGGTGTCTCTGCAAGTCACATATCCTCTTTGTACAATCCAATGTGATGGCTTTCATATGTTTTGTACTGAACGATAGGATTAAGCTATGCATTTTTTTTTAAACACTCCACTTTTTTGTCCTTTCATTCACAGATAATAAAGTTAGCCGTTTGTCAGATAGTAGATTTGACATCACCCTGTTGAGTGCCTTTTGGCTCAAATGCTGCACAGTATATTTTTCACACACTAGCCTTGTTTCATCACATGAACTATACCAAGATGTATCAAAGTGACACATAAGCATTCAGCCACCCTGGGAACGTGAGAATAATAAAAACCGTGTCATAAAGCGTTTTATTTGCCAAGCAACCTGCCTCATTATCCCAACTTATGTGTCCTGTGTTTGATGTTAATTATGCTCTTATATAATTAAAGAGTAAACCCAAAGAAAGTTGAGGATAATACAATTCTGCTTAGTATGTGTATCATAACTCCAATATTTTTCCATCAATATGTGCTGTTTTATGTATTATAACAATGGGCCTGCTTTAATTTTATGCTAATCGTTTCTTTTTAGCCCTATGAGTTTTTGCTTTTGTTTTATTTATATCTTACTGTTACTTCTATAATGTCAGTGTTTATCCAAGCCATTACATGTATGCTCTTGGAATGTCCTTTTCTGTGCTATGCATTTTGATTGTGAAAAAGTAAACAGGCATCCCTTGTTATCGTGTCATACAATGTATTATAACAGCCCTGAAACTATCAGTTATGTTTTAACTAATGTCATTCAAGTCAAACATGGAACAGAGTATTTGAATTACCTGCCTTTACAAGCAATACCTCTGACCCACTGTAAACAAATACTAAGAATTTGAAGTGTCTCTCAGAAGGATTTATTGCATGGCAGCTGCTAACTCAGTGTGTTACAACATGATGCCTTGCGGCATGTGTAGAGACCGGATGTTGGAGCAATGTTGGATGTTGAACGTGTGTCTCTGTTGTTTGTAATCCAGAGAAAGTGATCCTCTTAAACAGGGTTTACCGACTTCCTTAAGGCTCAGACCTCTTAGGAAAGAAAGCCAACTGTTGTGAATGACAGGAAATAATTGCTATTAAAAGAAAAGTTTTACTCAAGCAGTAACTAATACTGTAAAACACAAGTTTTCCTTAGTTGCTAGGTAGAGGAAAGACATTCCACTATCCAAATGGAATATAATTTCTAGCTTTCATAATATGTTCCATGCTGTGTAGAAGTCGAACTATCATCATGACTGTTGTGAAGCAGAAATCAGGCTCCACTATAAATAGTCCTGTGGGTATTTTTATTTGATACCCGACTACCTGGATGACTCCACATAGACTGACACTGCCCTTAAACTGTACTCCAAAGGCTTGTCAAGTGACAATATTTATTCATGTCAACACAATCTGCATGTTCTTGAGTTGAACTCTGTTTTTCTTGTCCACATATTTAAGATAGGCTGTCAACTCTTTCAATAAATACATATTTCAGTGACATCATGAAGTCATGTTTTTGATTGACAATGTTTTTGAGTGTAAGACGACATTACATTTCTGGGATATCTCCAAAGGTATAGTTTACCTACATGTCTTTACTTCTGAACTGACAATATATTGCTGCACTGAGAAAATTCATTTAAGTAATTTTTTACAGTTTATAACCTATAACATTTTTGTAGAGCATGGAACAGAAACAGGTTCATTGTGGTGATGATAATTTCATGAAAATCCCTGTTGTATGGACTATATATTATACAACTGATCTAGACGGGTCGCTCGCCTCCCCGTCCCAGCCCACCCCTTTCAAATAAACTGCGTCATTATACGTCAAACAGTACTCGACTTTTCATTGGTTGAGGGTCCTGATTCAAGACGAGACACATCCCACGTGACCTGCTGCCATTTGAGGGTATTGAGACTGCGCATTATCGTCATGGGGAGTTAATGCTAAGGAGTGACAGTCAAATTGATACTTATGACAGTTTTTATATTTTGTGAGTTTGTACTTTTGTGCTCACTTTAACCAGCCGTCTCGGATAAAGTCATGCGGCGGAGTAAGGTCGAGGTTGATCGTTACGTTTCCACAGTACAGAGCTCGTCTCCCTCTCTCAAAGAGGTAAGTTGAGCTGATGGCTAATGTTAGCATTTTACCACGATCATGTCAAACCAGCATGTCAGCCCACCGGTAAAGAATACATTCTGAAAAATATATGAATCAAGCGAGTTTCTTCGTAATCAGTTACAGCAGACCTCTGCTCAGCGTGTGTTTCCCTTAATCCCTGTTGCGAAAGCTGGCTAGGTGATACTTTGCTAGCCGGCATGACTCCGCCGTGTCCTCCCCTCTGTGTCCAGAAATTGCGCGGCATGTGGTTGAAGACAGTTGATCGTGCTAGCTAGCTTTCAGTCAGTCTCTCGATTTACAAGAAAAGCATTAGCATTTGTTGAACACATCCCTTAATATTCTGCCCCGCTTCCTCCTGGTACCAGAATTTCATGCTATTAAGCTAATCCTAGTCAATGTTGAGGAAGAGGAGTGCAAATAAGAAGTAGCCCACTTAACAAACACATGACTTTCTAGCATTATTTGAGGGTTTATAGCTAACGAACATAGAAGGGGAAGGATAACAAAACATGTACACTTGAACAGTTTTGGGGTTTCCCGTATAACAGAAACTCAAAGGTTATATTCCTGAAATGTCAAGCGACTTTGACAGAAATAGTGTCCAAGTTAGTGAGATTGAGTTCTCTTGGCATTTTGTGAAGTTACCCATAATAGCATTGTTTTTTCACTCAACAAAAGAAAATTATATTTCAGATGGGCAAAATATTGTTCGTTTACCAGTATTTATCTTTCTTTTGTTTTCAGAAGCCGGTCAAGGGTTTTTTATTTGCCAAATTGTACTTTGAAGCAAAGGAGTATGAACTTGCCAAAAGGTAAGTGTACAAAACTTCAAATCCTCAACCAAAAAGTCCCACAAAGTAAAAAATCAGCAGTGATTGTTTATCTGCCGTGGTGTGCTTTTTCCTAGACATGTATCAGAGTATCTGAAAGTCCAGGAGAGAGATCCAAAAGCACACAAGTTCCTCGGACAACTCTATGAGAGAGAGGGGGACATCAACAAGGCAGTAGGATGTTACAAGGTAAGCAGCAAATGTCTCAGGAAAAGAAAAAAGGATTGGTTACGCTGTCATTTTAGTTGGAAAGATTCTTAGTAGATCAAGGTGTCACTCTTACAAGAGTTCTTGTTTAAAAGTTGATGAGTCTGCCACAAACAACACCAGCTGAGAACTTCCCAATGGAAACATGATATATCTAAACCAGTATTTGCATCACAGCTCATTTGGCTGCTGGCTTCTTGGCTCAACCCAGGCTTAACTTTAACCTAAATGTAAAGGCTTTGGTTTCCTTTTTGTCCAGGTGGACACTGTATATTCACAATGTTGAAGCATAAAGAGAGTGTAAGAAAACTGATGGAAAAAATCCACTTAAACAATTTCATTGTTTTATTTTAGAGGTTAGATGATAGATAGATAGATAGATAGATAGATAGATAGATAGATAGATAGATAGATAGATAGATAGTTAGTTAAAGATATAGAAAGATGGATGGATATAGATAGAGAGAGTACCTGTGAGAATGACAAAACTGGTACAGTGGGATTATATTCATGCCTTCACCAGGAGTGGAAATACATTCACTGCTAGATTGGATTGACTGGATTGACTTTGTAGCAGAACAGTCAACAAACTACTTTGAGGTTTAGTGTTTAAGGTTTTGTATGGCTTCTTTATTTCTCTTTGGTTCAACTTCATGAAGTATAAGAACTAGAAAACCCTGGTCTGAGAACTGGGAATCTAGCCTTTGACTCTGACTTTGTCATCTTCATTCAGTCAATCAGTTGATAAATCTTAGGGCTGAGACAGTATGCTGTTTTTGCGATTTGATTCTATCACGATTTTTGCGGTGCCGATTCATAGCTTCATGGACGCAAATTTTAATAGTCCACGTGTCATATTATTGTTTTTATTGTTGTTGTCACATGGTGAAATCAAATACCAGAGGGTAATACTCATTTGTAACTTCAGTTCACAGCATGAGGTGCTGTGTTGTTGGATACTTTTATGGGAAAAGATCACTAAGATCATACGTGAGGAATATTGATGAGGAAAAATCTCCACTCCCAGAGAGCGCTGTGCGCTGACGGAGGCTCTGCATCTCCGGCTTGGACAGCCTGACAGCTCCTGGAGTTTAGCGTCTGATAACGTGATTTAGAGAGTCTCCTTCACTCTCTGTTACAGACAGTTTTTCAGGATCTGAGTCACAAACTAGTTTCAAAACTCCCTGATGGAGCTCTCACTCGCAAGCTCACACTGCACCAGTAACACTCAGCAGGGAGGAGGAGGGGCGGAGTGCGCATGAGCAAAGTGGAAGTAGCGCATGTAGTGAAACGAAACTTAATGTTTTGTTATGGAGAGCTGGGAGAGAGTCAGGTGGGATCATACAGAGAGCAAAGCCCCAATAAGCAAATAAACATTAGAAAACAAGCCCAAAGTCACTGATAAGCAGTCTGTCCAACACTGCGAACAACAACTTCATTTCCATTATACCTGCTTCATTCATTTTGAGATTTATTTATTTTTTGTATAGTACTTATACTTTTTTATGTCATCATGAATGAAATAAAGACAAAAAAACAAACAAACATGACATAGGGCTGACCAATCAGAGGAGAGAACCTAACTCTAGGTAAATGCAGTGAAAATGCAACACACAGGTTGAATTTTAAAGGTCTGCACATTTTAAAGGCCAAATTAGGTTGAAACACAAAATAATTGTGATTAATGGACTAATCAAAAAAATATTCGATAGATTAGTCGACTTTAAAAATAATTATTGGATGCAGCTCTACAACAAATGTCATTTCAAGGCTCAATACAGAAAGAGCTGCTCTGTTGAATTATTGTCCAAGACCCAACATCAAGATAGGATAGGATCTGGTCCCATCATACAAGCAACACTCAAGATGCAGTCACACTGGCCATCGCGCTCAAGTACGATTGCCCCCCTCAGCGCCGTTCCCCAGCTGGAGAGTACAACCAGTGGTCACACTACTCCAATATGAACCAGACTTTTGCAGATATCACACACGTACATGGCCCACCTACGTCATCGTGAAGTGTCTGTTTACATGAAGCGCGATCTCATCAGAGACACAGAGAGCACTGCTACAACTTTAGAGACTTTTTGACTGATTTTGTAAATACTGCCATGCTGCAAAAACCGCCCCCTGGCTCTACCCCCTCCGCCCCTCTGATAGAACTGACCAATCAGAGCACAAAGGACATTGCAAGGTTACTGGAGGTCATTCTGGAAACGGAGCGTTTCAACGAGATCTTAAGAATGGCCTAAAATGAGGATATTGAGAACACTATTGTGGGGCAATGAAGGAACTAAATGACTTGTACTGAGAGCAGAAATGCTTTACAGGCATCCTAGTCTGGCATAGTGAAAAGGAGAAACAAGCATGATATGTCCTCTTTAAAATGATTGTTGAGAGGTCCGTTCTGGGCGATGATACGTCATGGATCACACGTGCTGTGCTTGTGCTCATGCATGAAGTCACCTGTGCTGAAGCCCACCTCTATGAAGCATGTGAAAGCAGAGAAGTGAATCGTTCTCAACCACAGCACAGTTGCGGTCACACTGGCCAAACAAACTGGGCTCTAGGGTTGAAATCACCAGTGTGACCGCGTCCTCAGTCTAATCAGTTGTTCGTCCACTATGAGCAGAGGACATTTCAGCATGTAGCAGGTTACAGTGGCAAGGGGAAACTTGAGCAGCACCAGAACAAAGTTGGACGGCCATCTGCCTCAGTTGTGTTGGGGTGGGAAAGAAGATAGAGGATACATAAAAGGAGAGATGGGAAAAGACCAAGTACGGCTCCAAAAATGGCATGAACTGGCTTACGTATACAATACTGATGAAGATGGTTAAAGCATCAGACTGTCCCTAATTCAGTTAGAAAAAGTCAACTGCTTTTAATGAGCATTTACAATAATATAATTTTGATAATAGGGGTCAAAATAAAAGCATGAGCTGATCACGGCCTGTAGTGTGATTAACACTAACATTGTACGAGTGATAAGAATAGCAAAACTGTTTTTCGCAGCAGCAGACTGTCAACAGACAGAATCCAGAGAAACCTGCTGATAATCCAGTGACCCCACGTCTCTCTCAGCTGTTTTTGACTAAAAGGACTGGGAGAATAAAGCAGCTCTTTTACTGTTTCCATTTAAGCTTTTATCAGCTGTCTCTGGGGCTTATTGGCACTAACTTGACTAAACTTCTTTGTATCCAGCGATCAGTAGATTTGAACCCAGCTCAGAGGGACCTGGTGCTGAAAGTGGCTGAGTTACTTGTGAGTAAAGAAGAATGTGACAGTAGAGCAGAGTTTTGGGTGGAGAAGGCGGCCAAGCTGCTGCCAGGAAACCCTGCAGTCTTCAATCTCAAGGTGAGGTTTCAAAAAAATATGTTGAAGTCATCCAATAACAACTTCCAAAAATGCCATTTTTTCTTTGATCACTAGTTCAGATTTATTCTCCAACATGAAGGAGAAACTAATCATGGTAGAAAGAATGCCACACTGAGCAGCTGTCTGTGCTTCTCTCTGCTGCCCCGTACAGGAGCGCTTATTGAGCCGTCAGGGTCAGCCAGGATGGAACCAGCTGTTTGACCTCCTCCAGGCCGAGCTGGCAGCCAGGCCAGCCGATGCTCACGTGAATGTGAAGCTGGTCCAGCTCTTCTGTCAGGATGGACGGCTGGATGAGGCTGTCAAGCACTGCCTGGCTGCTGAGAAAAAGGGCCTGCTGAGGAACAGTCTGGACTGGTACACTGTTGTGTTGCACACAGTGCAGGTAAGACTGAGAAGACCTCAATTCACCTCATATTTAGCACATTTATACTAAAGATAGACCAATGTGGATTTTTCCAGGCCGATATTTGGAGTCAAGGAGGCCGATAACCGATATTTGAAGCCAATATTAATTTGCAGTCAAAGTGTGAATTTTGGTGTCAAAATTTTGAACAATACAAACTCCAACACTTCATTTAAATACCTTTAAGCATGAGTTTATTAAACAGCTCCCAGGCTTAGCAGCATGTTTTATAAAGTTAAATTAGAAATTAAACATATACCAGCGTGCAACTTTTAGTCAGGCCTGTGTGAGATTTTAAAACAAAGAGATGTTTGATTTTTCTCTCAGGAGTATCTTGCCCAGCCAAGTGTCTCCAGTAATGAGAAGATGTGTCGGCGTCTCCAGAGAGAGCTGCTGTTGGCTCACTGCAGCCGGCTGAGAATCACGCTGTCTGAGAGCAGCCCGCAGCCAAGTCTCGATGCCCTGACTGCGTAAGTTATGAGATGTGGACAGTTTGCACCTGTTAAATCATGAATGTCCTGTTGCAAAAGCCCCAACTTCTTTTTGGCCCTCATTTATCAATCTTGCATAGGAATCGGTGCAGATCTGGGTGTAAAAATCAGTTTACGGCAACGTTTGCGTGTGATTTATGAAACGTGCGTACCAGGGCCAAACACAGTGTACGAAGCATCAGCTGTTGATAAATGTGGCGGCTGAACAATCGTAATTTACATAACACGCCCCTAAATATTCAAGGTTCAGCTGGCCAAACCCACAGAATTTATAACATGGAGGGACACATTACGGAGAAAAAAGGAACTTCTCCCTGTGGTTATCGACAACGCCATAGCAACAGGTAGAGAGGAAATGACACCGGGTTGTTTGGCAGTCGGAAAATAGAGGGAATCAGAAATAACTCACCTATAAGGAAATCACTGCAGCTGTCAGCAGCGTGGATGTGACAAACTAAAATACAACAGAGTTTTAAACATTTGATGTACACAGCCTTCGTTTACACCTTGATTAATGAATCCGTGATGTCTGACTGTTAGAAGCCAGGATATTATTAATTGTTTCAGTTCAGGTTCAGAAATGTGGAAAGTTGTCTTTTAAAAATGTGTTCGAGCTCTGAAAGAAGCAGCAAACTCCAGCTTGAACCTGTGACAGACTGAGGAGGGAGTGGAGCTGAAGTGTGTCGATCGTGCGCGATTGCACACGGGAAGACCAGAGTTTTATGATTATTTGTACCACATGACAAGCTCATAGGTTGTGATCTCATGTAAATGAACGTCCTTTGTTATGAAATTGAAATTGAACTCTCTCGCACACAGTTCAGGTTTATATGATAATATTGTAAGGATTAAAATCATTTAATCATCTTCACCGTAAATCCTGTAATCAGTCGTCCTCTGAATGTTCTCTGCGCAGACTTTATCATGAACATGGGAGTGCAGTAAAAACTGACAACAGTCTCTCTATTTACAAACGTTTTAGGTAAACCGATATCGGGAACATTTTTTTAAACGGAGAAATCAGCTGACAGCTCGCGCTGCTCTTTCATAGCGAAGTATTTTATAGAATGGTGGAATAATAGTGAACTGTTAGAAACATTCTTGGTGTCATATCTAATTCATGGATCTAAATATTAATCTAAGAACATCAGTTTTTAATTCTGAAAATGTTTTGCGCTCTTAACTCTCCTCCACAGACAGATTTCCCTCGCCGCAGCCCGCTCTCCACTGACATGAAACTTACATACACAAACTCAGACCTGGTGTGGGAATTGAGTGTACCTGACGCCCATGTTCGGTTTGATAAATGCCGATCTGTGTGTGGAAAGGAGCATACACCCATTTTTTAGGCGTACGCACGTTTGATAAATGAGGGCCACTAAGAGGGAGAAAGAGGGAAATGAGTGGCAGCGTTGGCTTAAATACCGTCTAAACCTGAACAAAATCTAAAAATGTGGAAGAGCTGCTACACCATCGATTGAACAAACATGTTTGAAAGGCAGTCAGAGCCATCTTTTTACAGGCTACTAAAGACAAAGAGAAGAGAAACTGATGGATCGCTGCAGTTCACAGAAACAATCCAGGCAACGAAAGCTGGATTTGCAGTTCCCAGTTTGCATCAGTTAGTTAATTTATGCTGTATTTTGGGGTTAAATCAGTCCTTCAAATACAAAATCTCTAAATGTTAGCATTTTTTATTCAACTATATTTTTCATAACTGAAACATTTTTGTCTTTGTGTGATTATGAACTAACTTAAACTGAGGCTAACCCAGTTTTCCAAATAAGGGGGAACTCCAGCATAAGCAGCTGTAGCTGTGTTGTATAAAGTATTTGATATTAACTTTACTTAAATACCGTTGCAAAGACTATACAGCTTTTAATTTTACAGACTGTGTTAAACACCAAAAGTACAAACAGATAATATGTCAATTCACTTGGGTCAATCCACTGTATTCTGTAAATTTAATCACATAAAGGCTTCTGTAGCTTACAGGCTTCACATTGAGTGTTTTTCTTGTGTTGAAATCAGGTACAAATAAATGTCAGGATATGATTTCTGGCCACATGTCGACATTCGTGGACCCCTGGTTCTTTGGTAGCTTTAACAAATCAATGTAGAGTCCAACTCTCCTCAATTCCATGTCATATCCCACATTTTACCTGGTCTTGCCATGTTTACTGCTGCTCTCTGCAATGCTAAGTGAGGTTTGTTTTGCCACTCAGTCTGAGAGATAGTGGGCGTGTCCCGGAGAGGAAGTGATGTAAACGCATTCTTTCCATAACCTTTTATGCTGATCCAAAGTCTATAGTTGGTAGAATTGGGATTTTTAAACCTTAATAAAAATGTGATTAGTTTGAAAAGTTTTTTTGAGTATCTTATTACCCAAACTGAACTGCACCTTAATTTTTAATTTGTGTGTGCGTGCGTATGTGTGTGTCCAGTTTTGACCAAGCTATGCAGACTCTGAGCGGCACAGCTGGCCAGCATATGGACGATCTCTACGACGTGTTTATAGAAATGAGAGGTCATCTCTACCTGCACACTGCTACGCTGCTGTTGAAGCTGGCTCAGGATCGCCAGCAGACATGGAGGGCTGTCATTGACCTGGCTGGACTATGCTACCTGTTAGCATACCAGGTACTGAGACAGCTTCTGAAAAGATGAGGCTTGTACATTAACAGTCTTGAGCCTTTTGGTTTGAGCAGGTTTTTGTGACATTAAGTTTTAGTGATAAATGTGTTTGATATCAGTTACACTCTTTGCATTGATTTACTTTATTTCTATACATTATACAGAATTTCAGCAGCTTAATTCAGTGTGTTTTTTATTTGTTTTTCCCCCAGGTCCCTCGACCAAAAGCTAAAGTGACCAAAAGAGACCCAGCAGCCCCACAGCTTCTTGAACTGCTGGCAAATGATCGTCAGAGTCAGGCTGGCCACATGTTGCTAAATCTGAGCACTGATCCCACCGCATTGATCAGAGAGGTCTGTCTCTGTTCTCTGAGTTAGAGCACTGACTGTTTTTGAGAATTGTTTGGATTGATTAAATTTTACTAATGCATCATACTCTGCAAGGCAGCACTAATAAATGAAGGATGGAAGTTGACATTTTGTTTTCTGTGTAGGTGGTGGAGGCATTCGGTAATCGGAGTGGTCAGGACTCCCTGTTTGAACTCCTGTTTGGACCACAGGCCTCCACTGGATCATCCTTTATCGCCAACGATGACATTCATTCCATCAGCACCTCGGCTCCAGAGCTCTCTCAGCTGGCCAAGAGTGATGCTGGTATGAGTTCTCACTACTCTTTCAGTTTGTGTGGGTGCTCAGTCGCTCATGTGTTTTCAGACAAACTAGAAGCTCAACATGCTTCTGTTTTTTACGGGTTGTAAAATACATGTATTTGTCAACAGATTTGGATTTAATAAAGGGGGGAAACAGTAAAGTTGTAGGGCAGAGATATATGTTTTTAAGAACTCCTACACACTGTTGTGCAGTATACTGAGGACAATTATCAGAATGTATGACTGGCTGTGTGCTGCGGGGTGAGGTGCTGCTACTAAAACATGCTGAGTCTGAGTTGGGCTGCAAAGATAAGTCGACATAATCGACTCGTCGACTATGAAAAATTAATCGACGTAATTTTAATCTTCGGCGCTTTGTATTATTGTTTTGATTGTAGTTGTGAAATCAAATACCAGGGGGTAATACTCATCTGTAACTTCAGTTCACAGCATGAGGCTCCACATTTACAGATACTTTTATGGGAAAAGATCACTCAGTTCATACATGAGGAATATTGATGAGGAAAAATCTCCGCGCCTCGATGGCACTGCACGCTGACGGAGGCTCTGCATTTCCAGCTCCGAAAGCCTGACAGCTCCTGGTGTTAAGCGCCTGATAACGTGATTTAGAGAGTCTCCTTCACTCTCTGTTACAGACAGTTTTTCAGGATCTGAGCCACAAACTAGAGTCAAAACTCCCCTAACTTTTGAAAAGAGAGGACATTTATCTGATGGAGCTTTCACTCTCGAGCTCACACTGCACCGGTAACACTCAGCAGGGAGGAGGAAGGGCGGAGTGCGCATGAGCAAAGTGGAAGTAGCGCATGTAGTGAAACGAAACTTAACGTTTTTTTTATGAAGAGTTATGTCATGCAGAGAGCAAAGCCCCAATAAGCAAATAAACATTAGAAAACAAGCCTAAAGTCACTAATAAGAGGTCTGTCCAACACTGCGAACAACAACTTCATTTCCCTGTTACCTGCTTCATTCATTTTGAGATTTATTTTGTTTTTTGTTTTTGTATAGTACTTATACTTTTTTATATCATCATTAATGAAATAAAGACAAACAAACAAACATGACACAGGGCTGACCAATCAGATGTAAGAACCTAACTCTGGGTAAATGCAGTGAAAATGCAACACACAGGTTGAATTTTAAAGGTCTGCACATTTTAAAGGCCAAATTAGGTTGAAACACAAAATAATTGTGATTAATCAATTAATCGAAAAAATAACCAATAGATTAGTGGGCATTAAAAATAATCGTTAGTTGCAGCCCTAGGTCTGAGCAGCGTTTTCAATCAGAAACATGAGAAACATCAAGTTATTTTAAGGCTTCATTTATCCTGTGCAAATGTGCCACACCAAAAACTGACGTCAGGGAGTAATTCTGAAATTACCAGAGGTCTCCATGTAACACTAATCATGTGTGAATAGGGCTGCAGTATTACAGTATTACCAAACTACTGGTTTAACCCATTTGTGGAAAAAAATAAACAAGTACTGGGATATACTATGATACTATCACAACCTGAAAAATACTGTGAAAGAGTTTTTTTGTCGTACCATCCTGCACCACTCCTGCTTTGTGATAACACTTGTGTTGTTTATGTAGGCTCTATTCTGCTGCATGGTGGTGACTTGCAACATCTCTGCTGGTTGGGGCTACAATGGACCATCCAGGCCCAAAAACTGAGCCTGCAGGATTGGCTGCAGCAGCTCTTTCCGAGGCTGACTCTGGAAACTTCCAAACTGGACACCAACGCACCAGAATCCATCTGCCTGCTGGATTTAGAGGTAGGTGGATCAATGTGGGCTGGAGAATAACACAAGTTGAAGCTTGACTGTTTTTTTTTTCATTCATCTCTAATATTCAAAATTTAGAGTTTTATATTAACTTGGTATAGTTATTTGCTTTATGTCAACAGAGGCCTTATACACATTTTAAGAGATTTAAATATCCTTAGTCATTGGGAAAATATAACAATATTTGAGATTATACCTTATATTTGGGGGCATTCCCTGTAGTATTATCATTACATGCCTTATTGTGCCAAATTAAGTAACTTCCTCTCTTGGTCTTGTTTCCTCCATGCAGGTGTTTTTGCATGGTGTGGTGTTCTGTAGCCACTGTCAGCTTCAGGAGACGGCAAAGATCAGCAGCTCAGTCAACCAGCAGCAGCAGCAGCTCTTTGAGCCTCGCTGCCTCCCCCTCCCTCTTCTACGCCTCTTAACTACTGACAGACAGAGGGAGTGGTGGGATGCCATCTACAGCCTTGTCCACAAACGAGCAGCGTGAGTGCAGCTATGTTTCCACACATAAATGAGTGTTTGCCAAAAATGAATTTCTGCCGTTATAGGTGTAGACCACATGTAGGTTATGACTAGTAACACGTCTGTCCACAGTAGTGTTGTGTAGTAGACCTGTGTACAAGGAAAATATTCTGAATTAGGGTTGCACGATATATCGATACTGCAAAAGTATCGATGCCCCCCGTTTTCAAAAGGAAAATATACCAAGTGTTTTACGTCTCGATACTCCAAGGCTTTTTATTTCGTCTGCTCTCTTTTCAAAGTGTGTGCGTCGTGAAGATAGACATTGAGCCAGTATTATCTCCATGCATCGATGCACGTCTGTTTTCAGCCCGACAAAGTTACCATGCATCTTAATCATCCAACTCATGCTGACTAGCTCAGTGCGATTTCTTAAGCTGCATGCAAATGTACTGACTGAGTTACAGACATCAGCTTCAACTTTCAGGAGTGTATATCTGTAATGAGAAGAGCAGTTACCCAGGGAGAGGAGCAGTGTTTTTTAATCTGAAATTTAATGTTTTACTGCAGCTTCTGTTTCACTATTTCACTTGTACCCGAGGATGATGGCGGTCCAGAATGGGAATAGTGCAATGCCAAACACTCAGCCAATTTTATGATTTATTTTATTTAATCAGTCAAATGTTTTCAAACGAAAAACTTTCAAACAGTAGACACTTCTTGTGCATCACTGGCCACTCTATTTAAGGCTCTGTTTACACAATGCCAAAAACGGTCAAATCCGATAACATTTCGTTGCGTTGAGGCCTTGCGTTTAAATGAGATTGCGTTGAGTTTTGTCCGAAAACGGAAACTTTTGAAAACGCTCTCCAGAGTGGAGAGTTTTCAAACCGCTCCTTTATCCAGCCTCGTATAAACACAGAGCAGAGCATTTCAGTGTTCTGCATACGCACTCACAGTTTTAGGTGAAGGTTGCTCGCGCAGCCACAACTTCCAGTTAAGCCATTCTGGTCCAGTTGATGGCGGTAATGCGCCTCAAGGTTGGATTGCCAATCGTCTCACACAATAAAACGGCAGAAAAAGAAAGAACAACCACAACAATGATGGCTGATTTCCAAGTAGCATATATACACACATATTATAAACACACATACATCCACATTGCCAACTACTGGCCTGGCATGGCCACTACATCGTTGTGACTTGTCCTCTTGGAGTCGTATGAACGCGGCTCGTTTTCACACCGTCCTCATGTAAACGTGGGTGGCTTCTGGAAATACAAAGGAAGAATCTTTGCGGGAGTCTCCGTGTAAACGTGGCCTTATTCCTCTGTCACTTTGTTTCCTAAGTCCCCGCCACACCTTAGCACCTCCCAGCTCGTTAACCCAGCCAAAGCACGCAGGCTACACCCAGAATGTCTTTGTTAATTGTAACCTAACAATTATTGCAGCTGTGAGTTGATTGTGGACTGGCTGCTCATTGGAATGTTATATCGAAGGCGCAGCAAAATACTCAAGAGCACAATCTAGTGAAAGCAGCTAATATCACCCTGGTGTAAGAAAAGGCAGCGATGAAATGCTGGACACAAAAAAAAGCAGTTGTCTGGCTGCACATTTGTCATTTCAATATTTTCATTCTCACTGGCTTACAATCCCTTACATAACAAGTCCGTACGTTTTTCTTTTTGTGTACATCTGATCACGGTTTGTTCACTGTTTGTTTCCCCTGCAGTCCTGGTATGTCAGCTAAACTACGGATGATTGTGCAACACGGGCTGAACATTCTGAGAGCTGGAGAAAAGCACGGGCTTCAACCAGCTCTGGCAATTCACTGGGCTCAGTGTCTCAGTCAGACGGTACGCAAACACACACACACACACACACACACACACACAATGTAACTAAAGTGCTGAGTCCAAAATGTAATAAGAATAAATGTAATAAAACCCCAAAACAAGTTCTTACATTTTGGGTTGTTGTTACATTTCAGTTCAAATTTTGGTGATGTCCCTGATAGTAAGTCTATCAGCAGCTAGCTCCCTCTTCACCACAACCTTTCTGCTGTGTTTTGAAAAGTGTTATCACAGGTTAGACAGCAGCTGGCTGCCTCAGTCCTGGTAGTTCAATCTGAAACACTGACCACTGGAGCCTAAAGTTGTCTTTGTAACACAGGGTGAAGGCATAAACTCCTACTACGACCGGAAGGAGTACATTGGCCGTGGTGTCCACTACTGGAGAGCTGCTCTTCCTCTGCTGGAAAAGATCAAAAACAGGCGCAGTATACCAGAGCCACTGGACCCCCTCTTCCTACACTTTCCATCCAAAGATATTCAGGTTACACTCTTCTCTTCCTTCCTTGATACGACTAGACAATGTTGTGTTTGTGCTAAAGATTTTGGGTACTGTGGTTAGATCCTGATGACTAGAGGTGTGAAAAATATTGATACTGCAGTATATTATAAATTTGACTTCTGATACAATATTGACATCCATATCCTAATATTGATAGTTTTGTGAAAATAAAAATTTATATTTTAGTGAAGCTGGAAGTAAAATCCGACTTCCACACCTGCACTGGGGTGGATGGCGCTGAAGAGCTACTCAGCTGTTTGTTGCCCATAGACTACATAATAAATATGATCTAAGAGTCTATTTGATTAACTTACTGATGTATATTGAGACAAATATTTTATTCCTAAATTTGATGATTTAGGTTTTAATGCCGTAAACATCAATGTTTTCTCTCTATTCATAAAAACAGAAATAATTATAACAAAAAACAAACCAATTAAAAAATATTAATCAGAAAAACAGAAATAATTACAACTAAAAAATTACTCATAAAAACAGAAATAATTATTAGAAAAACAATACAAAATTATTAATCAGAAAAACAAAATTACCACAAAAAACAAATCTAAAAATAAATTACTCTGAAAAACCTGAGTTGTTTTTTTTTCTTCAAGTGAAAGCAATATGCTTTTGTAAATTAACTTACTGATGTATATTGAGACAAATATTTTATTCCTAAATTTGATGATTTAGGTTTTAATGCCGTAAACGTCAATGTTTTCTTTCTATTCTTGGGTCAGTCAGTTTAAAACCATCTGAAGTTTAATTTTACAGCATAGTAGACTGATAAACTCATATTCATAGTAACTTATTTATGCAATATCAGATTTTTTAATGATTTAATGACATTGGTTACCCCAATTAACATTTATCAGTTTCACCAACTGACCACGCATTTCTTCTAATCATTTCTCTGCTACGTTAGTTTAAGTGACTAGTTCAATGCAATTTATGTTTTCAAGTAAAGTGGATGTATGAACCCTGGTTTTGACTTTTAGTGTTTCAAAAACAATAAAATAGAAAAGTTATTTTCAATCAGATAGTTTTGACTTATTTTTTTCTTTCAATTTTGAGTAATATTGTGTGATTTCCAAAACATCTAACTGTGTAGAACATCGCGATATATCACAAAATTGTAATATTGTGATACATAGTGACACTATTGTATCGTGACCAAAGTACCATGATGCATATCATATCCTAAGGTTCCTGCCGATACTCATCCCTACCGATGAAACTATTACTGTGTGACAGTTTAATGTTTAATGAAATCTATAAAATGCTTGATTTTGCACTGTTGAGGAATCTTTGTCCATCTGTTTGATTATTTGAGGTTATGAGCTGCTTCTGCAAACATTCTGCTGTGGTGTTGAACGGGGGTGTGCATTTTTTTGAGAAAGCTACACACACAGAACTTCTGATCCTTTGTTTTAGATCAGTTTGTCTTTGTGTTAAGTAAAACAGATACTGGTTTATGATTTAAATCCTACTGGACCTACCACAGCAAATATATGTGAGGCTCTGATATTAGTTTATTAGAACAAAGACATTGCTCATTTGAAATGAAAACATACTACATAATGTTGAAGCATGAATTTTTTATCTGAAATCTTTGTCATTTCAGATTTCTTCTGTGAAAGGTTATGAAGAGGAAGCCAAGGTCGCATATGCATCACTCCTTGATATTGAAGGCAAAACAGAGGAGGCCATTGCTACCTTGGAAACCATCAATAGCATGTCATCCACCTGGCAGCTGGCACAGGTAAGTCAAATGGTTAGTTTCATTAAAAAAAAACTTTTAATGGAGGAATTAATACTTTAGGCCTCTCATACTTCGCTCCTTGTAAAACTTGTCTGTTGGCTTTACAAATTTGTATATTATTGTCAAAGGAGTCTGGAAATATCTTCTTAGTTAAAAAAACAACACTGTTATCCATCCTATTCAGTTTTAAATTCTGGGTCCTCAAAGTTGATCTTTTTCTGCTCTCAAATATGTGATGTTAGTATGATTGTTGCATTGCTGACACCTCACAGTTTTGTTTTTAAACTTTTCTTTAAAGATTTACCAGCGACTTTCAGAGGAGGCCAGCAATGGTGTTGAGGAGACACAGGACAGGTGTATCACTTTTCTGAAGAAGTTCAGGATGTACCTATCCAAGATCTACAACGGTAACGCAGATGATATCGAGAAGGTAAGTCCTGCATCTTTTAGCTCTAAGCAAGGTGACCTATCTTAAAAGAAAATCATTGACATTTTCTACAAAAATGTGAAAAGAGCACATCTTTATGAGTTTAATTATATTAAATTAAACAGAACAACTTTTCAGCTGTGTCACGATGCACAGTGAAAGTCAATGCTTTGATGCTTTAATAATGAGTTAATGCAAGTTCCTCAAACACTTTTTATTTTAAGCGTGATTAAGGCACATGTGTTTTCCAAAGTGTGACCCTCAGCCTTCCTGTTGAAAATAAAAATAAGGTGCTGCAGTAATATAGCCAGTAAAAAGAAACGAACCATCTTGAGCATTAATGGGTAAACAGGGTGTCCACGGGGTCTTAAAAAGTATTAAAAGTCTTATTTGTGGTTTTATGAGGTATTAAATTGTATTAGTATTCAAGCTTGACTCCAAAAATATTTGTGTATATTTATTTTCCTCCTTGCAACTGTCCCCTGATGGGGACGTTAAACATTCAGCTGATAAAGTTATAGAATAGAATTACTTTACTTACTTAGAGTCAGTAGAAAAAATACAAAAAATAAAAAAGAATAAAATAAAATAAAAACATAAAGACTCCAGTTACAATAAGATACAACAATAAAGATTGTGAGAGGTAAATACACCTGCCATAAATTAACCTCACTATTAGTTTTAAAAAGACAAATTAAATACAACATTACAGCAAATCACACAATCTCAGGCCCATGTCCTCACTCTTGATAATGATGAAATAAATTCTAGTTTTTTTTTCAGCAGGTTGGCCTTGAATAGCTCGTTACTTGTGGGAGTGTCCTTAAACCTGCCTTTAGTTTCATTTGTATTTTCAAGCTTTATTCCTTCTCAGCTGACATAATTTCTGTAAAAATGCAGACCAAAACTGTTAAAGATGGGTTGCCAACACAGCTGAAAGTTGCGATCAAGTCTTTAAACTTTTTGAATGTTTTTTTAAAAAGTCTTAAAACGGTATTGAAATCAACCCCTGGATTTTAGCATATACCCTGGTAAAAAATATGGAAAGTTATAGAGTTGGATAAATAAAATTATTATTTAAAATGGAATTACAGTCAATTGATCTTCCTTACATGAACTTAAGTGAGCTTAGAAAAAAGTATCATCAGAATTACTGGTGCCATTTTTTATTAGCAAAATCTTTAAAAAAATTATCCCGAGAGTGCATTTTCAGTTTGGCTCAACAACAGATTATTATTATGACAGTTGTGCACTTAATTGGGATTTTAAGATGTTTATTATTATTTTTTTTAATTATTATAATTTTTGAAAGTCCTTGTTTCTATTTTCTCTATCTGTCTTCCAGCTGTCTGTTCCCATGGAGGAAATTGTGGACCTCCTCAATGATGTGAACCAGCAGCTGGGGGAAAGTGGTGAGGATGAAGAGGTAGAAAAGGAGGAGGAAAGTCTCAGAGGACCAACACACTCCAGCCCAGCTCAACCTACAGATACTTCTGCCATCATATCCCATATTAAGTTTTCAACTCCGTCTCCCAACAAGAGCATCTCTCCTTCCAAAAGACACCTGGTAGGTAATCCTAAAAAACTTCCGAGATGTATCTGTGACAAATTAAGTTAACAGCTGTTTTGAATGTGATATAGATTTACAACCCATTATTTACTGTTCATAATCGCTTTCCAGATTTCTCCCAAGACACAACCGCACTGGGTGGAGGACCAGAAAAGTCTCCTTCAGATGCTGTGTCAGCAAGTTGAAGCCCTCAAGGTCAGGATGATACATTACAGATCATTTCCCACCAAGTGTTTAAAATAGATCCACTTACTAGGACTATATTTCCTTGTGACAGAATGCAGAGTTCATTATCTCCTTACTTTACAGAATGAGGTCCATGATCTGAGACACAACTCTTCAGGAAATGCTGGCTCCCCCCATCATAAAATGTATGGGGAGAGCTACGGGGCTGAGGGGCTTCAGGAACCATTTACCCCGGTCCAGTCCTTCCATGGGGCCCCCCTAACAGGTAATCCTGTGGCATAAAAGCAAAGCAAGTACAAGTTCAGATTATCTAATGTTTTTGTTCAGTTTGATGTTTTTTTAATTGCATATTTGTCTGTCAGTTGCCACCACAGGTCCCTCTGTTTACTACAACCAGTCTCCAGCCTACAACTCCCAGTACCTCCTACGCCCAGCAGCAAATGTAACTCCCACCAAGGTCGTTATTATCACTCGTTTTCACTTTGATTACAATGATAGCCAAATATTGAATGTGTTGAATCACATTTCTTCTTCATGTGAATTTCTCTACTCAGGCCCCGATGTATGGTATGAACCGCATGCCACCACAGCAGCATATGTATGCCTACCAGCAGCCCACCCATACACCTCCGCTGCAGACAGCTCCTGCCTGCATTTACCCTCCTCAAGAGCAGGTCTTTGGTACCCCTCTCCGGTTTGAGTCACCAGCTACAAGTCTCCTTTCCCCGTACAGTGAAGAATACTATGGGCAGAGTGTCACCCAACAAACCACCAATCCCCCTCTTCCTGAGCCTGGCTACTTCACCAAGCCAGCAGTTGTCCCAGTTCAGCCACCAAAGAGCGTTGAGGGGAAGCCTGTGGACTTTGGGAAGCTCCCCTTTGGCCAGCAGGCCCCGGCTGAAGTCCCCAAAGTGCCTAGTTTTGGAACAACAGCAGTTGCTCAGTCCACACCTTCCACTGCTTTTAAATTCAACTCCAACTTTAAGTCTAATGATGGAGACTTCATTTTTTCAGCATCCCAAGCTAAGCACAGTGAAAGCCTGCTGGGTCTCCTCACATCAGACATTCACCCTAAAACAGATCCTGTTCCAGAGAAGCCCCCAGTCCAAGAGCAGCCCCCGAGCCAACCAGGTATCTTTACATTCGGAAATAAAACCGTCAGTGGCTTCTCCTTTGCTGACTCTGCTCAGAGCACTGGCACTGGAAGTCTGTTTGGAAAAGTGGAGCAACCATTTAAGTTCGGGGATGCTGCCATGCCAGTGTTTGGGGTTGCCAAGCCAAAGGCAGAAGAGGAAAAAGCAGCAGAGAGCGATAACGACAGCACTCATGTTGAGGAGGATGAAGATGGTCCCCACTTTGAACCAATTGTGCCCCTTCCTGATAAAGTAGATGTCAAAACGGGTGAGGAGGATGAGGAAGAAATGTACTGCAACAGGGCAAAGCTGTATCGATTCGACACTGAGACAAAAGAGTGGAAAGAGCGTGGCATTGGCAATGTGAAAATCCTGAAACACAGCACTAAAGGAAAGGTCCGCCTTTTGATGAGAAGAGAACAGGTCCTTAAGATCTGTGCAAACCATTACATCACTTCTGATATGTTACTGAAACCAAACGCTGGCTCCGACAAATCCTGGGTCTGGAACGCTATTGATTATGCAGATGAAGAGCCGAAGCCTGAGCAGCTTGCAATCCGCTTCAAAACAGTAGACGAGGCATCACTTTTCAAGGCTAAATTTGAGGAAGCCCAAGCAATCCTGCTCAAATCACCAGCAAAGCAAATCGAACCCGAGAAGAAAGAGGAAAACCTCAAAGACCAGGATTCACTAGCTGCTCGGTTTTCTCTCAAAGAGGGGGAATGGGAGTGCACCGCTTGCTTAGTCAGAAACAAACCCACAGATTCAAGGTGTGTTGCTTGTCAAACTGCCAATCCCAACTCTTCATCAAAGCCAGAGTTTCAGTCTACTGCTGAACCCAAATCCAGTCCTTTTACTTTTAAATTTGGAATTGATCCTTCAAAACCGGATCCTTCTAACACTTCTAGCTCTCCCTTTACCGGATTTGGTGCTTTTGGAGCTTCAGTACCTTCCTCTTTTACATTTGGCACCAGCACCTCAAAACCTGCTGACACAGTAAGCAAAGACACAGGGGTAAACTTTGCAAAGAAAGAAGAACAGTGGGACTGCAACAGCTGCTTGGTTAGAAATGATGATTCAGCCACTGAGTGCATTTCTTGTCATGCCCAACGAGAAGCGCCCTCTTTAGCAGCGATGTTTGGTAAAAAAGAAGGACAGTGGGATTGTGACACGTGCTTGGTAAGAAATGATGCCTCTGCTGTTAAATGCTTGGCCTGTCAAACTCCAAATCCCACTGCAAAAAGCACAGCCAGCACTGCTCCCTCAGCCTCCTCCTCAGCTTCCTCCTTCAGCTTCACCTTTGGGACGAAGAGTTCATCCAACCAGCCTGCTGAAACCGGGTTTACAATGCCCTTTGGAACTGGAAGCACGTTTCAGTTTGGACAAAGTAAAGACAAAAGTTCAGCATCTTCTTTCAAGTTTGAAGCTCCCCAGTCAGGAACTAGTAGTTCAGGGTTCTCCTTCTCAATGCCCATCCCAGCTGGTGGCTTCAAGTTTGGTATTCAGGAACCTGCTAAAGAAACCTCATCTGATGATCAGATAGCTCCACCAGGGTCTGCCTCAATGTTCTTGAAAAACATTGCTGACAAACACAAGGAAGAAGAAAAAGATGAATCCTCAGAGTCCCAAACAGAGAAAGAAGAGAATCCATTAATTTCAGGAGGGGCCAATACATTCAGCTTTGCAGACTTGGCAAATTCCTCAGGAGGAGACTTCAAGTTTGGCCAGAAAGATCCTGATTTCAAAGGTTTCTCTAGAGCTGGTGAGCAAGTGTTCTCATCATTACAGCCGACTCCTTCAAAGACTGATGCTGCGAATGACACTGAAGACGATGACATGTATAAAACAGAAGAAAATGATGACATACAGTTTGAACCAGTGGTCCAAATGCCTGATAAGGTTGACCTGGTGACAGGTGAGGAAGATGAACAGGTTCTTTACTCTCAGCGTGTCAAACTGTTCAGATTTGACACAAACTCCAGTCAGTGGAAAGAGCGTGGTGTAGGAGTCCTTAAGTTCCTAAAGAACAACACAAACGGGAGGCTAAGGGTGCTGATGAGGAGAGAGCAAGTCCTTAAGGTGTGCGCCAACCACTGGATCACCACCACCATGAATCTGAAGCCCCTGGCGGGCTCGGACAAAGCCTGGCTTTGGATGGCCAATGACTTCTCTGATGGAGACGCTAAACTTGAACAGCTGGCTGCAAAGTTCAAAACCACAGAGCTGGCTGCAGAGTTCAAAGAGAAGTTTGAAGAGTGTCAGAGACTGCTGTTGGATATCCCCTTACAAACTCCCCATAAGCTCGTTGACTCAGGCAGAACAGCACACCTCATTCAGAAAGCAGAGGAGATGAAGTCCGGCTTGAAAGACCTGAAATTCTTTTTGACAGACGATAAAACAAAAATCAAAGATGACAATGACCAGGAAGATATAGCAACCTCTAGTAATGTTTCAAGCCTCTTAATAAAGCCTCATAATGAGACCACAGGCCCCACCTTAGAGTGGGATAACTATGACTTAAGAGAGGAGGCTTTGGATGATACGACTGACTCTTCAGTTTATGCCTCTCCTCTTGCCAGCAGCCCCCTGAGAAAGAATCTTTTCCGATTTGGAGAATCCACGAGTGGGTTCAACTTCAGCTTCCAACCTGGCATCAGCCCCTCCAAGTCTCCTGCCAAGCTTAACCAGAGCGGCGCTTCAGTGGGTACTGATGATGAGCAGGATTCAACCCAGGATGAGGAAAGGGATGGCCAGTACTTTGAACCTGTGGTGCCATTACCTGAACTTGTGGAGATTTCTACTGGAGAGGAAAATGAACTGGTCGTTTTCAGTCACAGGGCCAAGCTATATCGCTATGATAAGAGTCTGGCCCAGTGGAAAGAGAGGGGTATTGGAGACCTAAAGATCTTGCAGAATTACGACAGCAAGCGGGTGAGGTTGATAATGAGGAGAGACCAGGTACTTAAGATCTGCGCCAACCATTGGATCACAGCAGCCATGAAACTAGAACCTATGAAAGGTGCAGAAAAGGCCTGGGTTTGGAGTGCCTTGGACTTTGCTGAAACAGGAGATGGAAACATTGAACAGTTGGCTGTAAGATTCAAGCTCCAAGAAACTGCAAACACATTCAAGCAAGTTTTTGAAGAGGCTAAGTTTGCACAGGACAAGGAGGAACTCATGACCCCTGTGACACCAAGGGTTGCCACTCCTCAAGACAGTGGAGCCACAGCATCTGAAAAGCCTGCTTTAAGTTTATGTGGGAAGGAAGCCATCGCTGTTCTCGAAGAGACCACAAAGGATCGTACAGAGCTCTCTCCAAACTGCAGACCACCAACATCTGTGTCGCCAAGTCAAGCTGTCCTCTCCAAAACAGTAGTATCACCTCCTAAGTTTGTCTTTGGCACTGATAGTGTTCAGAAGATCTTTGGGTCTCCTAAATTTCACCCTGAGTCTGAGAAACCTGCATCTTCTTCAAAGGCAAAGGACGCTGAACCCACTGTTAAAACTTCAACACCTGCATTCAAAATCCCAGAGAAAGGTACAGTTTTTAAGTTTTGTAAAATTACTTTTTGGTTCTTTATTAGTTTTTTTTATGATTGTTTTCCTTGTTTTGATTTGTCTTAATTTCCCTTATTGTTTCAACATTTATTCCTCCATTACTTTCTTAGTTGACCCAGTCGGCAACCTTTTAAAAAATTGAGTGGCCTCATTTAATCACTTTTTTACAGTCACCTCCCATTTTCTTCAAGTACATGTGGAAACTTAAAGGGGCTGTGAGGAGTTTCTAAGTGATCTTGAAAAATTCTTCCTTCTAGATATATGCCTGATTGTTATCCACACTTTAAAATGAGATTATCAGCACCAATATTACAGGTTATTTTTAAATCATACTTCTTAGCCTCCTGATCAGGTTAAGTCTCTATGACTACACCACGTCGGCTGACAAAGTTTCGTGGAGAGAAGAGAATTCAGTGTTTTTCTCTGCTGAAAACGATTTCTGTGACTAATTTTGTAGTGATGGTGGACACTGGAGCCTAACTGTCAGACAGAAAAGGACAGAAGAGCAGAAGAAAGATAAACAGGAGAGAGATGCAGCCCGAGCTAAAGGCCTTTAGCTCGGGCTGTATCACTCTGTAACACAGGGGCTAAGCTGTGTGTGATAGAAAAAGGACAGAAGAGCAAAAGAAAGCTAAACAGGAGAGTGACAGAGCACAAGTTAAAGGCTAAGGGCGTATTCAGACCTGGACTGTTTGGTCCACTTCAAACGGACCAGGGTTCATTTCCCACGCTGGTGTGGACTTTTCATGCAGATGTGAATAGACACAAACGAACCCTGGTGCGGACCAAACAACCGGACCTAGACCCACTTTTTGAGGTGGTCTCGGTCCGCTTCCAAATGAACTCTGGTGCGGTTTGTGGTTCTCCAGTGGAGGTCTGAATACAAACCAAGGTCCATCTGAACTAACTACAGGATACATGCGCCTTTTGGGCCTATAAAGCCACCGTAACCTAAGCCTCTTTGGTTCATACCTGATCCTCCGTCTTCTGTTTAGCCACGCTGTTGCTAGCATGTTGTGGGTCAGGACACGCAGAGCATAGCATCTCCTTGCTGCGCGCATTCGTCTTCACTGTTCCAAAATTGTAAACGGTGTTGTTAAGCTTTCTTTGAAGGAGCTGCTCTTGAAACTGAAAATGATTTTGCAGCTCTATCAAGAGCACAAACACACAGACCTGGAGAGCAGCATGTAGGACTTCCATGTTTACCTCCATTTCCTGGTCTGTATTCTGTGTGCCGCCCTTTGTCAGTGCTGTCCAATGAGAGCACTGAGCGTCACACACGTGGATGTGTTAACAGAATATAGTCCACTTGTAAAAAGTACAATCTGAATACGAACCACACCAAACAAAAAAAATAAAGTCCGCTTTTGGTCTGGACCAAACAAGTGGACCAAAGAACTTTTCTCATCTGAATACAGCTAAAGTCTAAAACGCAAGCTAAAGGCTAACTCAGGGGCTAAACTGTTTGCTCCAATGTTGATTCCAACCCACAGTCAGCAGTTATTCTGCAGTGGTCTGTTCAAACTTGAGAGTCTATCAATAAAATGAAGAGTGAGGTTACGTTAGCTCTGATTGGTAGATGACTGGCAGGACATAACCAGGATTCACTAATGTTACACACTACGGACATGTTAGCGTTTGCCTGTCATCTGTGCTAAAAATAGACGGCTGCTCAACTACACACAAACTGACAGTGTTTAATTGTTGTCACGCTAGCCTACAAATACATCGGGCTGACACTAGAGGTACATATAGCTGGCTACTACAATGTTTGCTTGATGTCACGTTTCAAATCATATTGCTACAAAACTAAACTGATAAATACGATCCTCCTCATGGCATCTTTAAGATACTTCTGTTTTGATGGAAACCTGTACGAAAAATCTACATTTAATTCACTTATCAGTAGAATGGAACAAGTATTTCTTGAAACATGAGTAATTAATGAGATCTGATTAAACTCAGTTTCACGTTTTTATGAATGAACATATTACTTCTGATTCATGGTGACAGTATCCGCCTCACAATTAGTTTCTCTTCGCCCAACGACTCAATATCCTTTAGGGCTGGATTTTAGGCTTTTCAAAGATAACCCAATGGCTTTTTGGACCAGCACATCAACTACCCAGTTTGAAACACCAGGTATTCTAACCACTGCAGTGTGTTAACACTTCTCAGTTGTCACCTGGCTGACCCTTACTACTAGACAGAAATAACCTGGATGCACAGAGTGGACATTGAAGCTAATCTTTTGCATGTCCAGTGTGTGGATGTGCAGTTTTTAATTTAAAAACTTTGGAGTCGTGCAGTACAAGTTGTCTTTGACCTGTATCCTGACAGGTTTTAATGTGCTACTTCACAGGTAACGATACACAAATCTGCAAAGTTTTTCTTCTGTTTCCTTTATCTCTGAGAGTCATGATAGAAATAATGTTCAATGTGTATTTGTGTGGTTAGATGAAGTGCAGCCTAATAGTCATAAATGTGTTCTGGTGATTGAACGAACAGCACCACAAAGAGTCCTGACAGTGGCAGAAAGTAAGAACTTTGCAGACTTTTATTGGGAAACATTTTCCTCAATGCAGCATTACTCATACAAACTAAAACTATGGAAGCGGTGATGTTGTGGCTGTATTTTAATTTAGAGCAGTAAGATGTCCAGTCAGCATTGGACCTAGGAGTAGACAGGATCAAACCACAGTTTTGTAAGCAGCAGAGTTAGAATGTCTCCTGAAAGGTGAGCTGAGAAGATTTCTTGGACAGCGTTCCTTCAGAGAGGAATGTGCTGTGTGAACGTCACACATGCCAATTTTAGGAGAGGATGTGTAGCAACAGCATGAAATGGAATTCCCCTATTAGCCTGGCTTCTGTCTGGGTAAAGCTCCTCAGTTTAGGTCTGCCAGAGTCATAAATATATGCTACTTTTGCATCAAAATATCACAAATTATCTGGTTTAAGTTCAGAAGTATGCCAAATAACCTTTAAAGAGCTCTCTATATACACACATCTAGTGTTTGAAACAACTTGTTTTATATTTATAAATCAATGCATGTTACTTGTCTCCATGCATGAGAATTTTGTGTGTGTGTTTGTGTGTGGAACTAACAGCTGTTGTAGATGGAATGAAGCATTTTAACTTCTGGTTTATGTGAAGCTATTCCTACCAACCCTAACTGTGCGCTCTACTTATATCATGATTGTCTGTTACAGGGCCACCTCAGGCAGAAGGAGGCAGTGCAGGGTCAGATGAGGACTCAGAGGTGGAAGTTGTGTATGTCAGAGAGCCCACAGCTGAACAGGCTGCCCTGGCAAGAAAACTCTTGCTGCCCCTGACGTTCTTCTGCTACCAGAATGAACCAGGCTACATCAGTGACGACCAAACTGACGGTGAGACCAAACGATTTGATGTGAAAATACAAAAGTTTCTTTTCTTTCAGTGAACACAGAAACTAGATAGGAAGTCAAATTAATTTTATTTTCCATATAACGCCAGATCACAGCAGAAATAACAATCAGGTTTATACCTTTCTCTTATATTTAACAGACTAAGTATCCTCCTCTTATTAATCTTATTTACATGTAGGGATGTCATTTCTGTCTCTACATGGTCACGCGTTCACATTTCTCCACTGTTTCTGTATTGCACTCAACAAAGTTCTGCTACACAGAAACACAAGCATGTGTGCGCACACAGGCACAAGCACACTCCGTATAGCAGACAGAGGTTCAGGAAAAACAATGTCTCAACCACCACAAGAAACAGAAAATAATCTGCCTCTTTTGCACTCCCAGAGCCTTTTCCATGGAGATAGTAACATCTGGTGACTAAACCCAGGGGAAACACTGAGATTAACTGATATGACTTCTAAGATTGACTTGTTTGCTAAATTTTGCAAGTTTTCCTTTTATCTGCATTATCATAACCGCAGATTTTGGCATTTTTTAAATTGATTGATTATTAACATTTTAGCCTATCTTCTCATCTGATCATACACGTCAGCAGATGTTGACACAGTTTGCTGCCAAACGCTAATGTGACAGTAACTCATAAACTTGATGATAAAATGATAGGGATAGACTGATTATCGGCCGGGCCAGTATTTGGCATTTTGGGGCATATTGGCATCAGACTTTTTTCAATCCAACAGTCGCTAAGAAAACCATTTCAAACTTCCATAGACACAAAAATTTCTCCTCTTATCAATACCCACAGGAATACATTTTTCTGCCCCTTAAAAAAGATAAGAAATGTTTTAAACTGCAGACATCAAGGAGCTGCTTGTTGATGCTTCTCTGAGTCTGCACAGCGTTTCTCCGTCTACCCTATGGAAGCCCGAGATGTTCAAAACATTTAAAATCAGTCATGTAAAACGACATAACAGAAGATTAATTTAACTGCATTACATGCCTGAAAAATGACAGCACAAACTCAGTTCTGTCCGGTTTTATTGCAGTTACATTGAAATTTTGGAAAACTTTAGCTGTTCATTTTTTTTCAAGTTTTCCTTTAACTTTATAAAATATGCTGCCAAGCCTGGAAGTCTGTTAAAGGCATTTGGATGCAGTTAAGTGTTGGAGTTTTTATTGTTCCGAATTTTTACGCCAATATTTTCACTTTGACTGCAAATTAACATCGGCTTCAAATATTGGTTATTGGCCTCCTTGCCTACAATTAATCAGTATGGGGATCGGCCCCAAAAAATTCATATCAGTCTATCTCTATAAAATAATATTACAAAATTTAGTACAATGACGTGGTACAGCAACCACACTTAGCTTTATGACAGACCACATACACAACTAGCATATTACAGCAGTAACACCTGCTTTACAGCATCCTTCAGTAACTCTCCAGGGCACATATGGTTTAAAAAGGCAAAAACAAATAGTCTGTTATCTTAGCATTAGCAAAAATTAAGAAACGTGTGTAGCTTCACTTTCTTACCTCTTTAAGAAAGTTTATTTTCGGAAACCAAAGTATCTGATTGGTCTCAGTATTAGCAGATACTTAATACTTAAAAAGAATCAGATCAGTATAGGGGGCAAAAAATGTTAGACTTTATATATATATATATATATATATTTATATATATATATATATATATATATATATATATATATATATATATATATATATATATATATAAAGTTCAAATACACAAAACGTAGTTTTAGATATATTCAAGCTAATGACCTAATGTGAACAAAACAACTAAGTTTTAGATTTTATTCTGGTTTACCATTTCCCTTTTGACCATGTTGCATAAACCATGTCATTAAACTAAGCTATGGTTTGTCATGCTAGCTTAAAATTCAGTCATGTGGAGAGGGGAAAGTACTGTCACACACTGTTGATTCCTGGCATAATGAAATGCCTGTTTTTACTGAAGGTGAAACCGTAAGCTTGGTATAAAAAGTAATTTGGTAGAAGTATATGATAAATTTGTTCTCGATTTTCAGATGAAGACTATGAGTCGGCGGTAAAAGCTTTGAATGGAAAACTCTACCCTGATCCTCCTGGGAAAAAGACGGTGGCGGCAGCAGCAGCAGCAGCAGCAGCAGTAGTAGCATGTGGTGATGGTGGTATGTATCTCAGATCCTCACACACACATTTTATCTCGTGATAACCTGCACTCTTTGTTATTGTCTTGTGCTTTAGAGCATGGCGTCCCTCAGGGTTCTGTACTTGATCCATAGTAATTTCTTTTATATGTGAGCTGTGCTGTATCGGTGAGACCATACAAGGTGAATTTAAAAAAAAAACTAAACAAAGTGTCTCATTTAGAGCCAGATTGTCAAGTGGTGTGGGAGAAGAAGCCGACGCCTGAGGAGGAGGAGAAGGCAAAAAGCCTTCAGCTGCCACCGACTTTCTTCTGCGGCCTGAGCACCACTGACAGCGACCCAGACCATGACAAGCCTGAGGACTTTGAGACAGAAGTCCGCAAGGCACAGCAGGACTTGGTAGGATATTTTTTTTAACAGTAAATTTTTCTTTAAAAAAAACTGCTGAGGAAGTTAAAACTGATTTTATTGATTTATAGGACAGATTTAAGGTGTAAATGGTCATTTTCAGTCATTTGTTTTTGTTTTTACTTGGTGTCTTTATCTATGAATATTGGCTTTCTCCAACACTGTTGTCACTCCCTCCCTCTTTTCTTCTGTCTCTCTTAAGTCTGCTTCATCAGCCTCAAAATAAAGGGAAAAAAAGTTTAAAAAAACAAAGAAAAATGATGGATGCAGCCAGTCATCAGAGCTGCATGATGTGCAGATAATTTTCCTAGACCTTGATCACTTGGGTTTCAAACCTACAAGTGGGACTCTGAGTGGTGCGAGCATGACTTCATCCTTTTGTAGAAATAAACATGTTAGCTTCACAAGATTCCTTAGAGATGAGTTTAATGAACCTGAAGTCTAGTTACCTCCATCTTTGAGGATATTTTTTGACTGCCCATCAAGGAGCATAGCAGGTTTGTCATTGTTAACCTGGTTTCTTGTTTCAGTTTCAGTTAAACCAAACTGAAAAGGCCTCTAGCAGCTCTGCAGACACCGCGGAGGAGCCAACCCCAGGTCCATCGTCCAGCACCACAGAAGCTGCAGCCTCTCCACCTCCACCAGAGGAGCCGGCCTCAGAACAGCCCAGAGAGACACCAAGTGAGGCTCCGAGCAGCAGCTCACCGATCGACCTGTCCACTAAGAAGAGCCCAGAGCCCGAGTCTAACACTGAGACAGCTGCAGCTCTGACTGCTCCAGCAGCTAGTCAAGGTACAGACCACTTCATGCTTACTAATACAAACATAGGACCACTGACCTTTAATGAGACTCCTTTTTTATTCGTGGCTCAGGATTATGTTAAATCTTGCCAACTATCAGTCTTATCAAAATTTTCTGCTTACTTCATTACAAAATCTCATCTCCAAAAACCAAAATATGAACATTTCCTCCACGGAAATATAAAACAGAAAATCCTGATACTTATGTGAACAGTTTTTTTCTTGCCCACCCTACTACAAACTGAGTTTGTTGTAACATTTCAAACATTTGTATTCAGTAAAATGTTGTCTTGAACAAAGAAAAGTGGTGTTAAAACGAAGATTCAATCTCTAATTATCTTTCAAACAAACACGCCTCATTAAGAGTCGTGTCTTTGCTAAAATGAGTGTGCAAGTGCTCATGGGAAGCAGAGTCTTTATCCCAGGAAAACAGTCCTCAGCCTCTTTAAGTGGAATAGTACATATTTATTAACTTTAATTAATCCCTGAATTAACTTTTACTAAAAAAAAAAAGCATGTAGCCAAGCGTTGCTATCCATTATTATTACAAATCAAAATATTATCCAATCCCACAATTTTACCAAATCATGAAGCTTTAAGAGTTCCTGATAATTTTTTTCTGTAGACAACACTGACTAGGCATTGTTTTGTGTCCCTGCTCTGCTCTGTTGTGATCCTGTACCAGAAAATGAAAGCTTTGATGAATTGCTTTCAACCCAGTATTTAATAGATTTGTCTGTCCCACAGAGTCGTCGAGCTTTGGCTTTAACTCTTTTGGAGGATTCTCTTTTGCTGACTTGGCTAAAAACACAGACGGATTTGCTTTTGGAAAAAAAGGTTGGAATCAGTGAAGATTTTATTTTAATTCTTGTTCTTATCCTCAAATAACCATGTGGTTGTTTTCATTCTGTCAGGAGGAAGTCGTCTTAGATAACAGGAAGTGATGAGGATGTCACAGGTATTCTGCTTAACATACTCATTTCCTCATTCCTTTTCAAGATGATACCAACTTCTCATGGGCAAATGCTGGAGCCACAGTGTTTGGGTCAGCAGTGACAGCAGCATCCAAAAACAATGGAGAGGAGGATGGCAGTGATGAAGAGGAAGCTCCGAATAATGTGGACATTCACTTTGAGCCTATTGTGTCTCTCCCAGAGGTATCCCTCAACGTTAACCTTTTTTTAAAAGGGGGGTGTAAATTAAGTTTACTGAACCGTTTCCCCACACGCCGTATCCTTGTGTAACCTTCCAGGTGGAGACAAAATCAGGAGAGGAGGATGAGGAAATCCTCTTTAAGGAGCGCACCAAGCTGTACCGATGGGACAGAGACCTGGGCCAGTGGAAGGAGCGGGGCATCGGTGACATCAAGATTCTTTTCCATCCAGAGAAACATTACTACCGAATCTTGATGAGGAGAGAGCAGGTGCTGAGGGTTTGTGCCAACCACAACATCACACAGGGGATGGAACTCAAACCCATGAACGCCTCGTCCAACGCGCTGATCTGGACAGCCACTGACTACTCAGGTTGGCACATGCTGTTAAAGTGAAGATATTGTGCTACTTGTATTAACAGCTGTGCTTTCCATTCACTATTCCCTCTGCAAAGATCTAATTGTTGTTCTACGTTGCTGGCATAAATGTATAATACAGAGGTTTAAGGGATGAATGATAACTTTTTCCTTAAACTGATACAATAACCAATAACATTCAGCCTCTCCGCTGATAGCAATAGCTGTTAACCCATAACACACAAAAACACACACACACACAAACATTCAGATATTTACTTAAGATCATGACATAAACATCTGAACGAAACCAAAAATCCTATTATAATTGCAGCTACTGTTAGGGGTGTAATGATCCATCGATATAGATCGATACATCTATTGGTTAAGCAATGATCCAATCACATCGATGGAAAGTTGAAACATCGATCAACATCGTGATCTTTAATGTACGCCTTTATTTTGAAATCCCGACCGGACACGCATGTCCGTCTCCGTCCAACCGCGAGTCGTTCTGAAGTTTCCTCTCAAGCCTCACGCACTCAGCGTATGAGACACACATTTGAACCTTTTCACTCTCTGACACACCACGCCTGATATTTCTCCTGCTGTAAAATGTACTGTTTAGCGCCCACCGGGTCACACCGCTGTAGGCGAACGTGTAGCAAGACGCTGTTAGCATCACAGAGCTAAAAGGGAGCCAGACATATCGGCCAATCATAAAATAGCTCTCCTGTATCTGGGTAAGACACGGTCTACCTGACTGCAGAGGATGCATGCTGCACACATGACAGGAGTGCATCATCACACGACTGCAGTGAGTTATCTCATAATTTGATTTTGTAGCGCACTGATTCATGAAATTTCATACAGTTAAAAAGTAAAACGGCGAGAGCTTAGTGTCATTCCTCCTCCACATCGACTATTCCACAGTGAAACAAAGTCTGATCACACTGACATACAAACTGTGGTTATCAGGCATCACAGTAAAAAAAACTATCAATGTTAAGTTTGTTAAGTTGATAGTTCTAATTTTGAACAATAGAAATGTTTGGGTTTAATTAAAATCAAAGCTTCACATTTTTGGTTTGATAGAAAATGGTCAAATGTTGGAGGTCAATAATAAACTTTATGTAATCAGTGATTTTTAATTATAGTGTTGCATCATTACTTGATATAATAAACAAACATTACAGTATAACAGTAAGACCCATAAGGGAATTGTAGGGGCAAAAAAATACCTTACCTGAATTTAACCAGTTTTAATTTTAAAACATAATTAGATCATACAGATGGCTATAATCCTCTACAAACTATCATACCCAAAGGTCAGCACATCGTTCCACATTTCAGTAATAAAACTATCAAAATTGTTTTGTATTTCTTTCTTGCCTCAGGTGAAATGTTGCTGATTGTGTTCAGTGAGGACATAATGTCGTCTTAAATTGATCGAATCGTATCGTATCGTGACAGACTTTGTGTTATTGGCAAATATCATATCGTTGTCCAAAAAATCGATATCGTATCGTATCGTCATGAAACTGGTGATTTACACCCCTAGCTACTGTGTACAGTATAGTGCTTGTATATAACTTGATTTTATATCCTATATGTTTTTTGTACTTTTGTGCTGGTTCTATTTTTTGGTGCTACTGCTGCTGGAATCTGAATTTGCTGAGGGAACATTCCCGAGGGATTAATGAAGTTCATACCTATCTACGTAACTTCCTTCCTTCCTACCTACTACCTACTAGGGCTGGCTACCATTTTTGGGGTGCTGATTTAATTTTAATTGCAATTCATTGAAACTTACAACTTTTTGTAATTTTTAGTTTGCTTTTTTTAACAACAGACCATGTGAAAAAGTTAAATGGTGACTATGTCTACAGACTCTATCAGGAGCCACATTTTCCTATAAAATGCACATCACGTGAGTCAGAGAGAAACATTTCACCCTCTGCTGGAGAAAAGAGGTAACTTTTTTCCAATCCAGTTTATAAACAAAGACTGAAATGAAGAATTAGAATTTTTTTTTTACTTTTTTGACAAATAATCCTGATTTTGATATTATCAAACAAAAAATACCGATATATCGATTTTCAATTTTTTTTTCCCACCCCTACTACCTACCTTCCTTAAAGGATTTTAGCTTATGGTTCCATTCGAATCAATACCTTTTCACTACAGTAAATGAGATTCAGTTGTTCTTTTGTCTCTTGGAAGCTTTAGAAAAAATAGAGACACACACAAACACGCACACACATACACACACAGAGGGGATAAGCTACGAGCTTTACTACTTTAAAAGATGGTACATGTTTTGACCTGACCCTGTATTCTTATCAATTCTTAAATTACCTGGGCCTGTGAGTCATGTCTGGCAAATTTCTTGGATTTTTTAAGAGCCTGTAAGTCCCGATTGCTTCTTTGCTGTTGGCTTTAAGTTACTAGCATCTTTAGCATCCCGGGCATCCACATATGCTTTCAAAACTCTGTTGGAGCGACAGTTATGTTTCAGGTGACTGATGATGCTTCTCTGTACTGAATTTTTCTGTCTACCCTATGAAAACCCTAGATGGTCAAAACATTTAAAATCAGTCATGTAAAACTACACGGCAGAAAATTAATTAAACTGCACAACATGCCTGTAGAAAGTAGCACAAACTCAATTCTGTCCAGTTTTATTGCAGTTACATTGAAATTTTGGAAAACATTACTGTAGAAAACTGTAGCTGTTTATTTTTCAAAGTTTTCATTGAACTTTATAAAACATGCTGCTAAGCCTGGGAACTGTTTAATAAACAAATGCTTGAAGGCATTTGAATGCAGTTAAGCGTGGGAGTTTGTATTGTATTCAAATATCGGTTATTGGCCTTCTTGCGCCTTCTTCTATCAGCCCTAAAAAATCCATGTCGGTCTATTTTTAGTTTGAAGTATTGAAGCTGCTACCTTTTCCTCCAGGGGTAGGAGAAAAAGTCAATATATTGTGATTTTTTTTTTGACAATATCAAAATCAGGATTCTTTTTAAAAAAATCAGTTGTTTTTTCAAATTCAAATTCTTCGTTTCAGTCTTTGTTTTTCAACTGGATTGGAAAAAAGTTCCCACTTTTCTCCAGCAGAGGGTGAAATGTTTCTCTCTGACTCACGTGATGTGCATTTTATGTGAAAATATGGCTCCTGATAGAGTCTGTAGAAATTATCATCATTTAACTTTTTGACATGGTCTAGTGCTAAAAAAGTAAACTAAAAATTGTAAATATGGAAGAATTGCAATTGAAATTTAATTGGCACCCCAAAAATCGTAAAAGAATCAAATTGTGAGAATCGCATATTGTCCCAGCCTTATTTTCCTCCTCATGGAGCTTGCCTGGAATAACTGTCCTCAGGAACTTTGAAGAAGTCCCACACAGTCGACTCCATGTTTTCTGTTTTGAAGCATGTTTGCTAGCTGTTCTTTCGGCCTTTTTGAGCTCGTATTCCTATTGTTTCTGTGTAAGATGTGGTAAATACTGTGGATGTCAATTCAATTCAGTAACTACCAGAATTATGACCGAGTTAAGAAGTTTTTTTTTCCTGACATGAGGGGGAACACTTAAATTTTCCCAGTCAGAAAGTGTTTTTTTTTCTATGCCGACAGCGCTAGTCGACAAAATATCAGACCTACCGGAATGATGTAATAATTTCCTGTTAGCCACCTGATAAGTATTGGTCCAATAGTTATCGTGCACCCCTATAAAGATGATAATTACACTTTCTGAAAACTGCAAAACTTTCACTGATGTTTTTGTCAGGAGTGATGGAAGCGGAATTCTTTGTGCTCATAATTGTCTGGATGCTTGTCAGCTGATTATTTCCTCTATTCTCGCTGATTTTCTAGACGGTGATGGTGCAGTGGAGCAACTGGCAGCCAAGTTCAAAACCCCTGAGATCACAGAATCCTTCAAAAAGACTTTCTGCGAGTGTCAGAGTCGCATCGGCCTAGCTGACGGGGATGCTTCGGTAATCAGCTCTCCTCAGATGTCCAGAGTTCAAGAGCACTCGAGAGACACAAACCCAAAGGTTTTCCTCAAAGTAGCAGCTGATGGCCAACCACTGGGAACTATCACCATCGAACTTTTCTCTCATATCGTCCCCAAGACAGCGGAAAACTTCAAGGCTCTCTGCACTGGAGAGAAAGGGTTTGGATTTAAAGACTCCATCTTCCACAGAGTTATTCCTGACTTCATGTGTCAGGTGAGTCACACGTTAAAGCCACTGTTATTTGTATTATTTTACTTTTCTATTATTTTCTATATAATAATCCTAACATTATACCCGTATGTGTCATAGGGTGGTGACATCACAAACAGCGACGGCACAGGAGGGAAGTCCATCTATGGCAGCAAGTTTGAGGATGAAAACTTCGATGTGCGGCACACAGGCCCAGGCATTCTGTCCATGGCCAACCGCGGGCGCGACACCAACAACTCCCAGTTCTTTATAACACTGAAGAAAGCAGAACACCTGGACTTCAAACACGTGGCTTTTGGCTGGGTTTGTGACGGCATGGACGTCTTGCAGCAGATGGGAGAGCTGGGATCAAAATCAGGCACCCCGTCAAAGAAGATTGTCATCGCGGACTGTGGACAGCTTTAGCTTTTGATACACTAGGTCCAACATTCACGGCTTGGTTTAGGTTATAAAATTAACACATAGACTGGGTTATGGCGAATAGGAATTAAACTCCTGTTCAGAAACTACTGGTTGAGATGATTCCTCACAGAAGCTTGGTTACAGTAGCCAAGGGACAAACATTATTTTTGCTATCTGATCACTCAGTCACACATGGGGTAACTTGGCACAGTATGTAAAAAGGCGGAAATGCTTTTGCTTTGTTGCACTTATATCTTCATCATCTGTCAATAAATAAATTCTCATTATTTGTTTAATTTGTGTATAGTTGTACATGAACTCCTCTATGTGCATTGTTTTGGTCCTGTATTTTATAATTGCTCTGTTTGAATGTGCTGGTTCTCTGTTATAAGGGTCACTCCGTTTTTTTTTTTTTTTTTTTTTTAAATCTATCCCCTTTGGAGGCTTGTCTACAATAAAAGGTGGCATCATCATGAAAATGCACCTTTATTTGTAACAATGGCCCGACCTTCTCTGCAATTACTGCCTGTGTGCCCTTTTTACTGTTGGCATCACCTGGGATTGTTCTTTGTATCATTCAGTCTCTCCCGACTTCAACTTGAAGTTCAGGAGCTGTCACACTCTGTTGCTTGAATGTGTGTTGTGTTAATTGTACCAAAATAAGGATAAATAAAGTTGCTTTACAAGTAATTAACTTTTTTTATGCTGCATTTTTTAACATCAATGTACAAACCCAGCAGGCTAGTGATTTGAAGTAAGTCCTGTGTGCAAGTTAGCGTCCATATGCTACAGTAAAAACATGAATCATAGCTATTATTCAAAATTGTGCATAACAATTCTGGTATGAGCCGTTAAGTCATCCCTTTCAACAAGTTTCTAAACACTTTGAAGCCTTTACTTGATTAACCCTCTCGTCTATGGCATGACCTTTTATTTTTTTTATTTAAAAAAAAAATCTCATCCCATTTTCTATTAGCCTATGCATCCTGAATATGTAAAAATCCCCCACAGACAGTCGTCAGGAAGGCTGCAGGCTTCGAGATGGACTTAAGTAAAACCATTAGGTGTTCAAGAAGGAAAAGGTAGGTAGAGAAAAGCTCATATGATCTAAGATAATATCATAATAACCTGATTTGCTTCTCTCATTCCCTCCACAGTTCTTCAATAAAGTGATAATCAACATGTATACTATTATTATATATTCATTGACTTATTTTTTTAAGTACTATTGTTTGTACCATACTTTTTTATTTATCCTGACATTATTATTATTATTATTATTATTATTTGTTGATATTAATATCTGTAGTAATAGAAGTAATGTTGTTTCGTCATATTATCATTGTTATTTCTAACATTGCTATTGCCTGTTAACAAAATTATCACAATGATCAATATCACTATCAATATTATGATAACCAACAGCATTACAAAAACTGTCATTACTGCTATTGTTATCTTTCTTGTTATTAACTTGTCTTTTTTGTTTCCTTTTCTTAAGTAATCTTTGTCATTATGTTTACATTATTGTCACAATTATCACTGCCATCATAACTTTAAGGAAAAATAAAAAAAGGCTCAAATGTAATGACTCACTTTTTTCTAGACAAGTATGTGGTTGTGTAGTTTAAATAAATAACAAAGACTTAACGGGACGTACAATAAAACATGGTAAGTAGTGTGTTTTCTCTGGGCAGATTTTTGCCAAACAGGGTTAACAGGGATCCTGATACAAAAAGGTGCTTTTAAACTGATAGGCATGGGAAATAAATGGATTTGATAAGTACCATTTTTGGCCACAGCAGTGTGGTGGCAGCACAGCTCAGAGCCGCAGCCAGCCCACGGTGACGTCACTAGGATGTAAATACAGAGCTTCGGGGCCTTGTCGGCCTTTTTCTCCCCGTGCTGGTTCGGTGGCGAGCATCTACTTTTCCTCCCGGACGATCTTCCAGCTTTCAGCGGTCAAAATGATCATCTACAAGTGCATCATCACCAGTAAGGATCAATGATTTCAGTACAAATTCTTATTTCTGTGGTTACTAGACATCAGAACGGTTGTTTGTGGCTGTTTTAGCGGTGTAGAATAGTTTGGCCAGGCTTAAACTAGCTAACGCGTGTTACCATCGGTGAGAAGCTACGGCTATTTTTCCGCTATTCAAAATGGTTACCTATGACTGTGCTTAGTAATGTAGCCACCCTGTTAGCTAGCTAATGTTGCTAAAGCCGGTTAGCGCGAACCATTGGTTGTGGTTCAGTCATCATTGCGTATTGAACAAGTTTTATCATTAGTGGTCTGCGCCATTGTATGATAAAACACGATACTGATTAATGGTGAAATGACATAGTTTCTACTTGAACGACAAAGTAACAGCGACTGTGGCCTGTTAGCGTCTGTAGCATTTAGCTCAAATCGGGTTAGGAACTGCGTCTGTTGAGTAGATGTTTCTAGAATTAGCATATTGCTCGGTACTTGGGAATGTGGCACGTGGCCTTTAAATACAGCCTGGCGTTTATTTGACCCCCTGTGAAACTGTTTCCTCTTACAGACGATGAGATGTTCTCGGACATCTACAAAGTGAAGGTATCAGAGTGCGGGACCTTCTATGAAGTCGATGGAAAGGTGAGTTAAAATCAGTGGCCCATCTATTGATGAGGTTTACAACATGCTTCCCTTTGGGATGAGTTTCCTTCATTTACGGTGACCAGTGTTGGAGCAACATATCACATCTCTGATAGTCAGCCTTTAAAACAGTAACAGCTGTCTTTGCTCTAAAGACTTCAATACCTCACATTGTCTCACACGAGTCTTGCGCGGTAATAATGTTAAACAAGTTGGTTAAACAAAGCAAGCTACAGAGTTTGAGTTACCTGCTGTTACCTTCATTTAAAGTGATACTCCAGGATGGTACAAGTTGGGTCCTATCACAAGGTTTAGGGCAGAAATTACCCCTACAGCAGTGTTTTTGTGCAGCAGAAGCCCAGAGCGCACGTACCAAACACCCCCTCCCTGCTCCTCTGCAGGTTTCCTCTGCACTCAGACGGGGCCATATTTTACTTGACCAAAAACACAAATAAACGGACTCCCACTGAAAAAATCTGATATGGGTCTGCATTCACGCTTTATTTAGAGAATTTTCAGCGCGTTACTTTCACACAAAAACACTGCTAAATAAGGCTCTAGTTCTCATCGTGTCTCTTCGTCCTGGCAGACTACCTGCGTTTGTTTATATCTGGCACGCTGCTCACATGGACTGATACACTAAGCTGCAAGCATCTCGTAGCCAGCTGTGGCTCTGGAGCAGAGGTAGCGCCGTTTTACGACACGATGAGAACTAGAGCCTTATTAAGAGGTGTTTTTGTGTGAACGTAACGCGCTGAAAATTCTCCAAATAAAGCGTGAATGCAGAGCGATATCATTTTTTTTCGGTGGGAGTCTGTTTATTTGTGTTTTTGGTCAAGTAAAATATGGAGTATCACTTAAACAATAAAAGCAGTTTAGTTTTTCTTTCAGCATTCAATCATAAGCAATAGGGCAGGGACGATGTGCTTTCTTCCTAATGCAAGTCTTTTGCGATTTTTGGGCTGACAATTTGATTTAAATGGTGATGCCTAGATGTTTCTGATTTTTGGTTTGCTTTTATTTGAACACCAGACCAAGTGAAAAAGTTGAATACTCGTGTCTACAAACTGTATGAGGAGCTATACTTTTAAAAAAATGCACATCACATGTGAGTCAGTTTTGGGGATTTATTCAGGGGATCTGACTGCTCAACTTTTTTCCTACCTAGTTTCTAAACAAAGACAAAAATGAAGGATTAAAATAAGAAAATAAAAGATTTTGAAACTATACACTTTAACTACTATAAAAGAACTATTTTAGAATATGACAAGAAAATGTTTTTGCTGGACTTCAGTCAACTTCTTAAAGTGATCATGCCTTAGCATGTGAGTCACTCTCTTTTGTCAGACACGAGTCATACGCCCGCAGGGAATCGCAATCACGTCAAGGTTTTATATTACACCACAGGTTGACGCATGAGAAAAAGCAGTGTTCAAAGAAACTTTACCAACATTCAGTAAAGTGTCACATTCTACATGTGTTTTCTTCATTTGGATGAATTTCTATTTTAGGCCAGAGTCAACATCAAAAGTAGACTCTGAGAAAGTTATTAAATCCGGTCACAGTTCATCAGTGGATAATTTTTATTGAGGACTTTTTTTATGACACAAAAAGTCACAACTTGATCTTGATCAGCCTGTTTGATCATCACATAAAACAAGAGACTGTTTTCAGTGGCTTCCAGTACAGCCTCAAAAAGTGAAACCCAATGTATTGCAGGATGACTGCCTGAACAGCTCATGGTGTTTGGTTTATGCATGGAGATGGGTATTCAACCTACTTTTTAATTACAATTAGCTGTACCTCAGGTTAACAGTAACAGTTGCACATTTCTGTAAGTACTTGCTGCTTATTGCCAGTCTGTCACGAATTACAGCGTGTCCTTTTTATTTTTAGACAGTCACCAGGACAGAGTCGTTTGATGATGCTTTAATCGGCGCTAATGCATCTGCTGAAGAGCCAACTGAGACAAATGACTCAAGCTGTGTGTCCGGCGTTGATATCGTCCTCAACCACAACCTTAAGGAGACTACCTTCAACAAGAAGTCATACATGGGCTACGTTAAGGAGTACGTGAAGAAGTGAGTATCTGTAGACACCCTCATACATGGTTTGTCCCTGTTACCCGGGAACAACAAATCAAGTTGTTTGTATTTGTTCAGCATCAAGAAGAGGCTTGAGGAGTCTGACCCGGACAGTGTGAAAAAGTTCACAGAGAGCTGCAACGTAGGAGTGAAGAAAGTCTTGGCAGACTTCGATAACTTCCAGGTAGCTGCACACACACACACTTGACCGTATAATCTGACTTGATTTGAATTTCACATCACCTAAAACTGACGATAGCCCCGTCAGCGGCTCAGAGGTCAATTTTAACACTGCTGTTTATCTCTGCGTAGTTTTTCACAGGAGAGTCCATGAACCCTGATGGCATGGTAGGACTGCTGAACTACCGTCCTGAGGATGACACACCGTATATGCTTTTCTTCAAACAGGGTCTGGAGGTTGAGAAATGCGTAAGTACTCAGCACAACACTATCTTCTGAAAAACCTGTTATGGTTTTCTAAAACTTTAAATGTTAATCAGAAAGCATGTTGTTTAAGATCAAGATGGCCACCTTAGGCTCCTAGTAGTGTGCTTTCTGCCAACTGCCATTTTTTACTGGAATATACATGTAACACTCAGCTCAAGAAAATGTCAGTGCGAAATGACTCGATAAAACTTGAAGTGATGATACCCATCTGTAAAAATTCTAAATTCATCTTCAAACCTTTATTTCAGATGAATCTATCACAAATCATTTTCTTTTAGAGATATTAAATAAGAGAGCTGAGGCAGATCAGATGTAGGTTACCTTAAAGGCTCAGCTTCGATGGACAGTTTGTCTCTACATCAGTTGGGCTTGAAAGGCACCGTAGCATTGCAGTTGACACATTTAACTTGTGTGTGTCAGGAATTTTAAATTGTCTTAACACGAGGCGTCTAGCATGATTCATCAAGAAAAAATAAGCTCTTAGAGAAATGAGAAGAATTAAAAGAAATCTACTTTCTGATCTATACACATCTGGTTTTAATTTTCAGACTTCAGGCTCTGAGTGTTTTCCTGTTTGTCATGTGTGTTTACAGAAGCCTACCTTGTATAGTAACATTCATTTCTTTGTCTTACAGTAACTACCTGGAACAACGTCTGCTTTTAAATTGGCTGCTGCTTTCCTTATGGCCCCACGAACAGACTGATGGAGCACTATTTTACATCACACCTCAACAAAAGTATTCTTGTAAAATTTCCTCATCAAACCAACATTCACATTAAGACCCAAAGCCCCACTAATAACAAGACGAATGATTACATTATGGTTTGATACATTTCTTTTCTGTTTTTTTGTTTTGTTTAATTTTGATGAGATTTGCATTTTTTGTTGAGGGGGGGAGAATAAATTCAAAGCTCTGACCACAAGCAGTATAATCTCCACATGGTCAGAGCTTTGAATTTTTGTCCTAACAGTCAAAGCCATACTCAACAGGTTGACCTACTTGTTTTAATGGTTAAATGAAGTAAAATTCCATCTACAATGAAGAACTGTGTTGAATTTGAAAATAAACTTCTACAACCCCACATCATCAGTATTGTATTTTTGAGAGTCGAGTCTCACAAGATTTTTTTGTGCCATATGAAAATGGGAAACTTTTTGTAGCCAACTCAAAGCAAATGAAAATGGCACCAACTGAGACTGAACTATCTGTAATCACCACCACTTATGCCTCTTATTTAGGCTTCATTGTGAAATGAGGACAGACTTTCTGCACTTTTGAGTATTTATTTGAAGCATATTCAATGTAACAACCAGTGTTTGCTTTTCAAGTGCTCTATAAATAAAGTTGAGGCAAAATATCACTCTTGGTGGTTGCTTGTGGTATAGGTGATAGAAGCCTAAATCATAAAGGCTAAAAACGCCTTCAGTTTTGCAATGAAATTTTAAAAACATCAAATAATAATGTTATGCCAACATTTGATTTTATTTGATGGTCCGGCCCCAGAGGTGACTGTCTGGTAAATTTCTGGCCCTCTGACAAATATAGCTGGTGACCCCTGATATATAGTTTGACAGGCATCAGTATTATGCTTTCCCTTCTTCAAAAGTAAGCACGTTTTTATGGATTAAACAGTGTCATTCCTGGGTTGTGTTGTCTGAAATCACTCCTTGTGTTGCATAAACCGAATCTCAAACAAATATTTGCAACTTCCAGACTTCCCTCACTGTTTTACTTCACCTTTCATTTATTTCAGGTGGCTATTGAAACCTTACATCACAAACAACTTTTTCCCAAAGCATCAGAGCATGACACTGCATCCACGTTTCTGTCGGGGGTTAATGAAATCTGTTATAGAATGGAATAGAATAGAATAGAAAATACTTTATTTATCCCCGAGGGGTAATTCAGGAGTCACAGCAGCAATCAAGAAAACAAAAGTAAGAAAGTGTATAAAAAGTGCAAAAAGGTCCACAAGAAAATAGATGACGACATCCCATCCACCACTCTCCAGCCCAGCCAGTCTCCACCTCCACAGGGTCCAGGACTGAGCCTCCCCAGCAGTCTGTTCAGTCTCTGTCTCCTGGATCCTGTCTGCCCACAGCCGGCGAAGCTCCTCCAATATGGCGCCAGCGTCCGATGTCAGCTCCGTCAACCACGTCCGTGAACAGCACGATGCCACTTTACCCTCTGGCAGCCCCTCTGCCGCTGGGCTAGCACGGCTAGCTCGTCCATCCCACTGGAGATAGATCCCACGTTCCCAACAACGATGGATGGAAGGACAGGTCCACGTAGTCACCTCCCAGCCCACACCCGAGGTCGATGTCGTCACTTCTTTGCTCACACCTGAGAACCAGCACGTCGTCCTCACCTCCTTCTCCTCACCTTGAGGGAAGACATCAGGCCTAACACCAGTTAGCATTGACATGCTACAGGCTGCTTACAGCTAATTTCACATGTAAACAATGCAGCCATGGTTACATGTAGGATCTCCAGACGAACACAGGAGAAAAGTAGTAAAAATATCGCTGAAGACACAAAAAGTTTGGTGTCCATGACCAACAATGAACCACACAAAGTAATGACCCACTCCAAATACAAAGATGACGAAAAAGAGACGAAAAAAATTACAAGAAACTGACAGAGAAGAGAGAGCTGCTGCAACAGGCAGCTACTTGGGCAGCGCCTGATACATACATACATATACATGACCCCATGTAGAATAAGGGGCATGTTGGGCACCACTTGCTCTGTGGGGGGCTAGCCTTGCAGATCTAAACAGATCACACTAGATCTGATCCAGTGAAGATGACTCGGGAGAAGAAGTTTAGCAGCATAAGAAATATCACAGAGAAGGCAGTTTTTAGTAAAGGAGTATCCTGTGCAGACCTAGATATAATAAAGGTAAAACAAACAGAAAAACTGAACCGCACAGGACTTCATGACTAATAGTTTTAAAACTCTTGAAAGGGAAGAGAGCACGTGACAGGAGCAAAGCCTTGCCTCCTTCCTGCATTGACAATCAATTGTCAATCAATTTATCAATTTATCTCAGTGCTATTTACTTTACAACCACCTGAGAAAAGAAAGGAAGATAAGGGTCAAGGATCCTCCAGGACTGAAGAGGTCAGAGGTCGTAACTGTTCTGTGTGTCTGGCTTTATCTGTTATTTCAGATACTGGGTGATTAAAGGAGGAGGGGGCAGGGGATTCCAGGGAGGCTGAGGATTCCTGTGCAGGTTGGCCTTTTACCAGAGGATGATATGAGACGTCAACTGAGCCCTGACAGGTTGAAGACCACAGTGAGCAGGGTATCAGAAACCCTATGAGTAGAGAAAGTGGGATGTGCTGCAGGGGGAGGTAGATGATAATGAGGCCAGCCTGCTTCAGAGAGGGGCTGAGGGTTAAAAAAAGCTGTGATTGAATAAAGGTATGAGAGACATATAGTTGAAATTTTGAGACACCAAGTTGAAATTACATGAAAATTATGAGATATTCAGTAAAAAGTTATGAGACATTAATCAAAATTATGGGATATGATGTAGAAATTAGGAGATACCTAATGGATATTTCAAGATTCTCTGTCTGAAGTCAAAACTATAATGGCTAGGTGCCGCCCTGTTGACCATGGCTGCCTTTTGCAGCAGCTCCCTCTTCTTTGTCTGTTTCTTGTAATTTTTTTCGTCTCTTTTTCATCATCTTTGTATTTGGAGTGGATCATTACTTTGTATGGTTCATTGTTGGTCATGGACACCAAACTTTTTGTGGCTTCAGTGAATTTTTTTCAACTTTTTCTCCTGTGTTTGTCTAGAGATCCTACATGTAACCATGGCTGCATTTTTTACATGTGAAATCAGCTGTTAGCAACCTGTAGCATGTCAATGCTAACTGGTGTTAGGCCTGATGTCTTCCCACAAGGTAAGGAGAAGGAGGTGAGGGTGACGTGCTGGTTCTCAGGTGTGAACAAAGAAGTGACGACATTGACCTGTCCTTCCATCCATCGTTGTTGGGAACGTAAGATCGATCTCCAATAAGAGGGACGAGCTCGCTGTGCTAACCCAGCAACAGATGGAATACCAGAGGGCAGAGTAGCATCATGCTATTCACAGACATGGCTAACGGAGCTAACATCAGACACCAAAGCCATGCTGGAAGAACTTCACCTGCTGTGAGAAGACAGGAACCAGGAGACAGAGATGGAGCATGACTGAAGAAGCTCAGTCCTGGACCCTGTGGAGGTGGAGACTGGCTGACCTGAAGAATGACGGACAAGCTGTCAGCATCTGTTTTCTTATGGACCTTTTTGCACTTTCTATACACTTTCTTACTTTTGTTTTCTTGATTACTGCTGTGACTTCAATTTCGTTGTACTTGTTACAATGACAATAAAGTTCTATTCTATTCTATTCTATTCTATTCTATTCTATTCTATTCTATTCTATTCTATAAGATAAAAGTGAAATTCCAAGACTTATAATTCCAGTTATAAGACTTAGTATTTCATTATTTCGACTTTGATTTCATCGTGGTGGAAATGGGCAGGCTAGCATACATAGGGATCCTTTTAATTCTTTTAAGAGGATTGGAATAACCAATCACTGCCTAGTTGCTTGTGTTGGAAATTCTGTTGTAAAGAAAAACACATGGAGACTAAAAAGGAAATTTGCAGTCTTTGATCAGAAGTTCATTTCAGCAAACTACTGTCAGAGTAATTTCTGTCTCATTTACAGTTTTTCTCAGTTGATTTGGTCCATTTCTCAGATCAGAATTGAAATTCTCTAAACTACTTGTTCAATCTTCACATTATTGTGTCACTTGTGCACATAAAAAAAGCCTGTTCTCATTTCATTGGGCACCTTGCAAATGCTTTGGGACATCCATGCAGATGATTATGAACAGTCCTCTGCTGTTTCCCCCATTATCAGCTGCTTATGTCATGTTGATCAAACGGATTATCATGGTTCTGTGTTGAATAGTCTCACCCCCCGCAACATTTAGTCATTAGTTCATCCTATAAGCCTCTATACGTAAAATTGTTGAACAAGTTATAATGTGTCAAACATCCTTCCACACAAGTCCATTAGACTTCATTTTTTATGAATCTGTCTGGATTGGTAAATTTCTCCCTGGTTGATCTATACTTTTTCTAATAAATGGAAATGTGAGAAGCATCAGATCAACCAATGATCAACCAATTTTCAGAAAGAGCTCAAAGGTTCATTTCATGAACCATCAACCGGTAAGTATATATCTGTACTTTCTTCTGTACAGACAGGGGCAACACATTTCCTGTAAAAGGGACAATACGATCTATCTATCTATCTATCTATCTATCTATCTATCTATCTATCTATCTATCTATCTATCTATCTATCTATCTATCTATCTATCTATCTATCTATCTATCTATCTATCTATCTATCTATCTATCTATCTATCTATCGATCAATGAATCTATCAATCTATCTATCAATCTATCTATCGCTTGATCGATCTATGGATCGATTCTATCGATCTATCAATCAATCAATCTATCTATCGATCAATGAATCTATCTATCTATCTATCTATCTATCTATCTATCGATCAATGAATCTATCAATCTATCTATCAATCTATCTATCGCTTGATCGATCTATGGATCTATGGATCTATCTATCTATCTATCTATCTATCTATCTATCTATCTATCTATCTATCTATCTATCTATCTATCTATCTATCTATCTATGAGCTGAAGTTAAAAAAAACAACAACATTTGCTTACTTTTCACAGCCTTTCTTTGTCTGTTGGAATAACGGTCTCTTTAAGTTTCCGTTGTGGTGGTACTTCGTTTGTGTTGTTGTGTTTTCATTCATGTTGTTATTTTTGCAAATCAAATGATTCCTACCAGCCACCGCATATTAGCTTTCCTCCAAGCTTTAATTCTGACACCTGGAATGACCAGACTTCTTCATATCTTTGATTTGACCAGCTGCTTAAATGTTGAAGTTGAATCTAAGCAATCATGCCTCCCATGTGCTTTTTTCCAAGTTGAGAAAAAAAAGTAGCCTGCTTGCTCAGCCAGAACAAGACCATCATGAGTCTTTGCTGTGTACAAGTGTGAAATACCCGCTTACTTAGCCTACTTTAGGAGTTGACATAATTCTGAGGCTAACACACTGTAAAATTAAATAACTGGAAGCATTTCCAGCCATGGTGCCTCTCCTTTGAAGTGTTACTATAGAAACTGGTTAATCATTGACTGTGTCTGCACAGTTTTTAATAAAGCAGGAATCTACTTCTCAGAGTTTTTATGGGATTAAAAAGTACCCAAAGCATTCTTCAAAATGTTGAGCACATGTCTGTCAGCTGGGCCAAACATGGAAACACTTTTTTTCCTTGACCATTATTGTTAACTAAAACAAAATCCTTTTTGTTTTGTTTTGAGAACAGCAATAGAGGTTATTTGATCTGACAGCTTTAGAGTTGGTTCTGTAACAACCATGTGTCCCCTCACTCAGTCTAAAGAGTCACCTGAGAAGGTTGTACAGTTTTTCTCAGTCGCTCTGGTACATTTCTCAAATCATTGACATTTGCAAAACAGTCATGTCTCCAGTATAACAGTGTGCTCTGAAGGGATGTTCTGCTGTAAACTATCAATCACTATGGCCAAAGTTTTGATGACAGTTTTTATAAGTTGTAAGTTACACCTTAGTGTATGTGGGAGATTGATCACAAGAGCCACCAGTTATTTGACAGAAATCCATGTTTTAAGTAATTGTTTAGATATTTTATTCCATCCAAATCAAGTCTACATGAAGGTTGAAATGTAAGACACACAGCTGCTGTAAAGAGGGATAAACACTAAAATCATAACCATTCAGCTCCTATTTCTTTGACACTTTAAAGTTATTATTATTCATTCATTCTTTTGCACACAGTCGCACCATTACTAAGAACTGGAAGAAAAAATTATTCACCAGATATCAAAAAATGGATAACTACAATACAAGAAGTACAGATGAATGAAAAGATTACACACAAAGTAAGGAACATGGAAAATGTTTTTCACAAACGGTGGTATGTTAAAGAAATTGGCTGCGAACTAATTTAACATAAAAATCAAATAAAAGGGAAAGAAAAAAAAGGAAGAGGAAGAAAGAACATAAAGGAAGGAAAAAAAACAGATTTAGTCATAGTCCTTGCTAGCAAAATTTCAGATTAAAATAAATAGACTTTGTGGTTTATCTTTTTCTTTAATAAAGAAATAACCAATTAATGAAAACAATGAACTACTAAAGGACTAAGACTAAAATGGATGACTACAGTAATTAAGCCCATCTATCAAATGCATATAGGCATGTATATGTATATCTCCTCCTCAGTGTATTTTTATTTTTATTTATTTATATTTTTTTAATATACGTTTGTATGGATGAGTGTTTATGTATACACGTATGTAATTTTTTTCCTTTTGGTTATTTGCTTTATTATCACTACTATTATTTGAGACAATTCAATTCGATAAATGTTGAGTTTTGACTCTGGTTAAAAAATAAAGTTTAAAAAAAACATTTGATAATGATGAAACAAATCACCACACTAACAAAAATGACACCCTACCCAAGACTGGTGATAAATATTTATTTTTACTCACACATTTTCAAGAACTCACTGCAAAGAACATGTAACATTCTTAATGTGAAACAAGTGGAAGCCAAGGGAAACTTAGGGAAAGAGCTCCAGGTGAAAACCTGCTGGCACTAGGCAGTCTGCATTTCTTCCTCTTCCCCTGTGGACTGGTAGTGTCGGTAGTCAGGCTTCAGCTCCCAGGTGCTTTTGTGAAGGCCCTTACTGTTATAAGAGCCAATTTCCCTCATGATGTCTTTCAGGTAGGTCTGGAAAAACAAGTCATATCTAAGAGGCTCTGACAACACAAGAGCTGTTTCTAGACATTTACTGGAAACTCTTCTTACCACTGTATATGAATAAATTAAAAATAACATTTCCATTGATACAATCCTAGTACATATGCACATACCCTCAGATTAGTGCTGGAGTAAACCTTTCGACTGTTTGGTGGAGGTTTTAAATCAGTAGATTGGTCCAACTGTCAAATTTGCCTTTACGATCACATAGGAGTGATTCTTCTACAGAGTCAGGCGTTTAAAACCAGAGGTGTCAAGTCACTAAGTAAAAATACTCTGTTGCCTTATTCATTCATTCATTCATTCATTCATTTTCTGAGCCGCTTATCCTGTTCAGGGTCGCGGTTGGCTAGAGTCTATCCCAGCTGTCATTGGGTAAGAGGCGGGGTACACCCTGGACTGGTCGTCAGTCAATCACAGGGCTGACACAGAGACAGACAACCATTCACTTCAGTTACCTTATTTAAGTAGAGATTTGGAGTATCTTTACTTTACTGGAGTATTTATTTTTTCAGCCAACTTTTTAATTGTACTTATTAGGTTTTCACGCAAATATCAGTACCATCTACTCCTTACATTTTAAAAATAGCCTCCTACCAAGCAGGGGCGTATTTAGTTGTTTGGGGGCCCAAGGCAAACCCAGTCAATGGGGTCCTCCATGTCCTTGTAACTCATCTTCCTCAGAGCTAGTCTGGCCTTCCCTGGGTCCACTGTCTCTTTCCCAGAATCAAGGCATGAGACAGTGCTAATCTTGTACATGGTAACTTAACACAACTAAATGCATTTCCTCAAGTTCTGTACTTTAGTTTGATTTTGAAAAAAGTGAATCCATCATTTAGTCCACTTTGTCCTGGATTTGAAATCTTTGATGGTCAATTGACAGCTTATTTGTCCCACAGTGAGGAATTTACAGAGTAACAGTAAGAAGCAAGAAAGTATGAAGTGAAAAACATTACAATAGGTAAATATTGAAAAAAATAATTTAGTAAAGAAAAAATATGTATATATCAAGCACAACAAAAAACTGAAAAAAATCTACTGAAAGAGGTGATATTTACACTTACCATACTTTTTGGTACTATTATTTTAAAGTTAATGTATTTTTATTTGACCGCCTGTCCAGTGAGTTATGTTTCCAAAAAAGAGATTTTGTACAATAATGTTTATCACCAACTCAAAAAGTTTGATTTTGAGAAAATGATCCTGTTTCCTGGGCTAGATAAAGTCCTTCAAATCCTAAAAGTCTGATATGTTTATCTCAGATCTCAGAACAACATTGTTTTTATATCTGACTTGGTTAAAGATAAGAAAAAAATGGGGGAAAAAAAGTGTTTTTTACCACTTTCCTCCTGAATCAAATGTTCAGATGTGTTGTAACATGGAATAGCCCATTGAATAAGAAGGGAGGGGGAGTACCCAAAACCATCATTAAAGATTAAGCCTTTTGATGTATTTTGAAGCATGTGAAGTAAGATTTAGAAAAAATAAATGCTTTCAATTGAAGAGAACTTCATAAATCAGTTTTTAAGAGATGCTTTGGGGCCCCTGGGAATCTTGAGGCCCCAGGCAACTACCTGTGTTTGCCTAATTGTAGCTACGTCCCTGCTACTAAGATCAATCGTGCCATCCAGATAGAGTGAATTTGATTGTAGTTTGATGAGAGGTATAAATACAATACCTGTCCCGCACCCTATTGGTTTGTACGCGATCCATCACACCTGCACATGAGACAAATGACACCACATTGTAACAAGGAAATAGCTGGCATAAGTCGCCTAGTAAGAAGATGTCCAGAAACTCAAATGAAATGTCCCTCCCAAATACCAGAGAGGGGGTTGGTAGCCAGGAAGACCACAGATACTAAACAGTATGATGATGTTAATGTGTTTCTTTCAATGACAGCAGTCAATACAGCAACTGAACAATTATTTCAACATGTAACAGTCTGTCAGTTGATTTTCCCTCCTTACATCAATTTTATACTTTAAGAAGTTTTGAAACCAGTTCTTTTACACTTCACTTGAGTAAAAAACTTGAGTTGATACTTTATCTTCTGCAAAAGTGTTTTTGAACCCTAGAATCTCTACTTCTGCTTCAGAAATATATGTGAATACTCTTGACACCGCTGTTAAAAACTAGTTTTGGCACTGTTCAGAAGCTGTGGGAGCTGACTAAACGGCACTGTGTGCAAGACCATTCTCTCCTTTATCCACTAGATGGCTCTGCTGAGCTGGTGGAGTCCTGCATGCCTGCCTGATGAATAAATGATGTGCCACGAGACTTTTCATAATGAGCATTTCGGTTACTTTAGTTCAGTAAAATTGAGAGTTCGCCAAGTGCTTCAGGAGAGAGATGATGGTGTGGAGTGTATTGCGGCGTTTGACTCCTACTCAGCCGATGGTTATGCAATCAGATGCAATCAGAGGGAGAGGAGGACCTCAAGGTCTAATCAGCACCTACACAATGCTGTTCTCTGAGAGCTGGAACAGATCCACTGCACTGTATCGATTCAACCGGTGTGTGCGTGTGTGTGTGTGTGTGCATGTATGTGTGTTTATGTGTGCTCATGTGCAAGTTGGCCCAAATTTTATCCACAATGATAGCATGAACAAGCATGAACGTCAATCCGTGGGCGATTTGTTCAAATTTAACAAAGGAAGGTGGATAGTGGGCAGGTGTATTTTTTTTTTTTTTTTTTGGGTCTTCCAGCTATATTGTGTGTGTGTTTGTGTGTGTGTGTGCGTGTATGTATGTGTGTGTGTGTGTGTTCCAAATGCTCACCACAGGTTGTTTGGTAATGTCCACCAAGTCCTTAATGTTGTAATACTGGTGCTTCTCAAAGGCAGAGAAAAGCATGTCCAAGACCACCTGGCGCTCAGCTCGCACCATCTTCCCCTCTGACTTCTTCTTCTTGGCATAATCCAACTGAGAACAACACAGATTATCATGACTTCTTGCACTCATGATGTTAAACCAGATGTAATAACCTATACCTCTCTTTGGGGTTTCATTATTTAACTTGTATCTGTGTTTCCATTTCTAAAATTATGTTCATCATTTTGGAAATTTTCAATTACAACATTATTTTTCTTTATCTTTAATATTTTTTCCACAGTTTTGAAGAAGCTGTTTAACAATGAATTAACTTTTAACACGAAATCTGCATTTTCTTCTAGTTGATGCTTTTTCTAATCTTCGTAAATTGCACTTGTGCAGAACGCATTTATTTATCTATGTAATTATTTAAGGTATGAGGTACACTCAGCCAAATAAGTAAGAAACAAGAAAGATAATGAAAGTTAAATATCACAACCAATAAAAAGGGGGAAAAAACACACAAACAAAAAAAGATACAGAAATAATAGTAGTAGTAATAGTAATTATAAAATTATAAAATTTGAATTTCATCAAATTCAAATATATATTCTGTGATCTGCTGATCTGATGTGAATTAATTATTGAATTTAGTATAAACAAAGTGCAGGGGGCTTAATTCATGTGCATATTGAATGGGTACATTGTTGAATTTATTCAAATAAAGGGTGTACATGTGCACAGTTTATGTGTACATAAAGTATTGGGAGAATTGAGAAAGAGGAATTAAAAATGCTGAGTACATTTCATGAAATAAAAAAAAAATAGGAAACACTTAATCCTCATTTTTTTACTTCTAACCGTTGAATCATTTGAAGTATTACTTGTTGAGTGCGTGTATCATTTACACACACTCACATATATATAGGTTGGACCCCCCTTATACCTGTGTGTGTGTGTGTGTGTGTGTGTGTGTGTGTGTGTGTGTGTGTGTGTGTGTGTGTGTGTGTGTGTGTGTGTGTGTGTGTGTGTGTGTGTGTGTGTGTGTGTGTAAGTCTGTATATATTTTCCAGGACTAATCTGAACCAAAGTCCTAACAGTTTGCACAAGTTGTTGTTTTTTTTTATTAACCACTGATTAATAAGTACAAACAACAATAAAAAACAACAAAACTGCTGCTTACTTTTCTTTTAACTGCTGCTTATGTAGAAAACATCTTCCAGTATTTCTTTTTTCATATTTAGACATGTCTATTATTGGGAATGCACAACAATACAGGCAAATTATTGGTATTGGCCAAAATGGCTTAAAAATGAAAAATAGAATATGGGCCAACACGCTGATATCCACAGATGAAATAAAGTGATAAACAAATGTGCTGATGCATTCTTGATTCAATGCCTGACCTTTGCACCATGAGCTGCAGCTCTATGTCATCATCTAATTTCTTATGGACATTTTTGCACTTTCTATACTCTTTCTTACTTTTTTTTTTTTTTTTAAATGCTGCGGTGACTCCTGAATTTCCCCTCGGGGATAAATCAAGTATTTTCTATTTTATTTCTATTCTATTCTATTTTATGTGGTTGCTTTAACCTCTGATGTCACGGTCTAGGTTGAGCAGAGGTTGACTCAAGACTGTAGCTGCTGCTATGTTTTGTATTTTTTACTGTTTGCACCTCTCTGTCACAGTGTTAGTAGCTCATAGAATTCCACCCACTTGTTTATTTAAGTTCTGATTAGAGAATGAAGCTGCACATCTATGTTTTCACACTTTGATTTTTGTTTGCACAGTGCAGACTGACTCGTCACATGTTTGGCCCCTGTTGAGTTTGAGTTTTAGCCGCAGTCTGTAAGGTACAAGGAGCTGACTAATTGAGGCACATTTAGTGTCAAAGAGTAAACTATTTGATCTAACTTGGGTTTAATTGCTGCACAGCTGCACTTTTCACCTGTCCCCTCTGAACAGAGGTCATGTTTACTCACATTGTCATTTGTAAAATTGGCCAATTTTGTCCTGGTTGTGGGGATTGTTATGACTGTCTTAGGGAGGGCATCATCCAACTTTTAAGTAGGATGGTTTGTTTTTTTTGTATTATTTTGTTTAAAAGTAATTGTCATTAATAAATATGAAGTTTTAAATTCTAAGTATTTTTGTTATTGGTGGCTGTTTGCTACCCCTGACCTGAATTAGCAGGATATTCCTTTTTACCATGACAGCTTCATGTTTCTGCAATGATTAATCCACCAGTATGTGTTATCTCTTTAATCACTATCTATAATTAAAGCTGTCATCCATGAATTTGTAATGTTCTATTTTACTTGAGAGCAGAAAACTAGTAAAGCACATAATAATTGTTATTTTGACTTTCAAATTATAGTTATTGTCTTTCATTGCTGTAAAGAACATTCTGTTTTAGTGGTTCTTTCTTATTCTTGATTTTTTTTTCCAACTCAGACAACCCCAGTGTGCTGGATCATATTTGAGAATAAAAACATAAATTTCTTTTTCCTGATGAAAATAGTGCAGCACAGGAAACTCCCCTAGAAAGTAAAAAAGTCCCATTTAAAGCACTTCATGATGGATGGTTTTCTTGTTGTTCTGGCAGGTGGTAGAATTAATTTTTACACACACACACACACACACACACACACACACACACACACACACACACACACACACACACACACACACACACACACACACACACACACACACACACACACACACACACACACCAGAGTTTGACTTGAGTCAACCTCTGCTCAGCCTGAACCGTGACATCAGAGATTAAAGCAACCACATAAAAAGCAGCATCTACTCTAATATTCTGCCTTCTACTGATTGTTTAATTTATTTTGGCTGTAGACCAAACACATTTACAAAGTGTATTCACCTTAAAGAAAAGGTAAAAAACAATGATCTGATGCTTTCTGAGGTAAGAAATATATATCATACTAATAAATTCATATTTTCTTCCATGTAGATGAAGAAAGCGACTAAACCCCGTCATGATGACATATAAATGAACCTTCATCTGCTGCCTGCTTCTCTTCTTTTGTGTTCCTGAAGAGCAGACTCGTACATGTGATCAATTTTTCTACAAAAGCAAGTCTGGAATACTAAATCTGTTCTTGAAATGAACACAGACATGCAAACATGTGCGCTCACACATGCATTCACATACTGCCATAACCACACATTGTCTTGCATGGACAAGCGAAAATAAAAAATGATAATAAAAAGCCAGAGTGGAAAATGAAGAACTACAGTCTACACATTGTTATTCTACAACACCTGTTACATCCATCCATAAAATCCACTCAAAAAGCCTCCAAAGCGACTGTGTTAGAAAAGTGAGTCATTGCAGATGAGGTAGGAACCTTTTTTTCACAAACGCTCTCCTTTAAGGGTGGAGACAGTGGTATATATCCTATACACACACTGAAGCAAGCTGAGTTGTTTGTTTGCCTTGGGTTATATCCTAGCAGTGCATCTGTCACAGTGATGCTGTTGCCATGGCAATGCCATCCACTAACAAGCTAGAAAATGGATTCCGATGAAAGGAGAGAGAAAGCATTGAAAAAAGGCAGAGTGGACTCAAGAGGTTTGTGTTCACAAATTAACAGTGGCAGCATTTCCCCTTTTTGATAAACACAGACTTCACTGCTCCTGCTGGAAGAGGGGTGATGGTTACAGAGTGCAGAGAGCTCCAAAAACAGATTCAAAACAGGAGTTTTTCTTTTCAACAGGTGGATTCCTGGTAACACTTTACAATATGGGCCCTTTAACTAATGTTAGTTAATGCATTGTTAAGCATTAATTCTAAGTTTAATAAGCAATATAATGTGTGACCTACCATTAATTAACATACTAGTTAAGCATCAATAAACAGTTAGTTGATGTCAACTGTTGAGAGATAATTAATATATTATTAAATATTAATAAAAGTTACATTACATATTTAGTTATCCTTTAACATCAGTATGCTAACATAAACCTCAGTAAATGTATAGGAGTGCTTTATAAGCATAGTTAATGATTACTGAATGCTTTTTGGACCCTTACTGTAAAGTTTAAGACATGTATCCCTTAGGTAACACACATCCTGATTACACTTTTAATAACTACAGCCTATTTATCATTAATAAAGCATAAATTAAGTATTAGCCAGTACTTAAGTCACTCCCTGTAAAGCATGGGTTACCAAAGCGGTAACGCTTTATATTAAGGTCCTGTAATAAGCATTAAGACCTTTGTAAATACTTATACGATGCTTATTAACATTATTATTTGTTTATAAGACTATCTTAGTGTTTAATAAAGCTGCGTTTCCACCAAGCAGTCCGGGTCGGTTCAGTACGGTTTGGGACGGTTTGGGACAGTTAAGCCTGATCCCGTTTGCGTTTCCACCGCAAACTGTGCCCTCTCGTGGTGGGCGGCGTGTAAGCCGGATGCCGGAAGCCGCAGCTGGTAAACAATAGCGCGACGCTGTAGCAGCTTACCCAGCTATTAAATCCAACAAAGAAGAAAAACGCGACACAGTAAACAAAGAGCACGGATGGAAGACGTGCAGCATTTCGTCCTCTTTGTGACTGGCATGTAGCTCTCTGTTACAAAGTGCAATCAAGCTTTGTTTCAGAGAAGTCTGTGAGCCGCCAGGAGAAAGTAGCCGCTGTCTGGGTAAGTGGCGATTCGACCAATCAACGGTCTGCAGTGTGTTGCTCCACCTCCCGTGAGCGGATCGGTTCAGTCTGGCACCCATACGAAAGGGTCCCAAAAAAGTGGGACGGCTCGTCTCGGTTTTTAGGGATCCGTCCTGGGATGAGTCAGTGGAAACGCAGTTAAAAGCGCACCGTACCGAGACAAACCGACCCGGACTGCTCTTTGGAAACGCAGCTGAAGGTCCTTGTAATAGTTAATACAAGACAACTTAATCTATAAGCTATATGGAACCTAACCCTCACCCTCTTTGTTTTTTGTCTTCTGCTTTTGTCTCTCATGAGCCCTACCCCAGCCCTTCCCCTAAACCTAACCATTCGGGGCCCCATGCCTAAACCTAACCTGTGGGGCTTAACCCTTACAATGACCTTATTAAACACTCATTAAGCAGTTATATAGTCTTATAAACAAATAATGATGTGAATAAGCATCTTATAAGTACTTACAAAGGTTTTATTAATGCTTATTACAGGACCTTAATATAAAGCGATACCCAAAGGTTACTGAAACTCAAACTGAATGTATTATTTCTTGTATATTTTACAAAAGAGTTAACCTTCTCTGTACAAAATAATGTTAAACAAAACAACTCTCGATTCAAACTGATCATTAATCAGCAATCAAATAAAAAAGTCCTCAAATTTTAAGTGCCTCAGAGCTAGTGGCAAAACCCAAATGCAAAAATCAGAAAGGTGGAGGGGCCGAATGTGATGAGAGATGATGTCACACAGACAGAAAGTCGTGAGTGAAGCTGCAGAGGTTTGTCATGTCCAATTCTTTGGTGAATGCAGAGTTTACCAACGACTTACAGACTGTTTGAGAAGTAAATACTTTGTGTGTTATCTGTTTAACTACTTCAACAAGATGTGGTATGTTTGAACTTGATTTACTTATCGTGATTAGTGCACAAGCATGCAAGTGGAATTAGCACGTTTTTTTTCTGTGCAGTGGCAGTTAATGCCCCTTGTGCTGTTAGTATGTGTGAGTGTGGTTAGCTAGTTTGAAGCTCATATGGACTCGATATTAGGGTTAAATATTTTTCCTCAAAACTAGAGGGATCACATTCTAAGAAAATTAATTCATTTTCTGTGAATTTTGGTAAATTGCATTTGTATGTGCTTTTTTTTTTTGCAGCTAAGCCAATAGGTCTATGTGTTCCACAATCCAAAGTAGACCCTTTTTGCATGTTATAATTGTCATTATCATTATGATTATAATTATCATAACAGAGATTTTGTCCATCAACACAGGCTATGAATGATGAAAGAGAGCTCATGTGTGTTAGGAGACTCGGAACTCGGGATTCATATCTGCTGCGACGCTAATTATGAAAAGCCAAACAGTCTGTGATCAAACTTTTGGAAGCTTACGCGGCAAAAAGCAACCCTAATAAAACCAATATTTGACAGAACTCCTTAACAAAACATGATGAAGTAAACCATTTAATGATTACCTAAACCATTATGTAAATTGCATTCTTCTGTGGCTGTTGAGATTTAGGCTGCAAACGGGAATAATTAATGATTGGATATCAAATATTTCTTTATTAGATTAGACATATTTTTATTTTTTTTTACAAAAACATAGCCTACAAGATGGCCTAAGTCCGTTTTTATGGCTGTTCAGGTTGCGAGAGGTATCACTCAAAGTTAACACAAGACGTCTGCTGTGTAAGCAAGCCTGTGTATTACCGTAACCGTAATACTATAATAGAGAGGCAATTTTTTTCCTTGTTTCCCGACATTACCTTTCCGGGGGATCGAGAAACAGATTTTATCACATTTCCCGAGAATCACGTCTCCCGGGATTAAACAGTACTCAGTATGAGAGTTGAAGGAGCTTTTAGAGGAGTAATATGAGACTGAGAGGTGTGTTAATGTTCACAGTGAGCCAGGACGCTCTTTTTGGACTTGCTGGAAGTTAGACTCTCCAATGGCATCAGCCACTACTTCATCCTGGTCTGTTTGCTGCCATTCTGTGAGCCCTCCCTCATTTTTCTGCCCGTCAACCATCACCATGCTTCTCCTCTTCATCCTCACAGCTGAGAAGAACTAAAGGGCTGTGAGGTACCAGCCAGTGCACGTGCTATTTTATTTTATGCTTCAATTCAAGTGAAGTGGCCTTTTGTTTTGGTCTCTGCGCTCTCAAGCAACAATTCAGGCCTACAAAACCTTTTTTCTTTCTGTTTTTTTTCTGAGATAATTTTGGTTTGACAGACAATATATATATATATATATATATATATATATAAATATATATATATATATATATATATATATATATATATATATATATATATATATATATATATATATATATATATATATATATTTTATGGAGTTTCCAAGTTTACTTAATTCCAAAAAATGTGCATTCAAAGTGACGTCTCTGTCGCTGAGTTTGTGTTCTTCTGTTTCAGGGTACTGCTAGTCTTAAACTTCATTAATAAATGTTTTGTAAAGCATTAAAAAGTCTTGGCTTCTCAATAGTTATAAAGATGAGCATAGTTTACCAATATCGTGGATTTATATAAAATTCATCACCCTGGTAGTGTAGTAGTAATGTGACATTTTAGAATGAAGAAGTACGGCCTCTACGGGCTCTGATTTCGTAGACCAGGTGCAGGCGCAACTGCACCTGACCTGCGCCGGCCTTCGCCGTACCCACAGGGCGTGACCGGTGCAATTTGCAAGTTTCCTGCAGTGCCAAGAGAGGCGCAGTCAAGGCCCAGAGGAGCGCAGATCTGCGTGTCCACGCCTCCCTCTGCACAAATGGCAGAGAGGGAGGAGAAAAGCCGTGAGTGGGTTTAACACAGCAGAGTGCTGTTTTCACCAATCAAATGAGCACCTCTCCTCGCCTTTAAATGCCCTGCAGCCGAGGCGCAGCGTCTGATTGATCCCCGCCACCGTGGAAACAGTGCTGGTACCAGAGACGGTCAGAGCCGCTGTCCCTGCAGCAGGAGAATGGACAGCGGGGCGAATCGGAGGACACGAAGCACGTCACCGTGTGGGCCAGCTCCCGGGACAGATTTAATCTGTTCCTTTGTCATTAATAGGAGTACAAAATGAAGAGACAGTTACACAGCTGGCTTATCCATTCAGAATACTTTTGATCCACCTGCACTCCTGGTTTGTCATCGCCAAATAGCAGAACCTGATATACTGTATACTCTCCCGGTGTCTCCACCTCATCCTCCTTACAATAATGTACTCCATCTTTTTAGATCAGGTTAAAAATAAAGACTTAAACAGAGAAATATGGGAAATCACGGGTAAATCCTGAGTGACATACATTTATTTTGTCTCTTTTTTCTTCGTCTTTTCTCTCCCTCTTTTCTTTGAATTAAATGAAATGAGAGAACCAGATATACTCAGTATCAGATGTTAAGGCTGTTTATTGTTTAATTGTAAGATGTGCATCAAACTTCCAGCTGCCGTCAGGTTAACTTTTCATTATGACAAACGGCTTTAATCTGACATCAGATGTGATGGGACAGTTAATATAGATATAAATGTATATGTTGGTTCAGACAGTTACATTGAATAGTGATTGCTGTGATTGTTTATTGCATTAAAATGTGCCTGACACTCTGGAAACCTGCCTCTGAGGCTTTGTTGACATGTGCGCACATGTGCACCTGTCACCAAATTACAGCTGTGCAGGGTGCGCTCCGCCTTGCACCGAGGATAGACCAGGTTGTCACTGCACCAACATAATTCTGCTGACACCTCCCCCTGGTGCGCCGTCAACTCCCCCTGAAGCGCAGTCACACCCATCTCTGCGCAGACGGTCTACCAAATTGTCAAATTGGCAGCGCACGGTGGTGCACCGCACGAAATTAGCGCTGCACAGGGTGCGCCAGGCTTGCGCCCCCTGAGCTGCGCCACAAAATTAGAGCTCTACATGTTTGCATTTATTTGAACTTAAACAACAAAAAAAAAACTGAACTCCAGAAGAGAGGCAGAGGCAGAGAGGAAGAAGAACCGACTCCTGCAGCAGGAACTGGAGGAAATTAAAGGTGCTCACAGTGAGCTGCAAACTGCACCAAAATCACACAAATGATGCAGGAAGACAGTGGACAATCTTAACAAACAAGCTCAGGTCTATGCTGACAAGTTGGCCCAGGACCAGGCCACCATAGCGGCTATGACAAAAGATCACAACGCCCTGCTTCAGAAGATGGCAGAAGAAAGCCAGATTAGAACATCAAAAGTGCAGAGCAGAGGATTGAGGCTCTAAAGCATGAGCTTCAGGAGCAGAACAAGACCTATACTGACAAAGCTTCACGAGATCAGGCTGCTTTCACATCTCTACGAGCCGATTACTACGTCCTGCTTCAGAAGACGACAGGGGTCAAGGTCATGGAAGCCATGACGTGGGAACACAATGCCCTGTGTCAAAAGATGGCTGAAGAGAGACAAACCTACTAGGCTAATTTCAAATACACTGAACAGATGCTACAGATGCTACAGATGCTACAGCGTGAGCTCCAGGAGCAGAAGAGCGCCAACGACAAAGCTCTTCAGGATCAGGGTGCCTACACATCCCTCAGAGCTGAACACCAAGCTCTCCTCCAGAAGACAGCGGAGGAAAAAAAGAGGCACCAAGCTGATCTGCTCACTGCCAGATGTAAGATGGCAAGATGGCAAGATGGCAAGATGGCAAGATGGCAAGATGGCAAGATGGCAAGATGGCAGAGCAGAGCCAGACCTACCAGGTCAACATGCAGCACGCTGAGCAGGTGCTAAAAAGGCTACAGCATGAGCCTCAGCAGCAGAAGGCTAACAATGCTTCCAAGGACCAGTCAACCATTGAGTCCTTAAAAACCGAACATTAAGCCACCTGCCAGAAGATGGCGCAGGAGATGACCACCCTGAGGCAGTTTGCAGCCCACAGAGAGCCGATGTTTCTACAAGAGATGGAGAAGCTAAAAACTCAGCTCCAGGCCAAGAACAAGGCCCAAACAGACTACGAGGAGCTTCAAACCAGGACCAGGGCTACAGAGGAACAGTTCAAAGCAGCCATACTAGAAGAGTGGAAGAAGAATGGTGCAATCAGGCGAGAAACAGAGATTCATAAATCAGCCCACAGGAGGCTAATGCTTCTCTTCCAGAACTTAAACCAATTCAGAGGAAACCCTTGGACTTCCTCTCCTCCTCTCCTCTCAAATCCCTGTCCCTCTCCCCAGACGTCTTTCAATAAAATATCAAATCAAAATAAAATGATCTCCCTCTTTCATTGTTTTTCCTCAGAGCTAGCATGGTCCAAGAACTACATCAATAAGATTATTAATTTTCACAATTTCACATTAAACTTAACGCATTGCGATAGTTTTCAATGTATGCCATGGTACTGGGCATTAGAAAATTTGAAAATACTTAACTTTCCAATAAGCCATGTGACATTTCCTCTATAGGGGCTGTGAGGAGTTTCTCAGTGATCTTGAAAAGTCTCCCTTCTAGATATACCCCTGATGTAACCCATACTTTAAATTGAGATTATCAGCGCCAATAATACAGGTTACAGGTTATTTCAAAATGCAACTTTTTAGCTTCCTGATCGGGTCGAGAAGGACCAGATAGATTTAGTCCAGGTCTATATGACAACACCACGCTGGCTGATGAAGTTTAGCGGTGAGAAGAGATAAAATGACTTCTGTGGTTAATTCTGTAGTGATGGTGGACACTGTAGCCTAACTGTCAGACAGAAAAAGGACAGAAGAGCAGAACAAAGATAAACAGCAGAGAGATAGAACACGAGCTAAAGGCTAAAATCCATGCTAATATGTATGTAATAATGTTCATTCCAACCCACATACAGCAGCTATTTTTCAGTGGTCTGTTACAAAAACTTTCTTTTCAAGCTTAAAATACACAAATTTATATTATCCTACTAAGTGTAGGCACCACCAGTATTTTTGAGATTCACTGGACATTTTAAAGGTTTAGAATCAGTAAACCTTATTGATAACTGCTTTTGTAACTCATGCTTTACATTCCCCCAGTTTAGAATAATATTTTGGGGTTTCTGATGGTCTGTATCATACACAGCATGTTACCTATTTCATGCATTTTATTTAATCAAATGTAATATACTTTTTTTGCAGTATGTGTCTGATGTCTCATTTTCAACTGAACCATAATGAAATGTAAAGTCACTTGTTCCACTTGGAGTGATTCAGTCTCTTCAGACTGTTGGAGAAACAAATGTAACATTGACTCACTTCTTCAGCTTCATATAGTTGTCATTGACGACTGGTCTGCATTCAGCTCTGTGCACCACAATCCCCTCCTGGCTGATTCCATCTACAACAAATACAGTGACTCAGCTGCTTTGGCATGATTCAGATGCATGACCACACACACATTTAGTTGGTTTTTAGGGGGGCTGTCAGTCTTTTATAGTTCAACATTTAATACATGTTTTTTTGAATAACCACGTTTGTCACAGAACTAAAAGCAACTCAAACAGAAATAGAGAGGACAGAATTCTCTGAATTCTATGGAAAAGGTAGGATTTATGTCAGGGAAAAATGTATGATGATAGGTAGCTATGGGATATAGAATACTGACTCTCTGAACTATTATCAGCTGATAACCATCGTCAAGGTAACCCCTTGACCAATCAGAATCAAGCATCTTAAAGGAGCTGTGAGGAGTTTTAAAGTGATTTTGAAAAAGTCTCCCTCCTAGATATATGCCTGATCGTGATCCACACATTAAAATTAGATTATCAGCACTGTTCACATCATCACTGATCACAGCATTGTTCAAGTTACAAACCCTATTTAGAGTTTGTGATTTGAATGTGCTGTGTGGAGGATCTGTTGTAATTGGACTGCAGTGCCACCTTTTGGCCTGGAGTCCCACACAGACTGTCATGAAGACGTGACTCTTAACAAGGCGTGGTTGTTGCAGAAATGAATGGGGATCAGATCTTGTTTTTATAACAAATTTTCTTTGTACAGGACAACTTTTTACTGGATTCCCCCAGCAAGAGTCAATGGGTGACATCATAGAGGCATTGCTTATGTTTTATGTTGTCTCTAGAATGGTCCTTTTACGGTTTGTGCAATGTGCTCTTCAACATACACTTTATGGAGGCCCCAATTGTTCAGCTATTTCTGACCAAACCAAAAAGCTCTGAACCAGTTCCAAGCTGGAAGTAGTTCTTGATACCCACAGCTAGCTGTTACTCCTAGCAAAGCTACACTTTAAGCCAAAGGTCTCTTGATTTTTGCATTACAGGTCAAATCTTTATTGAACTTTTAAAATCCCCAAAAAAACTTTGTATTTCATGATTACTTTTAAAAGTCTATGGAACGGTTGTTTGCTATCACTGCAATGCAAAAACTACTCCTATGGTTGTACTTCTCTAGAAAGCCAGGGGGCTCTACACCATGAGAATAACTGCTACTGTTTGAAAGATACAGAAATCTTTTTTCTATTTTCAACTGGAAAAATATGTCCCTAACATGATGTGATTGGTGCTTTTCTTGTCACTACATCAACTGATGCAGAAATGATTCATGATGTCTGGGCACTGATGTTTGAAACGTAACAACAAGCTAAGAACGTGACAAAAGCTAAGAAGTAGCATTTAGAAATATTCTATATTAGTGCTAATAATCTCAATTTTAAGTGTGGATTACGATCAGGCATATATCTAGAAGGAAGGCTTTTTCAAGATCATTAACTTCTCAAAGGGAATTTAATCTATGATGTCTTTACCATGCAGGATGAAGTAGCATTGACAAAAGCACACACAGAGAAATTCAGAGAGGATACAGTACTGGAGAAGCAAGGTTTGGACTGTGAGCTGACAGCAGTCATGAGACGCCATCGTTCTCTCCAGTGCAGGCAGAGATTGAACAAAGTGCCAGAATGACAGCTCTCTTCGCAGCACTTGGTGGCTGTTTACCAAACTGTCACTAAGTGGCACTCCACATGAAGTCACACTCACAACACTGGAGGCTGTCTGTACCGAGAGGGTGGGGGTACAAGGCCGAGGTCAACTGTTGAATTGTGCTTCACTGTTACTGTTGAAGCTTGTTCAGACTTTGGTGGTATAACACCTCTAATACAAAATCAAATTTGCAATTAAAAACAAACAACTAACAAAATAAGCTGGTCAGATGTCAAGCGCACAGGGGAAAAAGTTGTTAAACAAACAATAGCTGCTTTAAAGAAACTCCTCAAACTGATGAAGTCCCTTACTTTTAGTGTTGTTATTCCTGCTCCACATATGAAGGTTAGGGATAGGTTATGTGTTTAACTGAGTTTGTAAGTGAATACGTATGAAATTGGTCACTGGATCTGGATATCTCTGGGCATAAATAAATAAAAATAAGTAATAATCTTATGTCATGTGACAATGTGCTGTTTTGTTATATGTCATTGACTGAAGTAGGCCATCTAGTGTTTTGAAATGGCTCTGAGTTGTTTGGAACCTTGCCATAGTTATCAGTCAGCCATGAGCCTGCACGTAACTTGTCTTTAATTTGGAGGACTCATTATCATTTACAAAGACTAACTATGATATGTCTCTGTGAAGAAAGTTGAAATCGGAAACCGGTTTTTGATTCCCATCCCTACTACAGGTGCAATGTACCATTGGAGAACGTTTCTGTAGCAAAGTTTTTTGGCTGTAAATGTCACTGTTGATTGTTTATGGCACAGTCTAACAAGTGTAAGAGTTTCTGTGTTTGAGAGTTTTCTTTTCTCTCTGACAGTCAGAGGTGGGTTTGTTGTTCATTGTTAAAGTCTGCATACTACTTACTAAACTTCCATCAAATCAGTACGCACTGCTAGTACAGCCACAGAGAGGCTAACTGCATCTTAACTGGTGTTGCTTATGCTATCATTTCTGGGTTGCTTGGTTGCTAGGCGTCGCCCTGTTGGCTATGGCTGCCTTTAGCAGCAGCTCTCTCTTCTTTGTCTGTTTCTTGTAATTTTTCGTCTCTTTTTCTTCATCTTTGTATTTGGAGTGGATCATCACTTTGTATGGTTTATTTGTTGGTCACAGACACTAAACTTTTTCTGGCTTCAGTGATATTTTTACTACTTTTCTCCTGTGTTTGTCTGGAGATCCTACATGTAACCATGGCTGCATTGTTTACATGTGAAATTAGCTGTTAGCAGCCTGTAGCATGTCAATGCTAACCGGTGTTAGGCCTGATGTCTTCCCACAAGGTGAGGAGAAGGAGGTGTGGACGACGTGCTGGTTCTCAGGTGTGGCTAAGAAGTGACGACATCGACCTGTCCTTCCATCCATTGTTATTGGGAATGTAAGATCTATCTCCAATAAGATGGACGAGCTAGCCATGCTAACCAAGCATCAGAGGGAATACCAGAGGGCAGAGTAGCATCATGCTATTCACAGACATGGCTAATGGAGCTAACATCAGACACCAACGCCATGTTGGAAGAGCTTCACCTGCTGTGGGCAGACAGGATCCAGGAGACAGAGACTGAACAGACTTCTGAAGAAGCTCAGTCCTGGACCCTGTGGAGATGGAGGCTGGCTGAACTGGACAATGATGGACAAGCTGTCAGCATCTATTTTCTTATGGAGCTTTTTGCACTTTCTATACACTTTCTTACTTTTGTTTTCTTGATTGCCGCTGTGACTTTGATTTCGATGTACTTGTTACAATGACAATAAAGTTCTATTTTATTCTATTCTATTCTATAATAGGTGTGCATTTCACTGCTAATTAATTAGCCTCCCATTAAATATTTATAACTTTGCCCCTCCTATTCCCCAAGATTTTTTTTACTATTATTTCATGCTAGTATTTCTACTTCCAACAGTTTTTTCGTCAAGTGTTGTAGCTTATTATTCAACTTTCCATCCCACAACCTTTTTTTTCAGAAACCATTTATTGCCACTACTGCCCCTCTTGAATCGGTAATAAGAGCAGCTTTCAATGTTTCTCTTCAAGTTTTAAATCAACTGTGCAGAAAACGGGAGTCCAGCTGGTGAGCGTTGGTGTAATATTGGCAAAAGCTCTGCCTATTGTTCATTGTTGCATGATTTGGCAATGTTCGTAAATGGACTCAAAGGTCTAAGAAGGAAGGCAAAGAACGTTCAACTCTTCACACACATCCGTTTATAAAATTAGCTGAGAGAATAGCACAAATGGAAACCAGAAGGAAGAGATCTAACAGGAGCTTAAGAGGACAACAAAGAGTGACAAGCATGTATGACTGGACTGACAAGCCTACGAGACAGCCTGAGGAAGGAGACAGGCTGTCGAACTTATTTTAATACTCCCTTACAATCTTTTCCTCCAATGAGGGCCCTCAGGTGTGAAAATGAGTAAAATTAGCTAATCCTCTTGGGATGATTCCAGTTCCCCTCCTGCATATTCACACTTCCCTTACGAACGTCTTTCCTTATTGTCGTATCCTCTCCCACTCAAAATGTGGGGGAGAAATGCAAAGAACAGACTCCAGATAATGCGTCCTTTACAACTGTCATCAGGGGCTACGTCAGTTACTGATGACGCCAGCACAGCGTGATCTCCTGTCAGAGGCATTTAACACTCTGTGGAGCCTTTTTTCTCCCTGTCTGTCTCCTGTAATGTTATTTACTGTCTATTCAGACAAAAATAGACAGAACAGACTTCATTTGTTCTTTGTCTTGCCTTGTTCCCGTTGATGAAAGAAAATAAAAGGAAAATTAACAATAAAATCATTTTTGTGCTTGTGCACCGTAACCTTGATAAGTAGCAATTTCCACCTGTAGAGAAACTCCACTGCTCAGTTACTGGATGTCAATTCTACCGGTAGAGCACATTTAAATTCCTTATTTGTGTGACACTAAAGTAACATCTTAACCATCACATTTAAAGGATAACAAAATATTTATTAGAGACTTCTGTAACTGTACTAATTTATTACATTTGGATACAAAACCAGGAAAAGTGGATTTGGTCTTGGTCTTTTTCAGTCCGTCTGATATGAAACTGCAGTGTAACTGCGATGTGATTTCACAGCAGTCCCTCGGTCACTGCTTTTTTTTGAAGTAAAGCTGTGATGATTTCTGTGCCGCTGCTGCTTTTCTTTCCCAAAACCTCCTCTGGGAGGCCTCCTTGTTCCTCTTGGCATGATGAAGCACACGGCAATGTGCACAGTTGTTTCAAAATGTCACAGGTATCAGTGTGCAAGAACTAAAGAAACAAAGGATGTTGATTTTGGTAAACTGCGTTGCATATTTTTGGGGTATAAGAGAAGATGTTCCTTTATTCATCCCACAGTGGGGAAATGTACAGAGTCAAAGTAGCAAACAAGAAAGTATAAAGTATAAAAAATTACAGTATGATTATACTGAATAGAATAATATAGTAAGCTTAATTTCACTCACATGTTAACATTCCTGTCTGCAGGATTTTCCTTAAAAAAAAAAAACAGGTGATTTTTACACAAATGATCCTGCTCAATCGTCACTTCTGGGCATACTGCATAAGTATGACTTTATTTTTCCTTGCTATGAAACCTTATCATCACTCTTATGTCTGTGTTTACACGCACTTGGTAATGTACTGATGTTTTATTCCTCAGAAGATAAAAAAATAAAAAAATGAAATAAGCTCTAAAGCTGTTTACATGACTAATAATATTGACATTCCTTCATCTGCGTACAGCAATGAACCAAAGCCTAGCAAAGTGTTGGCTAGTTGGTTTGTTTACAACACACAGGCAGGTGGATGTTTCTAGCAAACTGTGAAAAATAAGAGAGAAATGCTCTGTACCTGAGTGATAGAAGCATAACCAATATGTCTTTATCTGAAGATGTAACACTATTCAGGTCTAAAGGGCAGATTTCAAACCTGTATGATGCCTGTGTCATTGTTGCTATGACTGCCCATCATTCCGGCTTCCTGTTATCCACTGACCCTATACCATAGTAATAGATTGAAATGTGGGTTTTTAATATCTTTCCAATAAGCTGGCTTAATGTGGCTTATAAATCTAAATTATTTTGACTAAGACTCATAAATGTGCTCAGTATTTTATCAAACTCCATCCAACTCCTTGCCATGCTTTGAGTTTATAGTTACATGCATTGGTATAGCTATCAGTGCTTGGAGGAAGAGTGAAGGGGGTGCAGGCTCCAAGTTGTTTTAAGTCTGCTTTTTTGTGCCATGTCATCTTCTAGTGTGGGTTCAGTGTGTTCTCTGAAGTCCAGAGTCAATGCAGCCATCTACCCTGGAATTTTAGAGCATGTTTATGGAAATGCTGATTTCAGTTTCAAGTTGTTTCCCGCTCCTACCTCTTGTATTATTTTTCATATTTAATAAAATGTGTGCGTCGTGCTGTGCAAGTCGGCTGCTCCACAGTTCTCCTGCTCCATTCCTCCCCATGTTATATGTCATTGTCTTTATATTTCTTGGACAGGATGGAACTGAAATGTAATTCTCCCCTCAGGGATCAATAAAGGATATCTGAATCTGAATCTGACTTGGCACCTGCCTACACCACAAACTGGTAAGATGACCCTGCTGCTGCTGTGCTCCATTGCCCAGTATACCTGCATGGAGAATCAATGTGGTATTACCATGAGGAAGATGGGATCCGTCACACCCAGTAACACAGACGAGCTGGAGGCTGCTGTCACAGCAACCTGGGCTTCCCAACATCTCAGCAGTGCTGACTGCTACGGAAGGATACTGAATTAGGTACTTTTATAGGTACGCACTGAAGTCCACCTGTGGTACAGAGTACAGATTCATGTTAAGTTACACAGTACCAATGTTTTTGGTACCTAAATGCATCCTTGTGACTGTGAGGGAGTGGAAGAGTAGGCAATTTTCCATGCTGGACATGAACACAGCATTGCAAATTTATATATTAAACATAATATCTTAAAAATAAATATTTTCAATTGAAAAAAATTGAGATATTATTCATAGACTAATTAAAATTTATTGCCACATAAACATACAGTAAAGTACCAAAAATTGGTACTACGGGGTACCAATACCCACAGGCACCGGTCTTGGTACTGTATCATTTCAAATGTAAAAGGTACCCATCCCTACTGACTGCCGACATGCTATGTTGCATTGATGCAGTTATTTCCACAAAACAAATTCCAACCAACTATTGAGTGAAAATTAATAAATAAATCTTCAGAAGGCCAACATTTCTGCATTCAAATGATTTTATTGGTGATTTAATATTTAAGTTTTATGAGGCGGTGAATTTTGGATTTTCATAAGCTGTAAGCCATTACCATCCCAATTGAAAATATATAAATGCTTGTAATTCAATGTGTGTTCTGAGTCTAAATAATGAGAAATTGAACAATTTCAAAGGTGAATGACTTAACAACTGAAATAAATCAACTTTCCAACAGTATTCTAATTTACTGAGATGCAGCTGCTCATAGTTCAGCTCTGACTTAAAAGACATTTATTCACTGTTGTCTTTGTTCCATTTCACTGGAGGATAGAATGACATAATACACAGTATCACCAGCATTATCTTAAAAAAGACTGATGTATTCAGTGTTAATCAAGGCTGAACACATGCAGGTGCAACTGCCATGGTCGCCATAGTAACCACCACATGCCACCTGACACCACGTGTCATCCAACATTCCATCAAGAGTTTGTCCATCTTGGAGAGACGAATGCTTTGCAGTACATGTCACAGATCTCACTAATGTTCATCTTTGCCACAAATGGGTGCAATTATGTGCAATTATTGGCTGGTAAGTGCCAGAGCACTTGCCAGTGACACGTCTAAAACACGCCCACACACAAGAACATGTGCACACATGCACAGACTGCTGCAACATCTCTGTTATTGAACAGTTGCATTGGAAGGGGTTTGATACATTTAACACACAGAAAAACACACACACAGTAAGTTTGATGGACAAGACCAGCATGGGATGTGGTCCAACCACTACTTGCGTAGCCCAAGGACTCCGTGTGTGGGAGGAAAACTTAAGTCAAATAGAAGACTTCTGCATGTTGGCTTCCCTTCGGGACTTTTAAATACTGGATCAATGTTTTGGTCCACACCTTCAGCAGACATTCAGCATCCGAATTCTCCTACGCACCTTCAGAGGTGCATAAGACAACACTACTCAATCTGACGAAGGGAACCTGAAGCATAAACAGAAATCACAAGTTTTTCAGCAAAGCTGCATGAGGGATTTTTTTCCAAGCAGCTGCTCCTGCTCTCATTTGAAAATACTCATGAAGTACCATGGATACAGCATGCCCTGTGCAAGAAGAAATGGTGATACAGTCGATTCTTCCTGAAGCAAAACACAAAACTAATTTCAGTTGGTCACATTAACTAGATTCACAAATATTTTCTGGGGGGAGAATGTAACAGTTTGACTTGCTCACAGTTCATACCAACTGGTTGCACCAGAAATCCAAAGAATTTAATGATTTATAAATAATTTAAGAATACCTAACTGAAAACAGTGCAAGGCTTTTGACATGTTGATACTGAAACATGTGCATTTGGATTTTTATAAACTGAACAAGGCATTTGGGCATTTCAAATTTGAAGCCAGCAACAAGTTTGCCTGAGAACCAGGTTCAGGGTTTTTCTAAAGGAGAAATATTCCCTATCTTTGCATGATGAGCCGTTTGGTGCCTCCTTTTGCCATAGTTTCTGTTTTATGACCCACTAAGTGTGAAAGGATGTCACACATTTTTAAAGCTCCAACCAACAAGCTGCAGTCTTTTAATACTAAGTTTTTGGAGTAGCATTATGGAGCCTGACTTGGTCTTCTTATGGGCTTATTCACACTGACCTCTGTAAATCAGCATTTTCCACTGATGCCCCCAACTCATCCTACTACAAAGTGTAATGACCTCTATCCTCTGATGATGACTTTGGCAAACTACAGTTTCTCAAATTGACCTTTGACCATTGGAAATAAGAGGAATTTGTACGTCAGTTCAAGAACAAATACAGGTTTCAATTGGATTGAATTTTGAGCTAATGCAGTGATTTCCTATACAGAGTCATGTCAAGTCATGAAAATAAGTCATGAAAATAAAATCCATTAAAATTCATTTAATATGAATGCCAGTCATGTTACAAACCTGGTGCAAACTATAAGCATAGACCGAAAAAATCACTTTATTCACTGGTTGTTTGTTTCCTTTTCCTTTTTGGCTTTTGCCTAACTTTTTCAGTATTTCTTTTCTCTACAATACTTTGAATAACCCTGTGTTTCCCACTAAAAGAATACAACTTAATATGCTGTTTTGCACTTTTTATTTCAAATAGTTAAATGAGTCCGTTTTTCAGTGCTCCAACACTTTGGAACTCAAAGTGTCAAATATAAAAGTTGTCCTTTTTAAATAGATTATTAATATGATTCAATTTATTATTATATAAAAGAATCAGAACGAATTCAGAGTTGAACTTCCCACCCTTCTAAAAACTCCCAAAGGGATTCAACATGGGTTCCTGTCCTGTGGTAATATAATTTCTAAGTTAACATTGCAGATGATGACTTAATGAGAGATTGACACCAGAAACAGCAGAGAAATTAATTAGTAGGTCCATTTTTGTACAGTGGGAAGCACTGTGGTACAGCTGTGTGTTGACAGACTTGACAGCCATTATAATTTTCCCTTAACAACACAGATCTAGTGGATCTGCTTGAGTTAAAGTGTGGTTTTGTTTTACTTCTATGACTGCCTGCTCAATTCTTCAGCACAGAAGCCTGACTAAAACAGAAATAAAATTTAAAAACCTGAGTGCTAGAGTTGCGTTCAGAAAGCACTGGGTGATTACTTACATTAAAAGCAAGACTGATCATTATCAAACAGTTCTCTCTCTCTCTCTCTCTCTCTCTCTCTCTCTCTCTCTCTCTCTCTCTCTCTCTCTCTCTGTATATATATATATATATATATATATATATATATATATATATATATATATATATATATATATATATATATATATATATATATATATATATATATATATATATATATATATATATGAATACATTCCCAAGCTTAAACAAAAAAGTAAAAAAGACATAACTTTTTAAATTACCCTGCTACCTCATGAGGTGAGCATAACCTAAAAAGGACAATATTGCTTAGTTGATTCCTTTTGTGTAATGGTTTGTAAAATATCAAGGGCTTTAACTAACATTCATTAAATAACTAATTTGTCTGCTGATTATTTTTTTGATTAATTGATGGAATGGACCTAAACCTTAGTTCTTTATTTCCCTTTAATCATGAAATAGAATTTTTCACATTCACACTGACAACAGTGTAAAAAAGCACTGGTAACAGGTTATTGTTCAGCTGGCTCTTATGCTCAGGATGCAATCCATTAACAGCTGCTTGCTTCAGCGAATTTAACCTGTTTCCTGTCAAGTAGTCACTTATGGTTTGTTGTTACGATTAGTATTTGCATAAAGGTCAGTAGCAGAAAGACCATCAGCAGACAATACGTGTTATTTAAATATAACAGATAAACTCCATGTGCAGTGGTGGGGAGTCCTGAACCTGAAAATCTGAGTATAACTACATCACTGAAATATTATTCCACTAAATCACCAGTTTTAAATAAAACTTCACTAATTTGATCAAATAAAACTACTGTTAATCATCAACCATGTGTAACTGGATCATTCTGCTCACTACTTACGTCGGTTTGCTTGTTGAGGTTAAAGTTAAAGAAGACGGCTGTTAGCTCAGTTAAATACAGTTAAACAGAAAGACTTTCTTATGGCTGTCGCTGAGTTTTCCTAATGTTGTCAGTGTGCTCGACTGATAACAGCTCTACGTGAGAGGCTGATGGCTTTTCAGTCAATCCAGAAACAAATAAGGAGGAAGTGTACAAGAAAGCATGCATGTGATTAGCTGATGGGCACAGGAGGATGCATGGGTGTGTGTGTGTGTGTGTGTGTGTGTGTGTGTAGTGAGCCTGAGAGAGAAATAGAAGGAAAAAGGGACAGAGTGATAATAAGAGTGTCTAAATCTCTCTACCACAGCTAATGTTAGTTTCATAAACTTGAACTTTGTCGGAGACAAACCAAACGTTTTCCAATATATAATATATAATATTAAATATTTTAATTTGATGAAAAAATCTTGTTGCTGTTTATAAAAAAGTCAAAGCTAACTAATAAATTGACAGGTCATATAAAGTTTATTTCATGCAATGTTGGACTCTGCTCGCTCACTGGAAATGCTGCAGGTTGGGTCCAAATAGAGCCAACCATGTTTTACCACATAGAGAGTGGGAGTTAGTCTCCATAAAGGAAGGGTCTGCAGGACTTTAATAAAGTAAAATGCCAACTTTCAAAGGAATAATCTCACTCAATCATCTCCTATGGGTCTTTATGCATGTGTGTCAGTGTCTGCCTCAACCCCCTCCTCTGCCTGTATGTTGATTTTTTGGTTGTATCGGGACATTTCTGGGTGGAGAGTAGGCGTGATTACATCAGCCAATCTCTGAGCAATTACCCATGATTAGCTTGGGCTAATATGCAAAGTCAGGTGCATGGCTCTCAAGTCACTCCCACGTAGAGATGTGATGCTGCAGGTGGTTGCTGGTGGAGGTTCTTCTGCCGATGGCCACATCCTGTAGCCCCTGGACAGCCTGCAAATGTTGTTAACCTGTAAAAACAAAAAACCTCCACCAAGTTCCAAACAGCAGTGAGAAATATGTAAACAAGATCAAAAATCATAAAAAGAACAAAGGCAGAGGTTCACTGATGATGAAGAATTAAAAGGTGGTGCCCTGTAGTAAAGCTGCTGTGGGTCTCAGGCAATTAAGACCTTTGATGTTTTTTTATTTTCATCGTAGAGGAGCTCAGTTTTATTTAAAATGTGTTAATACGTTTTAATACTTCTTTAAGCGTAGAAAAGTGAAAGTGGTCGAGTGAAGACAGTAGAAAAAAGAGAGACAAATACAAGGGTGAAGAGGTAACTCGTCCACCCCCTCGCACTCATCTTCTCTGAGGCCCTTTTCCACAAAGCTCTGACCTTCCTAATGTTTAACACAACAAACAACTCGCCGCCCACCAGGTCTCCATCCACCATCACCGTCTCTGGATAAACTCTCCCTCCTCAGCTGTGCTTCGCCATATATCAACCACAAATAAACTAAGCCTACTCGTACTGGAGATAGAGGAATGAATACAAATGTCAGTCAAAGACCTTTCTCGGTGTGCAGCACAGGGCCACTCTTCAGCGCTGTAAAGTGCAGCAGCCCTACAGTTTTCTGAGCTTTTCAACCTCATGCACTACTTGGTCTGTACAAAAAGAAAAGTCAGAGAATCTCTTAGAAACAGAAGATCTGAGGATATGAATAAGCTGCTACTGTAACTTTACCTCAGGCAACACATGACCCTGGATTTCTCAGAAATCAGTCTCTAATATGCAGTTTCTTGAATGATTCACCGCTTTTGGAAAAGAATACCATCTTGCCTCTGATCTGGACTCAGATCTGATAAGAACACATTTAGCCTTCTGTTGTATTGCCAATTGTGTTTTCTCTGCTTGCGGCAGTTGTAGTTTTTCAAAAAATGTTTGAACACATTGCATTTTGAAAGAAGAGCATCCATATGGTGCACTATATGTGGGAAATGAAAAAACTGAAGAACTCAGTCCCCTTACTATCACTTTGTGCTTGCACACAAAAACAAACTGCCTTATTCCCAGGGTAAAGTGTTGAGAGTTTTACCCAGCCAGAAGTCTTAGGGAGATTGGATAAGTAAAAACGCCTTAGGTTTGTGCCAGTGCGTATGGTTACAAAATTGTGCTTGCTTGAATGTACGAATGTACAGATTAAAAAAAAAAAATCACACATTTTTTTATTTGTTAGCACTACTAAAGGCTGGTGTCTTATACAGGGTGTAACCTTACCTCTTAACCAAACAACTGCCGTGCTGTATCAAGCACAAATACAACAGAATGGGTAAAACAACACGGCTCACCAAAAGTTAGAACTGGCTGTTATTGATATGGCATAGCAAAGGGGTGGGGGCACTGATTAGATCTCTAAATATAGTTTTTCATTAAAGCTCATCCCTACCAAGCCTAGAGGGTGCCTCATAAAGAAATTAATGATTCCATTCATTAACTTTGCAGTGGTTTGATGTCTGTTACTTCCAGACCACTCATTTAGATATGGTCAAGATGCAGGATGCAAAACTTTCATGTTGAAGAACAGAGCCACACATCCACTTGGTCCTTACACTTCAGTAGGCTTTAAGTCACAGGGGGGATCTTAGGTGGATTCCATGCACAACTTCCTGTCCTGCTTGATCTGCCTGATCAGCAACCTCCAGTCTAAAAATATGAGGCAATGGGGAAGTGCTAAAAACTACAGTTCATCAAGTGTCTGCTTGAGGCTGGCTCTGGGAGTACCAGAAACCACATACACAAGTAAAAAAAAAGCCGTTTTCACAGCGGAAATAAACATGTTTACAGCCTTGTACATAGGCCTGTCACGATAACAAATTTTGCTAGACGATAATTTTCCAAAATATTATTGCCAATAAACGATATTATTGTCAATATTATTTTGTTTTTTTTTCCTCCATTTTTTCATTGATGTAATTATGATAAATGGGATAATAAAGTGAGTACACCATATCAAAAGCAAGAAACTTTAATTTCTTAAGAGTATTTAACTGTAATTAAAAGGTCAGGATCTTTTAAATGAAATAAATTAAACTAAAAATATAATAATTTGACAAACAAGAAAGAGAAAAAAATACAATGAAAATGAAATGGACTCTCTTTTAGAAAAAATAACATGTCAATGAAAATAATCAATACTAATCAAAAACAAAAAACATAGACCCTGTCTCTAAAGAAAAGAACAAAACTCAAAAAAACAACAACAATAAAAACTATAGCCTAAATAAAAGGGAGTTTATACAGTTCCTGACTTGTTTGTAACATGTACTTTTTCCCAGTCAATCCGTACTGTTTGTCAAACATTTTGAACATTTCTGGCTTTCAACTGTATTGAAGGGCTGCATTTCTTTGGCAATGCATCTGTCTTTGAGCGCCCACCATTTGGCGCTTTTATTTCTATTTACTTTGCAGACCAAAAGCCTCAGTAAGAGCCGATTGTCAAGGAAAAAGGCTCCGCTGCACCTCCCCTTCTTCTTCTTCGTCGCCACTATTTTCAAACAAATGCCACATATCAGCTCGTTGGTGTTCATGAGCTCACACTTTGTTCATTCTGATAAAAAACAAAATATTCCCACACTGGGACTGTGGCAGGCGGCTTAAGAACCGTATCTTTGGTGCCATCACTCATATTAGCGTGACAGATGCTCACTCCGCTATTTGAGCATCAGTAGTGAAGGCATTAGGACCACTGTGAGCTGTTCAGAGTCAGTGTGCGTGAGAGTATGTGAGATAAAGATGATGGTTTTTATTCAGTGTTTCGTTCCTACCTGTTTTAAGTCGGCGTGATCACAGCCGACAGTTTGACCAGTGAATAAAAACACTTGTGTTCATGAAACAGCATCATCATGGGTGCAGCATCTGGACAGACGTAGCGTTTTTCTTTACTCAAGTCGTGCGTAATTCTAGTCATAATGGAAACACTGGCAAGGTGAAATTGTTCTTTATTGAAGCCTCAGAAACATCACTATTATTTTGTAAAAAAGTGTAATGATAACGCAGCTATTGACATCATGCCCTGGGGGTATGGGGGATGATTTTTTCTAAATGAGCAGTTAAGAAGATGTTATGAACACGAGTTGCTGCAACCTGCCAGAGCAGGAACGCAGCCAAGCAGGAACGCAGCAACGCAGCAACACAGCAACACAGCAACACAGCAACGCAGCAACACAGCCGATCTAGTGTAAGATGATACTTTCACTTGAATAGAACCCATCTAATACTGTGCTATGACAGAGCACGGCTGGACCGGGGACACAACACACTCCAAAAAGTGTGACCCAGCAAAATTAATATTCTCCCAATGTTGTAATTTCATACCCATATTGCAAAGGGGCACTGAGTAGCTGGCTAACTCCTAGGTTAATCCCAAATCCTGTCTGTTTTCCCATGTCTGACTTTGTCTTCTTATATGTCTTGGAAGGGATGTAACTGAAATGAATTTTTCCCTTCGGGGATCGATAAAGTATTCTGATTTTGATTCTTATTCACAAAATAAATTCCAGTAACCTTTATATAAAAATGAGTCCGTGCAGTTATTTATATTATTATGCTGATCTAATCAAAGTTGAATAATTTATCAACTGCGTTTTACTCTTTTTTTCGATAATATCAGCGGAAAATCACTGAGTAGAGTTTAATTATATTTGATCAGTTAAGTCAACATTACAAAAAAAAGATCGACTCTACTCAGTGGGAACTCTTTGGTTTTAATCCCTGTGCCGCCCAAGGCTGTTGATGAAGGCAACACAGACAATGATGTCTGCTACATCTGTCGTCGACTGCCATTCTCTCAATGTAAGACGTTTCCATAGCAACACCGAGATTCAAGTTGTTCCAGGAGTTGAGCATTATTTTTCTTTACTGAGAGTTACCTAATAACTTCACTGGCAGAAGCTAATAATGTGATCCAGAGTCAAACTTTGTTCTGAGAGGTAAGTAAAAGTTAGATTTACTGCACTTAGTTTCCTAAGTTTCCACATATGAAACCCTGCTGTATTATATCACATCTGGATTTGTACACACTTCCTACATAAAATAGAGTCTGTTGGGCCTGGAGAACTTTAAAGTAACTTGTGAAAGTACACAGAAAATATTTTTGAAAAATACCAAAAAAAAAATGTGTAAACAAAGTTTTACGGATAATTTTTACCTGCTGTTATCTTGTGTATTTTAATCTACTTGCTGACTTTGAGTAAATGCTTGCAACAGAGGACAACATCAAAATATTTTGGCAACAAAGTGACAATTAGTAACATTGCATAGATTTTAACCCATGTGGTACCAACTATGAGGTGATGTAATTACTTTATTTATCAAATCAAAATCATTCTTATTCAGATCGTTAAAAGATTGACTCAATTTCACCCATAAAAGTAGTAAATATAAATCCAAATCATTAAAATATTTAATAGAAAGAAATATTTTTTTTCTAAATAATTAGTAACTATAAATTATTTCAACCTCATTTATTAGTAAATCTAAATCTATTTGTTACATTAAATTATTTTTAATTACAGTTGAAGTAATTCAAATCTATTCAGTTATATAAAGAGTCACTTTGTTGTCTTACTTTTTTCTTTTTTTTTAAATAGACAATGGTCAATTTTTTCTAAGTGCAGGTGTATTTTGACCCGAACGCTATGGGGCACAGACTTTTTTACAAATCAATTAAATGAACTTTTAGTTTAGGGAGTCAAATATGGAAAGACATCGGTAATGATTCATTCTAAATATCACAAATGAATGTTTATCGTTTAGTTTATAGATGGTAAAGTCTGATTACTTAAAAGCCATATTATCCAATAAGAGCTGAGATCTAAACAGCTTGATCTCCTGTACTAACTCAAGCCGTAGCACACTATCTCCATACAGGAGACAAGCCTGATGAATTAAGCCAGAGAGTGACGGCTCTGATCTCACACCAGCCCCTATTTTAAGTGGTTGCCATGCCAGCTTCACAGCAGTCAGTGATTCCATGTTACACCACAAGCTCTCAGAACAGCTCCATGAATAATTCACCACCTTTAAGAGAGGAGGGGACCCCGTGCAATTAGCAGTTTTAGAAATTTCATTGAAAAGTCAGTTTGATTAAAACGACACAGCAGATGTGGCAAACAGATTCTCCCTGACTTTGAAGATAACCATCACCCTCTATGAGCCAATTTTAATGAACAGGAGGCAGAAAGCAGGTCAAGCCTCCCACAATCCTCTCTGCTGCATCTTGGCCTCGTTTGCAATTCCAATTGAGTGTTGTTGATGATGATACCACTAATCAGTTATGATTAGAAAATCGCCGTGGAGACAGAGAGAGCTGTCACTCCTGGATCTCCTCCCAGATAAACAAACACACAGCCACAAAAAGAGAGGAGCATTTCAGAAAGCTCCATTCCTTATTACTGCATTCTCCAATCAGGGTGTTTTACCAGAAGAATGTTAGTTTTTAAACCAAGCCTCTAAATTTACAGCTCAAGGGACAAGCAGCCACTTGTTGCACAAATGTTACAAAACAGATTTTTCTGTCTAAATTAAGAACGGAAGCTGTAATCCACATTTCTTTTGACATTAAAGTGCAACAAGAGCTTTCAGGTTTTAAAAGTTCTTAAATTGAGATTTTTATGATCCTGGTAAAGCTTTGAATACCCTTGCAATATTTCATGACGTCAATTTCAAGATATACCCTACTTTTGTATTTACCACTTTGTTTTGTTGTGAAATTTTGCCTTAAAATGAACATTTCAATAGTTTCAAACTCTAGCTGTGTTATCCTGTGATACATTTACAAACCTCATTCTTCTTTCAAAGGTGCCATCTCTTTGTAAAACATCTACTCCGAAGTACAAACTCAGGAGTTAACATAGAGTAACAAGATGTACAGTATTTCCTGAAAGTATTCACAGGGCTTCACTTTCCCCACATTTTGTTATGTTACATCAAGATCAGGCTTGTAAACTAGCGTAGTGATGAACTGACCCCCTGTAGGTGGCAGCAGTGCTCCCTTAGGAAGACAGCTCAGCACTGATTGTGAGAAGAAGAAGAAGAAACAAGATGACCCAAACAGTCTATGGAGATGACAGAGAGAGACAACAAAAAAGTCGGACAAGTTCAGGCAGCTCAGACTCGAACTGAGCATGTGTCGCAATCATGAGAAAAGATGATGGAGATCATGGAGAGGATCAAAGGATGGAGCTTTGGAGACAAACTAATCAAAGCTTATTTTCTCTGTTCTTTGGTCAAAAACAGGTGTTTTTGGAGAAGCTGGCCTATGTTCTACTGCTGGTTACTAAAGAATGACGAAAGGTACAAACAAACTTCTTCCCAGATGAAAGAGGATGGTCTACTCTTCTTTTGAAAGTTTCTGTGTTAACATCGTCAAAAACTCAATTTTTTGTGGGTGGTGAGTGATCCGTCAATCTGCTCACAAAACACTGGCAGTCAGTGAATTCAGAACGCGAGGTTGGGGACCAGATGACCTAGCTGTCTGGGTCGTGCCTCATGAGGTTTGCCCTAGAGCGAGTGGGCCAGGTTAGGTTCAGGCCTGTGGCCTGTTTCCTGCATGTCATTCCCCACTCTCACAGCTGAAATCCACCAGGTGCGTCTGCAGTCCATCTCCGCTGCAGTATGTCTACTTGGCTGGTCATGTTGCAGGTAATACACAGCCATCCTATTTTTGCCGGACACGGAGCTGTGATTCATAAATTAAGCATTGGGAAGATCGAGCAGGACAGGACGTCATGACTGGAAACTACCTAAAAACACCCAGAGACTTTCAAAATACAACACACCATGTCAAATCACTTCGTGTTTAGCTTGACGACAATGATAAACAGACATAATTAGTGGAGCCAGACCAGGAGTCAACAGGTTTGAGGTTTTACAGCCCAACATGAATAAAAAGAGACTTATCAGTGGAGTGGGAAGAGCAGGAACTCCTCAGTCTGTGACTCCAGCTGTCTGTCAGTCATACAGATTCTTGGACTGAACACGCAGCCGGTGTGAGTTGACAAACACAGTCAACACACAATAGGATGGAGTCTGACTGCAGACGTATCTGGTGTATTTGAGGCTTCATCCTGTTTCCTGATCAGCTGATTTACAAGCAGGCACCCTACAGCTGTTGCTGTGCAGGCTTAAAGCCGGCCCCAGCACCTTCCAACAATTTGCTTCAAAGCTCTATTTGAGATACAGATGAGTTATGACACGGGAACTTATGTCTGTTAAAATCCAGTCTATGGCCTAAACGAGAGAGCAGCAGTGGTTGAGAGACGTACAAGAGAAGCTGTGAGAACTATTGCTCCCATGAAAACGAAGTGTAGAAAGAAAAAGGATATCTTTCTGCACAGATGTTGGGCTCTAAGGAGTGAATCCACACATCAACAGCTCCTCACAAATGTGAAAATGTTTTGCTTCTCCATGTTAGACCTGCAGCTCTCACACAGAGATACACAAACTGTTCAAATTCCCACGTCCGCAGATACTGACAGTTTGTTCTGAACATTCAACATCCAGTCAAGATGAACAAGCACAAGCAATGTGTGCTTGTTGCAGAGTGAAAAAGTACACAGGCCTTGTTTTGTCAGGCTGTGGCCTGTTTCAACACTTCTTTGTCTTGTGTTTCTACAAGTAGAATGAAGACTAAACCATGCGATAAAATTAAACTCCTCAGGAAATTTGTTTTTGTTCGATTATTTCTTTGGCTGTGTCCGAAATCACTCCCAATTCACTATATAGTGCACTATATAGTGAATATGCCATTTTGTAGTGCTGTCCGAAATCTGAGTGAGCATGGTCATTCACTATATAGTCCACTCAATGTATCCCACAATGCATTTTGAAAAGTAGTGTATTAGCGAAGCTCACTATATTAGCAATATATACCATCATGTATTTCGGTTCAAAAAGAAGAAATGGCTGATTACATGATTAATGATTACTAATAGCATGAAATAACATTAAAGACTGTCAGAGAATAACACTTAATAGCTCTCTGTTTAACTTTTGGACGAGCCCGTGACACAACTTTGAGCCGAGAAACAAACAACACGGACGTTAGCCGCTAAACCGTTCATCGCGGGTGATGCATTCACAGGACCTTGTAATTCTTAAACACAGCACAAGTTCCGTGCAAATATATTGTTTATTTATTTAAAAAATAACATGTGACAAATGTTTCGATTATATTTGGCTGTTGCAAAAAATAAGCTACATATAATATTAGGTATCACTAAAATAAATGCTGTTTTGCAGTGTTTGTGAAAAGATACAACTGTAAATCCCCAGCGGCTGGCAAATGAGTGCGTAGTGTCCGAAATGCTGTTTTAATTTAGCTGATGTAGTAGACTATATAGTTTGCTACATCTAATTCACTATATAGTGAGCAGTGAGTGGGGAATGAGTGAGTGATTTCGGACACAACCTTTGTTTTCAAAATGCAAAGGGAACAAATCTTATTCCCTAGGACTGTCAGGGGTACCAGAAGCTTAGAACACGAATACATGGCATCAGGGTGTCCGCTACATGTAAATGACCATGGCACACTGCCACACCAAAATAAAGGCCAACAGTAATATTTCAAATATGAATGAAACTGTATGGGGCTCTTGTACATGCGACTAAAACTGCCTTGACTAAAACTCATGGTTGGATCGTATCCACATCAAAACCACTGGAGACAGAGCTCAGGCAGGTCTTGACAGTGTACAACCAAGCGGCAACCTCCGGTGTGAGAATATGAGACAATGCTGAAGTGCTAAAATCTGCTGTTTCTGGAGTGTTCACTTGAGGCTGGCTCTGGAAGTCACATACACACCAAGCCAAAAAAAGCCATTTTCAAAGCAGAAATTAACCTATTTACAGCCTGGTTCAAAAAACGTCTCCTGTCTGAGTCGCTAAGTTTACTACCACCTCCCACTGTACGGATGGTGAATTTTTTTCTAACGTGGCCGTTCAGAGGATATTAAAATCGCAAGCTCCCCCAATGAGAGGCACAGCTGAGGGTCACCTGACAGCTGGTGCCCTATGGCTGTAGGCGAAGCCCTTGCCACTACCAATATGGCTGCTCTAGCTGATGTGCTTCATTTTCCGTTTCAGAAAACTTGCTTTTCAAATTCAAAATAATAATTCAAATTCAGTCTCTAGTGGCACAAATCTCAGCCCATAGACATGCAAACTAACCAACGTATTTTCTGGTTGAGCATTTTTTTTGCTCCACTTGGGGCGAAGACTTGGTATTTAATGTGCTGTTTAAGTCCTGAATCTCATCCCCAGCAGCCCCTGCACAGGCAAAAGCTAAAAATAACTGAGATCAACTACCATTAACTGACTAACAGCGCTGTGGCTCAGTGGTAGAATATGTTGACAGGCTGTAATTAAATAATAACACATCTGGCAGTGGCTGCAACCAAATTCTTTCCAATGGTGGGAGACTTCCCAGTTTTCCAAAGACCCACTCAAATCACTACTAATGAGTGCTGGGTAGTAACTATATTGTAAACCTACAACATCACTGCCACATCTTTCCTTGATCATGGCAAATCAACTACATTCATTATCACTGTGGGAGGCAGAGGAGTAGCAAAACATCTGACTCACACAGTAGGAAATAGCACCAAGAAAAGAGGTTGTTGTGAACAGTTAAGATACAGTATGGTTACTAGCAGAAGCAAGGAGCTTGTAAAAGACCACCAACACACATCTATTAACAACAACAACAAAAGTAATTTTTGCATACATCTATACCTTTAATCATGGTATATTTTCATCTGCAGTTGTACTTGCAGTGGCTCTATGTGAAACACACTCCCAGTAGCAGAATGAAATATTTCCACCAAATTAGGAGTCCTTTGCTGATCCCAGAGGAAAGGTCACAGACCAGAGCATTGGCCAATTGGAAACATGTCCTCCATGACCAGACCACAATTGACTGTAATTGGGCCATTTCCTCCACAGAATCCCAGAGCTCATGCTCGTAATAAACATACAAGCAATCAGTGTACAAGCTGCATGCACTGGAACAGAGGACTACTTGTTAACGTGCTGGAGTGAAAACAGGAGTTTCCTTAGGTCCATTTGGATTTTTTAGGACTGCCTACTTTCCCTCGTCATGAAGCGGGTTGAAAAGCACAGAAAAGCCCTTCATTAAGCTGGGCTCTTTTTGAAATAGTCAGTTAAATGCAGTGCTGTGAGATAAACAGATGAATTTGGCTGCAAAAGGAGTTTCATATTCAGACTCACACAAGCTGAGACAGTTTCACACTTCAGCAACTATGAAGCAACCCCCCTTCCATCTGGTTAGGGTGTGTGTGTGTGTGTGTGTGTGTGTGTGTGTGTGTGTGTGTGTGTGTGTGTGTGTGTGTGTGTGTGTGTGTGTGTGTGTGTGTGTGTGTGTGTGTGTGTGCGCGTTGCTGGTCTCCACTCTGCATCTTTCATTACGGATAATTTGGGAAAGAAAAAGAAAGAGCCCAGTTATTCTAGATTCTTCGGTTGTTTATTCACATATTCCTCACTCTCCCTGCGTGTGCCGCTGTCTGCCCGGTGCCCACACACTCCAACAGAGAAAGGCGAGGGAGAGAGAGATAGTAAGTAAGACATAGTGAGGGAGAGAAGGAGAATCAGAGCAAGAGGGAGGGAGGAGAGACAGAAGAGCAGCACAGAAAGCCAGTCTGTTTTCAGCTCCCAGTTCACTGGAGCTGCTTTGCCAGACAGCATTCAGCCTTTCACCATCACACTCTCCAACACGTTGACTCTCACTGTACGACAGCTGACAACACCTTTTCATTTTTTCTGCAGCACCACACACTCCCACAACCAGATCCAAAAAAACCGAAGAAGAAAGGCAGGCTTGAGCTCTACCGCAACCACACCAGCTCAGAAGAGGCTGGGTCGAGGCTGGAGAGGGCGACTGGAGCATGGAATGGAACCTCAGAAGGATGGAAAGTGAACTGAGACATATCAACCCTGACCTGCTGCAGCCCAGCAAGAGCTTCAAGAAACCCTCTTCGGGCACCATCACCCTGAATGTTGGGGGGTTCCTGTACACAGCCCACCGGACAACCCTTGCCAAGCACCAAGGTTCCTTTCTGGAAGAACTGGCGAATGGTAAGAAGCCTGTCCAGCATACTGATTCAATGGGCAACCCATTCATTGATAGAGATGGTCCAGTTTTCCGACATGTGCTCAACTACCTACGCACAGGGGAGCTCCAGCTGCCTGATGACTTCCGGGAGGCAGGGCTCCTGCGACGCGAAGCAGATTTTTACCACCTGACTGAACTGGTGGAAGCTGTGGTTGAATGGGAAAGTCAGAGGGCAGCCCAGCGAGAGGCCGCTTTTTTAGAGGTGACGGATAGCCACGAAAGGTCACAGGGCCTCAAGGTGTACTGCAGCGACGCCGCCTTTCTCGACAAGATCAAAGGCCGTCTTGTGCAAATCTCCAAAAGTCGTTTGGACGGCTTCCCGGAAGAATTCGTGGTGTCGTCCAACATGATTCAGTTCCGACACTTCATCAAGTCGGAGCCTGGTTCCCGGCTGGTTCTGAAAGAGGACAGCACGTTCTTGTGTACACTTGACTGCCTTAAACTAGAGACCGTGATGCTAGCGCTTAGATCAGGCTTCAAGCTGGTCACCAGCCTTGACAGCAGCAAAGGGTCTGTTGTGGCAGCTGAAGCCCTGCATTTTGTTAAGTAGAATCAAACAAAAAGGAGGGAGTGGAGAAAATTTTGTAGTTTTTGATGCCATAACTTACCCTGTAAACAAGAGGTACTGACTAGATGTGCTGGGTGTAATGTGTCATTGGGTGAAAGAAGAAAAGGCAAGCTGGACTGGCTCAGAGAACAGTATTTATATGGCTGCAGCAAAATGTTGGCTTACAAATAAGGGACTGGGTAAAACCAAACACTGAGGTAATCTATTTTTGTTTCAGCATTGCTTTGTTATGGAGTGTCAAATGGTTTTGGATTTACCTTGATAAAATTAGCATATGTGATAGATTTACTGTATCTGAATGAGCATCACACAAAGAAGCGCCATATAAAATCGAAGACTGAGTCCTTCCAAAGAGAAGAGAGAAGAAAAAACTGAGACCAAATGCTTCGTCAGTTGGTTAGTCTTTGCACAAGAACTGCTTCTGCTTCTTTGTCAATGACTGAAAAAAAAGCCTGCAAAACCAGCTGTGGTGTGCACTGTGTGCCATTCAGATTTTACTACAGCCTGTGAATGTGTGTGTGTGACTGTGTGTGTGTGTGTGTGTGGGTGGATGTGTATGACTGTGTGTATTGCTGTATACTGTGTGGGCTGTTTTTAATTGATTTAATTGCTTGTGTCTAGTTTATAAGCCTCTCTGGAGCCTTAATAGAAAACTACAACTATCCCTCTCATCGTTCTGAACAGACCAACAAACTGACAGACTGAAGCAACAAAGCTGTATCTCTGTTTGCGTCATCCAGTTCAATTTAAGTGCAAAGCATTGTGTGATTATTGTAAGGGCTTTGAATCTAGCATGATGCATGTGCACTAAAAACTGTGTTTGTTAGTGCTGTGAGCCTCTGTGGTTTCAGTGCCACGACAATGCTGAAGACTTTATATGTACATATTTTACAAATAAAAGTAATAATCAAAGTAAAGGGTAAATGTTTGGTGTGTAAATGCAAACATATTTATTCAGGGTTTGTGTCATTGCATGAGACAGGAAATCAGTGGAATGGTACTTGCAGTAATTTTTAACATGTAAAAAGCCTTTTTGCAAAGTCAACCAAACATCTGAATTCCAAACCTGTAAGATGTGTAACTGTTGTCCCCTGAGCTTGGTGGGAGAAGTATTAGTGTTGAAATCCCATAATATTCATGTAAACAAATGGAAAAAAAAAACTGATCCAGCCCTTATGTCTCTGCTTGAAGAACTACTTGAACCTCAAATTTTAAAAATGGTTCAAAATAACATATGCCCCTCTTGAATGTCCCAGCCAAATGTACACATTTTTCCTATGATTATTCCATTTCCCCCTGGACCATCACAGCAGACGGCTGCACACCAATAGGTTTAGTTCAGTTTGGTCTCTTAAAAGTCAAAATCAACAAGATTTAGGGCTGCTCTAAATGTTAAGTGTCATGAGATCACTTTTTCTTGTGATTTGGTGCTATAAAAATAATAAAAAATAAAAATATGTATATACTGATGACTATTAATTCCATCCTGCCTCATTGTCACATCATTATTATGACTACACAAAAATATTTTGAACTTCTTTGTTGTATCTTCAAAAGTGTTAGATTATCTGTAAATAGCATATTAATGCCTTTAAAACATTTTATAATAGTTTTTAAAAAAGGTAATTGTACATTTTTGAACAGGACAGTAAAAGTGCATTAAGAGAAACTAAAACACAGATCAATCTAAACAGTTTTAAGAACAGTAGCTGTCAGATGAACCACAGTGTTGCTTATTGTGCTTAAGGCCTCATCTGCTCGAGGTTAGGCTAGGCCAGTGATTCTCAAATAAGCGTACCCCTCGGGCTACGTAGGAGTACTGCAATCACTAGGTATGTAAAAGTTAGATCACAAAAAATTCTAAAAAATCTGATTCAAAACAACTCTATCAACAACATTTAATTTTTATGTCTGTGCAACATTAGATAGGGTACTAATTCTAAATTGAGAATATTTATTCATAAAATATATAGTTTGCAAAACCACCTGGATTAAACAGCCTCCACATGATGATGTCAACTCTTCAGCAACAGTTACATTTGCACACTAACAATAGCACGACCAGGTGGATAACAAAGGACAGGTGGTTAAAATGAGACAGAGCAGTTGGGGTAAATTAGGTGGATGATGAAGAAAGCATCAAAGGGAAACAAAAAAAAGTGATTTACGGAAGAATACATTCTTTTTATGCATCTTATTTCCTTATATAATTTCCTGAAACATTTCTAGGCCTTACATGGGGATATGAGGCTGAAACTGTATTTGAAAGGGGGAACACAAACCAAGAAACTTTGAGGAACTGCCCAAACAAACTTTGAGGGCCACCCTGGCACCCTATGAATACTGTTTTTCCCATAAATCATGAGTTGCTCACTCGCCCAAAAGTTTTTATTCCTACTCATATCTAAATATTGGAGAATTATTAACCTTTTACTTTAATGCAAAGTAAAGTCATTTCAAATAACTTAGTTAAATAATTCAGTAGAGTCTAAACTGCTTCATCTTCAGAATACTTTTTGTAAAACAAATTTGTGCCACCACAGAGGTAAAAATAATGGTAACAGAGGAAAATAAATTAAAAGTAAACTTTTATCCCTGGGGGAAAATTAACTTTTTAATTTTAGAGAACGTGTTTCAGCTTACATGGTGCAGACTAATTTAAATGCGTTAAGTCAGCTTTAAATGATTTATACTAAACCATTTATCCTTTCAGACTCTCTGGACTCTAAATTGAACCGTTATACTCTGATACTGGAATTGAATGTCAATGCTGTCCCAACATTCAGTTGAGCCAAGCAGTTATTCTCATAATGATGAAAATTGTAAGAAACTGGACAACTTCACTGACACGGAGAGGTGTTCTAGCTGCAGACCTCCACTCTCAGCAGAGTTTCTTGGAGGCTCTTCTCCTCCAATGTAAGAAGAAAGTGCTGTCAGGATGTGACATTTATCGAGTTCACAATGAGTTAATAATTAAATCAGTCTAAAATTGGTAAATAGATCTGAGTATCTCTAAATATAATTAAATAAAAATAAGAAAAAATCCTACGTCACCTGACGTTGATGTATTGTTGTATTGTGTTATTGACTGAAATAGGCTATCTACTGTCTCAAAGTGGTTACAGCAATAATCTGAGCCACAGATAAGAGCCTGCACATAAATTTTCTCTTCTCTTCCTGTTGAAAACATTTAACTGTTAGTATTTTGACATTTAGGGCTCTAATTTCGTAGACCAGGCGCAAGCGCAGGCGCACCTGGACAGGGTGTGACCAGCGCACTTTGCAAGTTTCCTGCTGTGCCAAGAGAGGCGCAGTCAAGGCGCTGTGGAGCGCAGAGGAGCCCGTCCACGCCCCCCTCCACGCCATGACGGGGACAGCGCCTCCCTCCTCCGTCTCTGGCAGAGAGGGAGGAGGGAAGCTGTGAGTGGGTTTAACACAGCCAAGCGCTGTTTTCACCAATCAAATGAGCGCCTCTCCTTGCCTTTAAATGCCCTGCAGCCGAGGCGCAGCATCTGATTGGTCTGACTGACCCCCAGCACCGCCAAAACAGTGTGCTGGAAAGACCTGGTAGCAGAGATGGTCAGAGCCGCTGTCCCTGCAGCAGGAGAATGGACAGCGTGGCGCCATCGGAGGACTTGAAGCGCATCACCGTGTGGGCCAGCTCCCGGGACAGATGTAATCTGTTCCTTTGTCATTAATAGGAGAACAAAATGAAGAGACAGTTACACAGCTGGCTTATCCATTCAGAATACTTTTGATCCACCTGCACTCCTGGTTTGTCATCGCCAAGCAGAGCCTTTGGTGATATACTGTATACTCTCCCAGTGTCTCCACCTCATCCTCCTTACAATAATGTACTCCATCTTTTTAGATCAGGTTAAAAATAAAGACTAAAACAGAGAAATATGGGAAATCACGGGTAAATCCTGAGTGACATACATTTATTTTGTCTCTTTTTTCTTCGTCTTTTCTCTCCCTATTTTCTTTGAATTAAATGAAATGAGAGAACCAGATATATACTCAGTATCAGATGTTAAGGCTGTTTATTGTTTAATTGTAAGATGTGCATCAAACTTCCAGCTGTTGTCAGGTTAACTTTTCATTATGACAAACGGCTTTAATCTGACATCAGATGTGATGGGACAGTTAATATAGATATAAATGTATATGCTGGTTCAGACAGTTACATTAAATAGTGATTGCTGTGATTGTTTATTGCATTAAAAAGTGCCTGACACTCTGGAAACCTGCCTCTGAGGCTTTGATGACATGTGCGCACGTGTGCGCCTGTCACCAAATTACAGCTGCGGCGGGTGCGCTCCGCTTTGCGCCGAGGATAGACCTGGTTGGAGCTGGCGAGCTTTCTGCGCACTTTCTGCACTGTTATTGGCACGAAATTGTCATGAATCTGCCGACACCTCCCCCTGGTGCGCCGTCAACTCCCCCTGGCGCGCCGTCACACCCATCTCTGCGCAGACGGTCTACCAAATTGTCAAATTGGCAGCACACGGCATTGCGCCACACGAAATTAACACTGCGCAGGGTGCACCAGGCTTGCGCCCCCTGTGCTGCGCCACAAAATTAGAGCCCTTAGAGTTTAACAGAGAGTAATTGTAAAATGTTTGTGTGAAAGTTGAAATTTTGGTTTCGAACTGAGGTTATATCAATGTATGCTAACCACTAGCATATACACTAGTTTCCCATATACATTAGCATCAAGCTAGTGCTATTTTTTCTGTATCATTTTGGTCCATTAGGAGATGTATAACATGTTGAATGTATTGATTAGGAATCTGGTGTGAGAGAGTAATGTACATTTCTTAATGTGTTTGGTTCTTCAGTAAAACTTCAAGCAGAAAATCCTGAAACTGACAGATTTTTCTTGGGGAAGCTGTTATCACCTGCTAAGCTAAGGTCCAGCGGCTCCGGTGTAATATGAACGATCGACCATGGAATCATCATGCACTAAGGCTGATGATGTCAATGGATTGAACCATTTCTAGTCAACACTTAACAGGAACCAGTTCTGGACACCCATCCCTACAGTAACTGCAGTACTAGTAAAAGTAGACCTCAATTAATCTATTTACTGTTATATAAAATGAATCTAACAGTGAAACAATTGAGGAAATGAGAACGATCAACATCATTACACCAAACGAAGGGGCCCAGTCATGTTGAGTTATTGATGAAGTGACTTTTATACATTTTCTTTTTTCAATGCCACAGTATCAGAGAATCAGGTTAACAAAGGTCATCAAAACACAGAAAAACTGGAAGAGCATACCCAACATAACTTTGAAGGTAACTTTTATTTTGAAATCTTTACTTCATATCGTGATGTCACTTCATTCTGACGGTGGAGGAGTGGAGCCTCCAAAAGAGTCAGCTGAGAGTGGAGGTCTGCAGCTGGATTGTCTTGGGTGGGTTTATGTGTTTGTGAGGCTAAATTTAAGGTCCACATCTGCATATACCCTGAGACACTAACAGCATCCTACTGCTGAAATCCTTCTGTCTGACTTACGTTTGTGTTTCAGTCCTTTCTTTTTTCAGGAAGGGGGTGACAACGATTTGAGCTGGCTCATTGCAGCAGCAGTCACTCCTGCTTCAGAAGCCTTGGGGGAGTCCTTAAAACTCTTCCTAGTTCCAATAAAAAAGACATTTGGTTGGGTGAAAACTGGGACAGTCTGTGAGATAAATCCTGGCCTTTCCCTTGAGTGGGAGCTCGTTTTATCTCACTGCATTCCAATGTGATGTGTGTCATCATCATGGGTAATAGTAAAATACAATTTGTCCCAGCAATGAGTTGTAGAAATATGTATAATTCATACTTTGGTTTGATTTGACTGGTAAAAAATAAAGATGAAGTCATGCTCTTCAAAATATCAGTTTACTTAATGGAACTGAGAAACTGTTCTGCTGTGCTCATAATTATTCCCCAACTGCTCCAGCTTATGCAACTCTAATGAAATAGTTCAGAAAAAAAGTCATGGAACCTAGTTTTTAATCAAAAAGGCATAAAAGGTTACCTGATAACTGAGCCTACACACACCTGCTCTGCAAATGTAACATCAGTGTCTGTCTAGCTCTGCTCTGAAGTTTCATACGTAATTCTACTTATTTATTTTATTTAAGACATTATGGCTTTTATATGGGCAGAGATTTGTGTCACTTAAAACTGAATTTTAATTATAGTACTGAATTTGAAATGCATGATCTCCTTAAATTAAAAAAATACAAAATTCAATCTCAGTTCAGCCTGGCACCACAGTTACAACATCAACACTGTGAGGAAGAGTTATTTAGCAAAGATTTACAGAAATCTGCGTTGTATATCCGAGTAAACTTGAGTTTTCAAACATGACTTTTAATGGAAATGTTGCTATCCCAGCTCTCTCTGCTCAGGTGAAGAGGACAGCCACAGACCATGACGGAGTTTTCTGAGATGTGAACAGAATTTCTGTGAATCTGCGCACAGTTACTCTTCCTCACCAGGAATGCACTCTGGGAATTTTAAAGTTTGAAACTTTCCATGGGAATTTTCTGTAATTTAAAATAATTGGTCATATACATGCATGAATATTAAACATTTTGGTTTGTTAGAAGCAGACATGAATGCAAACATGTTTAAAGCAATAATTTAAATGACACTATGAATATGTTTTCACAGAATTTTTCCAAACTGAGTCCAACTTTTGTGAAAATGGGCATTAACATTTGTCATCAGCAGTCCCTAAAAAAGTCCCATTCAAAAACATCGAAATATTTGGTTACACTTCTCTTCAGGCCAGGCTTTCTACTCATCAAGAACCTCGACCCCATTGCCTTCAATGGCTGCTGAATGGTCATCATGTTCAGTGCCACAAAAATGTATTCTTTTGCAGAACAAAAATCATGACTGGTTAAAAAAATATATATATATATACAGTGTTTCCCATTAATTAATTAGACTGTGGCGGCCCGCCACAGTCTCATTTGGCCCCGCCACAGTCTCATATGGAGAAAAAAATACGATCCGTCACTCGGTCAGATCATTGCACAGCTGTAATTTCCTACCGCACGTAAACAAGCAAGAACAAGAGTGCGCGCGCACTGGTCACGCTCATACACGTCGCTCTTTACTTGATACGTTTGACGCAAACCAGATTCCAGAGACACTGGAGCGGGGAGTCTGACTCTGAGGTACGTGCATTTTTGGGCATTAGCGCTCATGCTAACTGCAGCCGTGGCCACAGTAGCTCACTGCGCTGTCTGCCTCCCTTCACTGGAAGAGGACCGGCTGCACAGCGCACGTCTCGGTTCCAGAGTTTCAGTAACGAGAGAGACCACACTGTTTTAATATCATAGCGCATTCAGAGTCAGTGCAGGCACACAGTACAATCACCTGTTACCATCCCAACGAGGTGACGCGGCTTATTATTTCATGGTCTCCTCTCCTGGGGCCTCATTTTTTACAGCGTGTAAAAGTCCTCTTAAGTTTCACTTACGACGAAAAGGCAAAACGTGCATACTACCAAAATATATACACTCTTTTCAGATCTATCAAACTCTGTGTACACACGGCTGCACGCTGTTCCCTGTGATAAACCACACCGCGCCGAGAACAGCGTAAATGCGGTGACGTGAACACACCTCGTTTCCCGCCTTCAGCACGCCCGAACATAACCATATATGGTCAATGCAAATCAGTACGTGCATATTAAGTAGCCATGTGCGCTGTGGGATTTTATAGTGACATCAGCGTAAGATGGTGAACACAACATACGGAGAGAGCATGGAAGAAGCTGAATTTCTCTCAAAGCCAGATACACAGCAATATCAGGAAATATCAGTCAGAAAATGATCTTGCATTGATTTAGGCTACATTTTGTGATGAAGTGGGCCTTAGCAAATTTAGGCATCTTTATTTATTTAAACTATTTTCTGCAGTCACTGTAGAAAAAAAATAATGAAAACACAACAGTCCTAAATCCAGATAAGGGAGCAGAGAGAAGAAGAATAACGGTAGGCTACAGTCTCAGTAGCCTGATAATGGATCACAGATCATGGAAATAGTGTAAATAACCTGTTGTTGAAATGCTGTTCAGTAAATTTTTCAAAATATTGTGAGTAAGTGAGTTTTTGGTTTTGTTTCTGAATCAAATTTAAAATATTTCTGATATGCCTTTGTAAGTTCGTATTTATCAGCGTACGTTCATGTCCATGGTCCCAAACTGCACTTACTGTAAGGGCGATACATCGTGCTTAAAATCGTACACACACATTAAAACCGCCGAGGGTCAGCGACCCTGCCACCACAGTCTCTCTAAATCCTGTGGGAAACACTGTATATATATATATATATATATATATATATATATATATATATATATATATATATATATATATATATATATATATTTTTTGTTTGTTTGTTGTTGTTGTTTACAACAAAATCCTGAAAATTTACAATATTCCAAAGCTTTAGTTAACACGGAAACTTTCGGGAAACTTTCTTGTAATAGAAAAAAAATAATAATAATAAACCAACCCTTTGCAACCTTATTCTTCAGAGGCGTTAATGACTTGACAGTTGTGCCACACTGAACTGATAATAGATTATAATTTTTTTTTAATTTAAAAAGGCGAAAAAATGAGTTCATAGCAAAAAAAATCAATCATTAAATCCATTTTTGATCATGTTTAGACCTAGCTTTATTCAAACTCACTTTCTCGTGGCACTAATCTCAGCCCATACTTCAACACCATCTTATTTAAAGACGTGGCCAGGACACCTAAAGAAAAATTAAGAACCAGCTTCAAAAAGTTTTACCTGATCTTTCAGTTAACTTGTCATGAAATTTCCTGGCTAAAGGTAAGCTTTGTTGGTTAATGAACAACATGAGCTGATGATCTTTTTTCTTCTTGTGCCACCTTCTTCTGTCTGCATCCACTCTCTGCACTCCTCACGGCTCAGCTGAAGTCTGCAACAAGCGCTCATTTTTTCATACTAAAACTTGATCGACTGGTTCATCCAAAACAAATGGAAAAAATGGAAAAAAAAAATACCCCCCAAGAGTTTTTTTGTTTAATTATTATTTCAATGTGTTCCACTTAATCTTTCAAAATGTGCTGATGTCAAATTTAGATCCAAAAATTGCAAGCTAGAAAATTCAGATTGTAACACCTGGGCTACCCAGGACAGTGAGTTAAATTTACAACTGAATTTGACAAATGGAAACCCGAGAAACCTGAATCTTTCTGTTGTTGAATTATGCAACTTAAATTTCTGGATCTGAGTTTTTGATAAGTGGATTTAAGGGGAACTGAATTTTAAATAGGTGAATTCAGGACAAATACATTCAGATACATGGTTTTTATAATCTAATAATTTAATAGCATGAACTCAGTGGTATTTTTATTTCAGTATTTAACATTCAATAGCTGTTCAATTCAAATAATTATGTCTCTTACTTGCTTCCTTAGAGAGTGGAGGGATTATCAACTTGCTTTACTTTCACTACTGTCTGATTTTTTACGTGTTTTCATGTTTAAAAAAATACAAATGTTTTAACAATTGCTTGTCATTAATGGGTGTGGATAAAAATAAATGACAAAAAAATAAGTTTTTTGTCTGGTTTGTGTAAATTACTTTTCAAATAGCAGAATACTGTCATCCCCTGTTGGTCTAAGTGCCACCACACACACTTGTCATGTCTTGTTAATGGATGTCGACCTGAGCAAAGTACGTGTGTCACAATGAGGAGATCCAGCAGGTAAAGTCAGGAAACCCTTGCAGTTCTTTTTTGCACTCATATTTTTAGAACGACATCAAACCTGAGGCCTTTTTAATTGCAGTTCAGCCCCATGCATTTTTTATGACTGTGACTGCTTTACTGATTAGTTGCAGGGTCAAAGTGATCTTTGCCTCGTCAGGAGGCAGCTCTGAATGGTGAGGGATACAAAAAGTGCAGACAGATGAAGAGGAAAATTCTTATCAGCATAAAAAAACTCAAATTATATTACTTTCATTAATCGCTAGTGACACTCTTTCCCCCATTTGCCAGGCAAACATCATACACTCACAAGCTGCTCTGGGTCTCTCTCTTTAGCATATCCAGACTCAGAGTCATGCAGTGCTGCTCAGCCTGTAAATGACTAACATACCTGAGATTTTTATTAGCAGCGAGATCAGCGGTAATGGAAGCGCATGGGGAGGAGGAGACTAAAGGAAGAGGCTGATTAAAAGGAAGAGGAGCAAAGCGCAGACCCTTTTCACTCGCTTCAGCTCCCCACGAGTTCAGACCGAAGAGGCAGTAAAAACCATGAGGAACAGATAAAGAGAGACTAGGGACAAACAATTAGCACTTACAAATGTTTATCATGAATAAACTGGATTTGGATCATAGTTGCATCAAATCAAAATTCAAATCAAAGGGTGGTTCTTTATTTCCTTGATCAATTGGACTCAGTACAGCACATCTCAATAAAAGTAATGTGAATAAATTATTAGGACCCACTAAAGCTCAGATTTCAGCGAACAACAAACAGCTGAGTTATTGTTTTTTTCTGCGCACAATTTCTGTTGTTGGTGGAAATGTCTCTAAATCCTTCAGAGCCACAAGTGAGGTCACAAATGTTGAAACATTTAAAGTTTTATATCAGCTGTGATAAAGTGATGAGGGAAATACTCACTGCTAAGAGGCTGAAACGATGTAAAGTGTGGCATTTATGTCTGAATAATGGCTTGATCAACCCCTATCAAAATAGTTGTTGGAAATTTCAACTGGATTGAACAACAGAAGGATAAAGGACAAATGAGTGGGCAGATAAAAAGAGAGGGAGAGACAATAGGTTGATCTCCTGCAGAGCAGAAACAGAGATGGAAGAAGATGGAGGAGGACATAAGAACCATCACCTGTCTACTGGATGTGTGAGACTGGTAATCAAGCTGCAGCAAACAGGTGCTTCCACGTGACTAAGTGTGCATCCAAGCAAAGCTGTTAATGATGATTGGTATTCATCCCACAGTTTCTCCGTTGTTAAAGTCAAAGGACTTTCAGTAAGGTGTTAAAGCTCATTTATCACTGTATTTTAAGTCCTGACTAGTTATAAGTATGAGCTTTTTTAACAGGGTCTTTTCTTCTATTTTTGGTTCTCTTTGTATTTGGAGCCTTTCATGATTTTTTGTGGCTCATTTGTTGGTCATTGACACCAAACTGGTTACGTTACCGGTGGTGTTTTTGCTTTTTTTTGTTCCTGAGTGGGTCCAGAGATCTTACATTTAACCATGACTGCATTGTTTACACACAATTTCAGCTGTTTGTAGCCTAAAGCATGATAATGCTAACCAGTGCTAGTACCAATGTTCCCCACAAACTGAGGAAAAGGAGTGGAGGACGACGTGGTGGTGCTGCTTTCAGTAAGGTGTTAAAGCTCATTTATCACTGTATTTTAAGTCCTGACTAGTTATAAGTATGAGCTTTTGTAACAGGGTCTTTGCTCTTTTCTCTCCTTGTTTTCTTATCTTTTTGGTTCTCTTTGTATTTGGAGCCTTTCATGATTTTTTTGTGGCTTATTTGTTGGTCATTGACACCAAACTGGTTACGTTACCAGTGGCGTTTTTGCTTTTTTTCTTCCTGCGTGAGTCCAGAGATCTTACATTTAACCATGACTGCATTGTTTACGCACACAATTTCAGCTGTTTGTAGCCTAAAGCATGATAATGCTTACCAGTGCTAGGACCAATGTTCCCCACAAACTGAGGAAAAGGAGTGGAGGACGACGTGCTGGTGCTGCTGTGGGGGCTAAGAAGCGACGACATTCACCTGTCCTCCCATCTATTGTATGGTGGATGAATGATCTATCAAGATTCAAGTCTAATGGATGAGCTAGCTGTGCTAACTCAGCATGAGACATGAATGCCACATTAGAAGGATTTCACCTGCTTTGAGCAGACAGGATACAGGGTAGAAACTGAACAGACTGGTGAAGAAGTCCAGCGCAGTCCTGGACCCTGTGGAGGTGGAGGCTGGCAGGAGAATGATGGACAAGCTGTCGTCTCTGATGGACATTTTTCTTTTTATTGACACTTATTATATTCTATTTATATACCCTTAAATTTTTTGCACTATACACTTTTTTTAGGTGCTGTGACTCTGAATTTCCCTTCAGAGATTAATAAAGTAAAGGCTATTGCACTCTATTCTAGTTCAAGACCAGTAAATAGAATGTGGCTCCTGACAGTGCAGGTCAACAAATTCTCTGGACGTTTCTCTCTCTTTAATATATTATGATGATAAGTGGCTGAAATGTGAGAAATACTGTATTGACCTGAATATAAGACGTGGAAAAAGGGGGGTCGTCTTTTTATCAGGGTCTAACCACTTGCACATGCTGGTAGTCGCTACACGAATTAGCAATCATAGCAGAGATGGAGTGACAGGAGCTATGGACAGGAGATGAGAAAATCCTGTCTTTTCTAAAGTCTAAGGAACCTGCTGATGTTATAGCTTTTCAAAATCTGCTATTAAACATCCAGTGCAGGTCCGCTTCCTTTTTATACCACAAACAAACCAGACCAGACACTCTTCAAGGTTGACCCAAACCTTTTTCCTTCTCAAGTAACCAGACCTGAAATACAGAAAACCTGAAGCAATAAAGCATTTACCAACTCATGTGGGAGGAGGACTGCTTGCTTCCTTTGTCTCTGGGTAACCTACGAAGCTACACCAAGATAAGTCCAGCTCTGAAGCTGCCGTGAAGTCTGCTGTGTGCACTGTACTTAACTGACTACAGGGTTCAAACACTCTGTGGAGAGATGTCAGATGGAGAGGCGGGTCAATATATACAGCAAACACTTACCCTACAGCACCAGAACAGACTGATCGAGCAGCACAGTGAGTGGATGAATAAGTACTATGGCTCATTAGTAATATTCTATAAGAAGGTTGAGTGAGTTCAAGTTCTTTTTCAGTGAACACATGTTTTTTTAGAACAAACTGTGATTTTAAAGCTACACCCCCCGTCAAACCACACTTTTTCATCCATCAGTCAAACCTGAGTCAACACTTACTGGAAGCGGCTGCTAGTCTCACACCTAAGCTCCGCACTGAGTCCATCGTACAGTCTGTAGCATTGGTGTGACAGCCTGCCACTTTCTCCTTCCAGGCCTCCTTTCTTTAACAAGGACAAGCTTTTCTCCAGGATGCGAAGCTGAGTCTGAACACAACATGCTCAGGCTGCCTTGATTTGGACAATGCACAGATGTAACTCTCTACAGAAGGCCAGACTGATGGTGGGTGAGCACTGAGCAGCTTTCTTTCTGAAAGGCTGAGAGAGGCAAGTTTTATAACGGTTGAGTAAAATCCTCCCCCACAACACAAAATTATTTTTTCGCTCAGATATCTCGCACAAAAGTAACACAAACATATGGATTGTGGGACCTGCGTGTGGAGAAACAGCCATCATATCACAACCCTGATGGACAACACTGACTGGCTATTAATACATTTTTAACAGAGAGCCAATATCGAGGTAGCACTGGACCAACAATAATGTGATACTTCTATTCATGTGTCTGCGAGCACTCTCGCTGCAAAGAAGAAAGGCGATGTAGTCTGCCCACTGGTGTAGGTCAGCTGAGCTCCTGGATGTTACAAACCGAATCAGGCTGTTTGAATGTAAAAGAGAAAACAAGCCTGGAGCCTCTCTCTAGTATTGACATGAGAAATGCCAGATGGAAAAAGAAAAGACATTTTAAAAAATTATCATCGAGGAATTTCAGGCGACAAATACAGAGAACAGATACTACTAGTGCTTTTGATACATAAAATTGCAATTCACAGTGACAGATAATTACTAACAAAGACAGCACAGTCACTCAGCCAATAAGTCCAAAATAAAACACAAACAACTCTCTCAGAGTTTACACATTTTTAAAATACATCAACAAAAGTGCAAAATAAAACCAACAACTGTCAGAGTATTTTTTAAGATAAACCCATCCCTAGTTTGTGGCTGAGGTTATGACCAAATATGGACTCAAACATGAAGCATAAATAATAAGTGAACCTATAAATTGTGATTAACAGCGACAGATTTTCAGTTCAGCGTAGATCAACGATATATTACCAAACTATAAACCAGTCTTATCAGTAATCTTAAAATACAAAACCTTTAATGTTCTGACATGTCTGATATACAAACAAAAATGAAAATGAAAAAAATGTAAATTAAAATATGGAGATAAAAGGTTTCTGCCCAACAGCGATGACATACACATACAGCACTACCGCATAAGATCTCCATCAATCTATCTAGGATAGAGCTATCAGTCTGGTAAGGAATCTGGTTACAAGGCACAAGCGTTAAGGTTAACTGTTGTTTTTTTAAAGGGGACATATCATGCTTGTTTCTCCTTTTCACTATGCCAGACTAGGATGCCTGTAGAGCATTTCTGCCCTCAGTACAAGTCATTTAGTTCCTTCATTGCCCCACAATAGCGTTCTCAATATCCTCAGTTTAGGCCATTCTGAAGATCTTGTTGAAACGCTCTGTTTCCAGAATGACCTCCAGTAACCTCGCAACGTCACAGCCCTTTGTGCTCTGATTGGTCAGTTCTATCAGAGGGGCGGAGGGGGTAGAGCCAGGGGGCGGTTTTATCAGCATGGCAGTATTTACAAAATCACCATATTGGATGGGGCAGACCGAGCGAGTTTGCTGTTTGCCAAAACTTCACCATAAGGCATTGATAGCACTAATAAAATGGCAGAGTGTAGGATACGTCCTTTTGTATTGGACCCTGAGTCAGACCCGGACGGTCCTGCAGCTCAGGAGGAAGAAAATCCACCTGGACACAGATCATCTCAGGACGCTTCAGTGTGGTGAGTCAAACCGGTACTGTAACATGTATAGTTTATACGTGGAAATATAGGCAGACTTCACCAATAAACTATTTCTATAACAGGGCTCCATCCTGCTCCTTCACTTTTCTCTGTCTGTTTTATCCATAATGCTGAAAGTGTAGTCTAAAGACCCCCTCTACCGTCAGTTCCTCACTATGTTATTACCACAGCATTATTGTGGTCCAGGTTCACAGTGCATGTCAGAACAAGCATGCAAATATCACAGTCTCACAAGTATTACAATGTCTGCTAAAACTACAGTGTTTTAACTGCTAATTCACCATGTAAAGCCGAGCTGCTCAGCAGAGCAGAGTCCCTGCATCCAGCACTCAGTCAGTCGGCTCTTGGTGGGTGTATCCCTCGGTGGTGGTTGTGTGACTAACTGACATCACAGAGGATGAGCTGCTTTATCAGATTACTCCAGTAAAAAGAAAGGATCCTCGTGTCGTCATGACGGTCGAAATCTCGCGGTCAACTGGCAATGACCTATTTTCAGAGGCATCAAATCTCGTTCTAGGATATCAGAAAAAATACAATATCTCATTTTTTGAAAATTCAGGGGGTGAAAGGTCTTGTTTTCAAATGTATTACATTATATGTAAGTATTAAATCAGGGATCAGCATGATATGTCCCTTTTAACTGCAATAATTGATACAACCTGTCCAATTTCCAGCACTTATTGACCTCAATTAGTTTCTTAAAAGACTAATACTTTCTTTTTTCTATTTTTCTTTTTACTAAAAATAGACTAAAACCGTTTTGAGTTTTTTTTTACTAAAAGTGGACTAAACTAAAACTATTACATAGGAAAATGACTAAAACTGGTATAAAAAATTTACACATTTGCGTCTAAAAAACTAAGACTAAAGCTCGGAGAGCTGCCTAAAACAACACTGCATCGTGTCAGTACTGGCAACAGATCATCACGTTTTAGCTCTCAAGCATTACTCTGGATATCACATGTCTCTGGTATGGGTACACAGCAAGAACACAGAGGCTGCTTCACTCGCTAAACAATCCCTGGCTCCCTCTTGTTACTTTTACCTTGGGCAACAATAAACTTGAATTTCTGGGGAAAATAGCGAGCCTTGAGTTAGAGTGAATCCAACTCTTGTTACACTGGCTACAAGGACTGACAAATAGGAGATTTGCATCATAGAGAAACACGTGAGAAGTAGACGGTTAATCTTTCTCCAAATCCTTATACTTTTCTAAACTGGGGAGAGATGTGCTTATGTCCAGACTATCCAGACTATCTGCCCATTTTAACTGAGCAGCCATTTTTCACCAAACAACCATGTTTCCTATGACTCAGAAATCAAAGTGCCAGGCAACACTCATGATGCATCATGGCAGCAGTTTTTGTCCTTGACCTGTGAAGTGTTGGCCAGGTTACGAAATGGTAAATGGACTTGTACTTTTATGGAGCTTTCTAGTCTTTCCGACCACTCAAAGCACTTGTACACTGCTAGTCACATTCACCAATTCACACCACATTCACACACTGACAGCAGAGGCTGCTACAATGAGGGACCAGAAGAATTAGATAATCAAACACATTCACGCACTGCTGACAAACAGCAGGAGCAGTTTGGGGGAAACACAGGTCACTCAGTTCATATGTTTGTGTTACTGTTGTGCAAAAAGTCTGGGGAAATGTTTTTGATGTGTTGTGGGGAGAGTTTATCACTCGCTGCGCCCAGCCTTTTTAAAAAATCTGCTCAAGGACACATCTGCATGTGATTGCCAGGGCTAGAATTGAACCCCTAACCTGCCCAGTGAAAGAACACTGAGCCATAGCTGCCCCTACAAAAACAATATTTCAGTCTCTGTACAGTTTCATCTTGTTGAATATATATAATATGATATGCCTGATGTATGTATCCCTGTTAAGCTCTGATTCATAATGAGTGGGAAAGGATCCTGTTTCATCAGTCAGTCAATCAATCTTTATGTACTGCCAAATTACAAAAAAATGCTATCTCAAGACACTTTCCAAAACATTAACAGGTCTAGACCTGCTAATGTTACATTATTAACAAAGAAAGACCCAACATTAAGACTATATAAGGAGTCTGATGTCATCTTAACCCACAAGTAGAGCACCCTGAAAAAAGTTAATGTTTAAGATGCTATGAGGAGGATCTGTTTTAATTGCACTCCCTTGCCACCTTGTGGCCTGAAGTCTCACGCACACTATCTTAAATTACTTCTAACGAGGCAGGTGTTTGTCCTGAAATTAAAAGGAGATCAGATCAAAAAATGTTCTTTGTTCAAGACAACTTTTTACTGGATGCAACATGCCAAGATAAGGTATTTATTACAGTTACAAAGCGATACTGTTTGAAACATGACATCAAGCAAACGTTGTGGCAGCAGCTATATGTAGCAACATCAGCAGCCCATCAGCAAACTAAAGGCTAATTAGCCTTAAGCTCAGGCTGTATCACTCTCGCGTTTAGCTTTCTTCTGCTCTTCTGTCCTTTTTTATCTGAGTTAGGCTCCAGTGTCCACCATCACTACAAAATTAATCACAGAAATCATTTCAGCAGAGAAACACACAGATCTTTGTGTTTTATCGCGTCTCACTTAACTTCGTCAACCGGCGTGGTGTTGTCATAGAGACCTAGATGTGCTGTAAACCAATCTGGTCCATTGTTATGTGTGGATTATGGTACAGGCATATATATATATATATATATATATATATATATATATATATATACATATAAGGGAGCCTTTTTCAAGATCACTTTCAAACTCTTCACAGCCCCTTTAACCAGAAAAGTTTAAAAAAAAAATGTTTTGGGCATATTTAGGTAATGAAGGTTTTTGTTCACAAGTTGTTGCTTTTTTTTTTTACTTAAGTTTTATTGTTGTTGTTTTTCAGATATAACAAACAAGCATAAGAAAATAGTACAGCTCAAAGGCAAAGAACAATGGGTCATCCTTATGTCACAACAGTAAAAAAAAATATACAGTCAGTCATACAGTAGTGGTTCAAGCCTTCAAAGCTATATGTTATATAAAAGCTATATGCTATATGTATATGCTATATACACAATCCATTTTTCCCAGTTTTGCAAAAAAGTTTTTGGTCTTACGTTTAGGGAGAAAATCAATCTTTCCATACCCTTAATTTGAGACACAATATTGATCAGTCAGTCTTTGCTGGAGGATTGCGTTGCAGCCATGTTTGTGTCACAGCTTCCTTACAAGCTGCTAATAAAACCTTTAATAGGTGTTCACAAGTGTTTTCCTTTAAAAAATTATTAGCAAAATTATGTCACTTTTTCAAGAACCAAGTACTGCATAATATATGGACTTAGGGCCAATCCCAATTCTACCACTTAGCCCTTGGTTTTGCACATGCACATATAGTGAAGGGGTGTCCCAATTATCCGTAAGATCAAGGAGGCATAAAGAAGACAAAGCAAAACCCCACTTGAAACCAAGGGATATGACAAATTTCCCATGATACTGATATTCTTTTATCAGTTATCCAATCCTTTGTGCATCAACAGCTAAAGCTAATACTAGCTTCATCTATGTCAGACCGTAGTGAAGGGTATGCAGAGGACAGACTTCACTGCGGTGGGCTGCATTTCATTGATGATTGGACAGATAAGCTGCATTCAGGAGCTGCTTAATGTTAGCTTTTCATGGCTTAGCTGTCTCGTTACTCACATGATGCAGTTCACCCTAGTGGTCTATTTACTGCGAGTTTGTAACCCTAATACGACTAATTGTTTTTTTGTCACTTTGTAAGAATGTGTTTTGTTTTGTAGTGAATAAGCAGCCGGGCTGCCTCCGACAGCCAGTGAGCCTCAAGGGGTGATAATGTAGCGGGGGTCATGTAGAGTGGCATCTCGTTACAAAGAGACAGTTTTTTTTTTTACCCCTTCCCCTTGGCCCTCAAAACAGCACTCAGACATGTCCTCCTCACTCCTGCAGCAGTCCCTCTCAACTGCAGCCTGAGGAGATGTCTGCATGCAAACGAATCAAGCTAATGCTTGTCTCTTTTGGTCATTTTTGATGGTCCCAAGCCTGGATCAAGGAAAACGGTTGTTATTTTGACATAAAAATAAACAAGAATCAGTAGATGAAAGTTTGTTTATAGCTATAAACACATTTACGGTGTACCCAGTATTGCTGGCCTGTCACTTGTTTGCAACTACTCTTTGGCATTGGTAATTATTTTAAGATAACTTTTTTCTTTTTTTTTTAGAAAACTGCTCAGAGTGGGAAAATACTAAAGCTGAAAAACAAAACTCGAGATTTGTGCTTTAATGTGTAATGCAATTTTCTTTTTGTTAAAATTGATATTATAAAGATGGTATGGAAAAAAGTATTATTCAGGAACCAATATCAAAGTAAACGTTTCAGTATCGGTACAGGTATAAAAAAATTTAGATTGTTGCCCGGACTTTTATAGGATAGATAACAGGGCCATGATCGATATAAGTGTTTTGATGAGAAAAAAAAGAATTTGTACACTCTAAATGCATTTCTGCAAGTGTGGCTTTGTAAAACAGTGTGATTATACAAGGAAGATTGTAAAGTGAAATAACTTGGCTAAAAAATGTCTGGGAAAAAGGAACTCATACTTCAAAAAAGCTATTTTTTAAAATAATTTTTTCAGCTGTGCCTTGAAAGAGCAGAACAACTGTAGTGAGCTGACAGCTTCAACCAGCTCTGACAGTGAGGAAGCCCAAGAGGCTTGAGCTTTCCAACAGAGGGAACTTTAAAACAGGCAAGGAGAAAAATCTTCACCTCTCCAATCAAAACACCAACCCCAGAAACAGCCCAGCAATACAGTGAGTGCTGAACAACATACAGTAAGAGGAGCTGCAGAAAACTGCAGCTGAACAACCATAACTTATGACGCGGTCTTCTAAGTCTTTATGAATGAAGTCAGATACATCCTGAATACATGTGCTGAAAGTTTTCTCTACTGCAAAGTCCTGTTTAGCAAAAAAAAAAAAAAAAAAAAAAAGGTACACAAGCGAAAAGAAAACCCTCTTTAAACCTTCAGTGATTCATGAGCCACACTTTTGGAATGAACTTTCAAAGCTCAGCCAGCTACACTCTCCTTCAATGCAACACCTACAACAGTCTGCTCAGGATTCAACAGCCTGCACAGCTCCTGTGTTTCCTGAATGATGGAACTTCACAAAAGGTATTTAAATAATAAAGCTGCAGAGCAACAGCAGGACATCCTTTTCAAATAATCCAGACAAAACAAAGTCACTGTCTCTTATTTTCACCAAGAAGAAGGTTTTAATATCAGGAAGAGCGAGAGTAAGGTAATAACACCAATGGGCTCAAGGACTCTGCTTTTAATAAAGATGAAGACGCTCAGTAAGTAAAACATATAACAGCAGTTCATCTGCTGGACAGTGCAAACAACTCATAAAAAAGCATGATCTTTCAAGGTCCCCAAAACTTTCCTTTTTGTAAATTTGGAACTATTTTTTTTTTATTATTTTGTGGTTTTAAACAGGGTACAGAGATTCACTGATATAAAATACACCATGAGGCACTGTATTTTGGTGTTGTAATAACTAATGAGAATACATTTTTGAATCATCTAAGACATGTTTTATGTTTATAGAACATCTCTTCAGAAATATTAGGAGAGCAAGGGGCAGACTGTTAGCTAATTTTCCCAAACTGCTCTGCACAAAGTGCTGAGCGAGAGCATGACAAGAATAGAGCTGATAACCGATGGTGTTCATATTCAGCAGTGAAAAAAAAAACTCTGAAAGCCATAAAACACCACACAGCTCTCTCCGTCAGAAAAAAAATGAACTTTCATCAAGGACATAACCATTACAGAAGCAAAAACACCAAATTCTATAGTTTACATAAAAAAACAAATGATACACAGCTGGGGAAAAACAGTGCTCACACTAAATTACCAACACAGCCATCAGAACGTATCAAGGTCCCAGTGGGATGAAAAATCTTCATATACAAAGCAGAAAGAAAGCCATACTGTAACACAACAGTACATTACATCTGGCTTTCTATTCTCCCCTGCCCGCTTCTGTGGCAACTAAGCCTGTTGCTAAGCAACCTCTTAATCAATACCTGGTCCTTGCTGGAACAAAGCAGAACAACGAGGGAGGAAATAATGGAGGAACATTTAGCTAGCAGCCTTACTGTACAAAAGCCATGTCAGATACTTTTCATGTACGTACCACTCACTGACGGTCACCATTGGCAACCTCTTGCTATTGTTGACTCACTGAACACAAAAGGAGGTGAAAGAATATATAACAGACTGTGAGATGCCGGGAACACGAGGATTACACAGTGCTTGGCTCTATCTTTGTTAAGAAAAGAAAAGAAAGAAAACAAAGAAGGCCTTGACTAGTTTCAGGAGAAACAAATGCTTGGTCTCTGTTTGGTCAAACAGGAATTTATCTGAATTTAAACTTTCAGCAAACTGTATTTGAAATGTTATCTTAAGGTACTTTACAAAAACACAAACAGGTCTAGACCTGCTTATTATTAACAAAGACTCAACATCAAGGCAAGCAAAAGCACCTTGTCTCCTTTAAACACAACATGAGCCTTTGGCAAGTTACAGTAGCAAGGAAATCTATCCACTAATTACTTCCTGTCACCTCAAGGTGCAGTGTGTAGTGTTTGGTTGTTGTTAGCAGAAGAGACCAATTAGAGACTGTGTAAAGTATTAACTAGTATTTTGAAGTGGCGCAAAAATTACCCAAATATCTGTTTTGCTTTCCATACAGCAAGATTTTTATGTCTATATATGATTGAGTACAGATATCTTGTATCCTGATGTTTCTGCAACAGCACAAAAAAGCAGGTCATTTCCCAACATGGTCTTTGATTCAGTGAGTTATAAATGCACTGTTTGGAGATTAAGGAAGAACAAGAACAGAGTTATTATTGCACAAAAAAAGAATCTGTGCTGTTGGAGCTAGATATGACTAAATATTTCTATTTGTACTGGTCACAGACTGATCAACAGATGGCCAATACATCAGGCTGATTAACGGCATTCAGAAATAATCCCCATCAGCCATGAGGCAGATTAAAAAAAAAATAATAAAAAAATTAACAATGTCTTCAGACACTGTAGGTGGCCTGTCAGTGTGGCAACTTCTGAGCAATGTGAGCTTTTCACTTGTGTCCATTATCCTGTCTCGACATTGGGTCTTTGTTAATAACACAACAGAGAGTACACTCCAGACCTGCTCCTTTCCTAGACATCTCAGTACAACTTTTGTTGTGATTTTGTGCCATAAAAGTAAATAGGGATGTTTGATACCACTTTTTTTCAGACCAAGTACTCCCTTGAGTACTCACTAGTGCTGCACAATTTGGAGAAAAGGTGCGATTTGCGATTAGGTGGACAATATTGTGATTACGATTGTGCTTGTGATTTAATAAAAAAAGTTGTGTCATGATGAGTCTACAGTCTTGCTTGGTTATCATGGAGAAAAATCTGAATTGCATGTGCTGACATAGCGATTGCGATTGCGATTGCGATAATCGTGCAGCCCTAGTACTCACCGATACTAAGTACCCATACTACAAGTACTTTTGATACATAAAATTTCAATTCACAGTGATAGATCATTTTGATCCAAAACAGCACAGTCACTCTGACATTAAGTCCAATATAAAACACAAACAACTCTCTCTAAGTTTACAATATGTTTTTAACAAATTAACCACAGTGCAAAAAAAAAAAACTAACTGCCAGAGTTTAAAGCTATGGTGTACGATTTGGCTTTGTACATCTTACGAACACCGTTTATAGGGCTGTTATGGTCCTATGGTCCAATCTACAAAATATAAAGACCATAAAGAACGAAAAAAATCCATTCAGTAAATCCGCTGCAAAGCTGCATACTAGTTGACCAATCTGAACCGCGCATGGCATGTGCAGTTCGGATTGGTCTGAACCATCCATCCAATCTCCTGTCTCCCTCGCTTCGCACCGTCATGCCCATTGTCCCCCTTCATCCTTCCCCACTACCCCTCTCACGTCAGCTAGCTGCTCAGCTACTGAAGCGTCATGGAGCCAGAGAAGACCGAAACCAGGAAGCTGTTACTGTTACCCTCCACAGGGAAGGGAAGAAAACGAAAAAGTTTCAAGGAAAAGGCTGAAGCAAGGAAGAATTATGAGCAATACAGGTGCCAACAGAGACTGAATAATGGAGAAATGTACGACCGGTGGAAAAAGCTACATAGGGATTTGGGACTGAAGACTGACGCCAAGACAGGAGAGTTTCTGTTAAACAGGTAATGACTTTGTTTACCACAGTGGGAGAAGTCAGCTAAATAACTCTGGTTAGTCTGTGCCTGTACTGGCTAATGACTGAACGCTGCTGGTCAGAACAGGTCGGCTCTGTCAATAGATTTTAGCATAAGTTAGCCACACATCTTTAGCATTGTAAACTGAGCTGGTGAAGACACGCCGAGAAAGGTAAAGCCTCGCCCACAGTCGGCTCTGCTCTAATCATCTGGCAGTGGCGCAAATTGAAAAAGCTACCACTGTGTGTTACAAGGAGGATGACTGTCTTGTTTGTTACATTTTCTGCCGGCCGGCTTCTTGCTCTGTCGGAGGGGGCGTGTTGTTAGGAGGCGAAGAAGGGGGACACGAGCTGGGGGGTGGGATCTTGGAAAATGGAGGGGAGGGGTGAGTGAGGCTGCGTTTTTCAAATGTGTCTCATCAGCCAAACTGGGTTTCAGATCGTAGACCATAGCTTTAAGTGTTTTTTTAAATAAACTGAAGTGCAAAAATGTACCGTCAACTCTCCCTGTTTCATTCATGTTGTCTGAACAGGATCTGACATATGTTTGCTGTGGTGTGAAACAACAGCAATATAGCCCCAACTACTATCTTATTCTTGACATAAAATATTTTTGCCTTGAGCATTGGCTGCTGGTATCGGCTGCCTTCACAAGTACCAATATCTAGAAATAAGGCACAAAGCACTAGGATCTGCAGTTCATTAAGCATCCACTTGAGGCTGGCTCGAAAAGAAGGAGAAACTACATACACAACCAAGCTAAAAAAAGTCATTTTCACAGTAGAAAAATAAAATGTTTACAGCCAGGTACAAAACCTGGCTTCAGTCTGTCTAGATCATTTCTCTAACAGCAAACACTGTTTTTCCAACTTAGTAGTTTAGAAGATACTGAGACTTTGAGATACAGAAAATATATTAAACAAAACATTAAAAAATAGAAAATTAATTACAAAAAATATAAATGAACTTTGCTTTTACTGTCTTTTCTTTACTGTACTTTTCTGGTCCTGACACCGATACCAGTGATAAAAGGATAACTTACAGGCCCTGCTGTGGAATATGACTGGTAAAGTTTGGGGTAAAAGGCAAAAAATTAGTGCACATGGATTTACTGAAGTTACATTTATTTAAACTGTAAAAAATGTAATTTAGTGCAATCAGGCAATTGAAAAAAAAATCAACTCATTAATTACTGGATTTGTAATTAATTAATCTTATTAATCACATTTTAATCTCATATCTGCTTAAGGTCCTGAAATTAAGAATTTGAATTCTAGGACTTTACGAAACTGTAGTGCATGACCAATCAAATGAATACACGAAGAAGAGAAGATTTGTAAATCCACATTTTTTTCAACTGGCCAATATTAAAATATCTGTGTTCACTGCCAGAGTGGGGGGTCTGGAGGAGCTTGTCAATCAAAATCATACCAAATTACTGTGGGTGAGAGTGGCGCCCTCGTTGGATGAGAGATCAGCATGGATATGAGGAGAAGATGTGAGATGACAGAGGCACAGAGAGACGCTGCAAGTCAGAAAAGTTCAGGCAGCTCACGCTCCAACTGAGGATGTGTCGCGGTAGTTAAAACAGAAAGATAGACACCATCATGAGAAACGACGATGGAGATCATGGAAAGGATGGAGTGCCAAGATGAACGCAGTCAAAAACAAGCATGTTGTGTCTGTTTTTCGGATAGCAAAAAGGAACAGAGACATAAAAAAAGAGAGTCCACCCTTCTTAGTAGTTTTGGCGTTTACGTGGTCATAGAAAACAATATTATTGGGTCTTGAAAGATCCTTCAGGGTGCTCTGAAAATGGCTGGCAGCCAATGAGTTAATCGCCCTAATTTTATCATGCATTTATTTGCGGTGTAATTAATTAATCTATTTAACATGTTAAAGTTACAGCTCTAATTTAAATACCAGCAGTGTGATAAAAACAATACTTCAGAACGTACAGAAATTAGCATTCAGTTGTAAACTTTTATACCCTGTAGACTGGTAATGCAGCAAAAAACAAAAGGAAAAAAAGAAAGTGCATCTGATGTAACATTCAAATTCAAGCAACTGAGAGGGTTAGTTAAAGAAAAGCATAGGTCATGATTAAAATGCAGTAGGTCAATAGCAGTGATGTTTGTGGGGAATGTGGCGACAGATCCACTACAGACTAGAAATACTCAAAAACAGCTCAAAAACTTCATAAGATAAGATGTAAAACTTTGACTCTACTCTCTTGAACACATTTGGTAAAAGAAATTATTTCAATAAAAACAAAAAATCTTAAATTCCAAAAGCCTAAATGAAGGTGAAACAGGTAATGTGCAAAATATACCTTATTTTGACACACAATGATTATATGTATTTTTCTTCTTAGCTCAGAAAAGATGACTCACATTTTAAACCAAGACATTTTCTAACCTGCCACATCCAGACCGTCAGTTAACTGAATCATTTTTGAGAAAGTGCAACTTCTAGTCTTACCACTTAGTGTATCCGTGCAGGTTCAGTGACACTGGGAAGGTGGTGAGGTATGTTTGTGTGTGTCTAATAGAGCGGGACTGTGGTAAAGTGAGTGGGAGAACAAAGTCATACATTACACCTGCCAGTGGGCGAGTGGGGGTGGAGCTGAGCAGCGGTCAGGTAAATAGAGACTACACACCACCACATCTCCAAAGACACTATCCTTTTTTTTCTTTCTAGCACACTCTTACAGTCAATCATGCCATCTGAAGCACGGACACCTTCTGTACAAAGAAGTTCTTCTCCCTCCTGAGCATCAGGTTTTCTGCGTTATCTTACCTGGGATCACATGGATCATATTCTCTAAAACCTCATGATTAAACTCAGCTTTTCTTTTTTAACAGTCTATTTATCTTTTCAGCTTAACATTCAGTGCAGATAATCTCAAAGCATTGCTATCTTAAAAGTGATAACAGACTGAGAGCAGTGGAAAAAATAGAGGAATGAAAAAATCCATTATCATATGTAGGAGGTATTAATGCACATGAAAGTGTGGGTGAATCTGAAGTGCACTAGGGCGATGATAGAATAAACCCTGTGGCTGTAGGATGCAACCCGGTGGATAAAAATAGCTTTACTTGAATTTTACATCATGTGTTTTCAGGCTATGTTTAGTCGACGCTGACAGAGATGGAGCTTCTGGTTTTTATGTGTTTGTGTAAGGAACTCTGCCCTTTACTGTTACATGTGGTCATTTATGGAGATGCAGGTTGTGGTTCAAAAAACAAAAGCAGCAGGAAACACCCGCCAGACACAAACGGCAACACCACGACCAACAGGAAGGAAATTAACAGTGAGACCTCAGCTGAACACCTGTAAGTGAATCCACTGTGCTCCAGGACAAGCCATAGAAAAACACTGGACATCTGGAGAAATTGAACAAAATAAACAAACAAACAAATTAATAAATAAATGAAACGTAATAAATAAAATGATTCAACTCTCCTCCACTCACATGAGTAAAGAAAAAAAAAATGGTATTGCCATGCTGTCACTCAGTGCATGATCATATAACTAATTACATCCATATATTCAGGCATGTCAAACTTAGGTTGCTGGATCATGGATATCAGCCGTGTGTGTGTCTTACAATGAGGTGATGATTTTGGTTGGTGAAGTAGGCCAAGGCCCAGCTGGGCTGTGAACTATCTGGCACATAAAACAGCTGACAATGACAATCTGCTAATGAAAATCAGGATGTAGCTTACATTCTACTTTACTTTACTTTACTTTAGCTGAAAAGGAGGATAGCTGTAGTAAAATCAAAGTTCCAATGCTAAGTTAACAACCTACAAAGGACAAACCTGTAAACCTACTTTTAAAATTTTAAGAGGACTTCTTGAGGTGATTTCAGTGAAAGCATGGGTGCTTCTTTTTTCCTTTTTACAATGCTCTTCCCTTGCATGGATATGTTCTCTACAGGTACTCCAGCTTCCCCCCACAGTCTGAGAACATGCTCACTGGGTTAATTGGTGATTCTAAATTGCCCATAGGTGTGAGTGTGAACATGAAAGGTTGTCTGTTTCTGTGTGCACTGTGATTGACTGGAGACCAGTCCAGGGTGCACCCGCCTCTCACCCAGAGACGGCAGGGATAGGCTCCAGCCACCTGTGACCATGGGTGCGTCTCAAAGCTCCAAAGTTCCATCCTTCCTTCCTCCACTTGTGTCGTTCACTTGCGTCTTAGTTCCTCCCACCAGAGATGCATGAGAGAGACGTGAGGAAATTAAGAGAGGAGAGAGGAACGGAGGAGATTCGTTTTTAGAGCAATTGGACATCCTCTCCTTCAGAGCGTCACATGAAGCGACATGTTTCAGTGACGGCGGCATCAGCTGATCACCTCTGGATCATCTGTCAGTCAGCTCTAACAGCTGTTTGTATGTCTGAACATGTGCGCTGTAATAATTCTGATCAAACAGAAACAGTAACAGAGATTTGTCTGTTCCTTTAACCAGTTAAACAAACAAGTTACCATGAAAAAAACCTGCTCTCTGTTTATTCTGTGTGCTGTTTAGAAGCTCATGGATCACTTTTCCAGTAAAATGCGTAATTGTGAGATTATTTATGAATTACTTAGCCTTTATCTAACGCCCATCTGATCGTGAACTCTGAAGCTTATTAATATGACCCACCTTATTGTGTCTCAGGAAGATATTATTTATCAGCCAGTTTTCTGTATTAATCCTCTGTTATATTGATTTGATGATGGTTGTGTTCAATGTTTTGTGCTTTAAACTCACAGCGAACACTTTATAACCAGATTTATGATCAGTTTCTGAACGATCCTCTGTGCCTGTCCTCAGCTCGTCTTTTCTCTTATTAAACTCTGTTGTGTTTGTGAAGTTTCATGTAAAGTCTGAGCCACTGCAGCGTCCAATCAGAGAGTGATATTCCATATGGGGGCATGTCGTTCAGTGAAAAGACTTCTGCAAAGCCGGCTCTCATGTCTCCTCGATCATAGCTCCTCCAATCAGTCTCCTCCATCCTCTCTCCTCTGAGCGCAATTATCGCTTTGGGACAGTCTTCAAAATGATGACTGGGAAAGTACTTCCGGTGTCGTGGAGGTGATAGGATGGAGGAAGCACGTAGTTAACGCATTGAGACGCACCCCATGAACAGGATAAGTGGTAGAAAATGAATGAATGGTCACATGACTGTTGGGGTCCTTTTACCTCTACTTGGAGGTGATATGCTAGTTTGACTACACATGCACATACATACGAATTTGCTTCGATTTTTCAAGACCAAAACAGTGCCAAACTGTGCTCTGCTATTAGATTTCATCTGTGCCTATTTTTATCTGGGTAGTGGAGCATGAAGCATTAAAGCAATTACCATTAGCTGGAGCTGCAGCCCCAGTGAGTGGCAGATGGCTGAATAATAGCTTAGAAATCACTGATATTTTGGGCTTACAGCAATTAAAACTACAAGAAATCAATATAGTTATGTAATTATTTTATATTTAGGGGTACATGTTAAGTCCATGGGGTCTACCCATCAATTTTACTAATTATTAATTTTAAGCAATGACCAATTTTACAGTAGGCAATTTGGGTGATATTTCACTTTCATTTAATACAGAAAGTTTGCAGGTTCCATAATTTAACTAAAAAAAAATGCAAATCATGTTTTGTATTTTGTAGTTTTTGTTCTGACCGATTTCTGAAATGTCAAGTTTGCTCTTCAAAATTAACACTAGAATACATGTTAATGGGGATTATTTTCACTATTATTTGTTTAAAATGATCATTAAAATTTGACAAAGGTGTTTTAAAACTATTTAAATAACCAATTTACAAAAAATAATTCACTTTGCGTGTGTTTCTGAGAAATTTGCATCAACTGTTACCCATTGAAAAAATACTTATAAATGAGCAATGGTTTGCTCCAAGGTCAAATCACTCAAATCAATTGAGGTCACATCCTTTTTGGTGTGAACCTTGAAGAAAGTGTGGCATGTTTCAGCTCCTCCTCATCAATATTTCATCAGAACGATTGTCTGTACATGGGGCGCATTAACTGTTCATTAACTGTGTTATCAACATTTTCTGCTGTTCTTACTATGGATGTTATAAAGACCAAACTGTAAATAAAATGTGCAGAAATATGAGCTGATGGAGGTCAGGTGGTGGCACGTTCAAGGTCTGCAGTTAGCACACGGGCCAAAAGATGGAGGGAATGTCGACTGTGTTAGCATCACTAAATGTAGTGTTGTAGAGACAGGTTTCTGTCTTCTTGTCCTGTCAGTTGTGTTACATGTGATTTTGTCCCATAATTCTTTTAAATTTTGGTTAAACTGTGATATAAATGATGAGGGACATTTCTACTGAGCGTAGTCTTACATAGAAATGTAGAATAACTCTTAATTCAATATAATATGGATTATGTTGAAAAATAAGTCACAATTTTTGTCCATAACACAGTTCGCAAAATAATGCACATTTTTTTAATACTGAATTATTTAAGGATTCATTAGAGCTTGAGCTTTCCAACTAATGAATTAAATACATTACAGGTATATACTTTGCAAACAAATAAGATATGAAGGAAAAAGCACATATATTTTCACTTTTTGTTTACCTGAAGTGTTCCCCTATTCATAGAATCAGTCAGTGGTAATTCTGTTGTCATTCTCAGTTTTTGAAATGTGGAAGTGAGAAAGCCTTAGAGTTATCTCAGTAGCCCACCCACTGGGAAACAATATGCTCTTACAAGGCAACTTGAATTTCCTCGCACGCACAGCCTTTCCCAGTGCTCAGGACCTCTGCTTCCACTACTGGTTCTTCATCAGGGTCAAGACTGTCAAGGTCACACACCAATTGCTCTGCTGTTTATTGCAAAAAACCAAGACAAACATCTCTATTCTGTCCCAGCATCAGAGGTGCATAAAACCCCACCTGAGCCCAGCCACAGTTTGTTTTTTTGTTACGCTTCACCCTAGACTGCTTCAACATCGATGGCCAACCTCATTTAAAGCAACAAACAAAAGGCAAAGAAGTAGAATTAACACTCATGTTACAGTACACCACGCACAGAAAAGCTGATGCAAACAAGGCGGAAAAACTTCACAGAAACAAGCAGGCCAAAAATAACTGGGCTTTACTGTACAAATTAAGACAGATCTCAATTCTCATTACGTGAGGTCATGATTGTAATAACTTCTGATCATTCTCTGCAGCAGATCTTTTGCTCCTACTGACCGGAGCATCAGCAAGAGGAGACTGTTCAGTTACAGTTAGAAAGACTGCTTTTACAGTCAGAGCAGCAGAAAAACTCAGTTCCTGCTCACGTCAGAGACTGTACAAGCCTCAGTGTTTTTACAACTGAAATTATGGCTCATGGAAAAACAACTGTGATGATTTAATCCTTTAAATACATCAACTGTAGGCAATGAAATGTTCTTGTTGTTGAATATGTAATGTTTCAGATGCTAGTGTGTTTGTTTTATCATTTGAATTGTATGTCTTTTTAAGTCTTCCTGCCCAGGGGCCACAGATGAAAATCAGCACTAAGATAACTGGTTTTGCATGGTCCCTGTCAAATTAACCAATAGATAGATAGACAGTTAGATAGATAGATGGATAGATAGATAGATAGATAGATAGATAGATAGATAGATAGATAGATAGATAGATAGATAGATAGATAGATAGATAGATAGATAGATATTAGTGGCATCCTGATAGATTCGAAGTGATGCGCACAGGTAATCTTGGATCTTTTCAGTACAACAGATTGACAGCCTGACTTAAAGCCCATTTAGACCGTGCCAAGTATGACATAAGAAAAGCACAACCAATATTCTTCATGAACTTCCTGTTATGTAAAATCATTTAATTGCTAAAAACATACCCTAAAAATCTCTCTTTCTCCTATCCTCATGATCAGCTTACAGGGTTTCCTATCAAGAGAAGGCAGACTTTTCTTCAAACTTTCTACCTCAGCTTTCATCTGTCAGAGCTTCCCCCCTTAGCTAACATCCATACGGCTGAATAAAATACTAGCCACAGTTACATGAGGAGTTTTTCGTCTTTGCGAATGGAATCTTTCTGAGTGACTTTACTGAATACACTAGTATACATGGAAAGGAATATTCCAATCTCTGGTCTACATGCGCCGCTGTAATCAAACAGAATAGTAAATGGGGCATGCGCATAAAAACGTATACATCACGAGATTTATCAAAGATGGAGGACGACAGTTTGTTTATCACGGTGTTGCAATACTCCATATTGCGAGTTTGTCGTCCGTCCAGTCTTGAAATTATGTTCATTTCTTTCAAAGTTTGGATCAAAAACAAACTTTTTGCAGCAGTCCAGTGCTGACGGCTCACTGCCATCTTTAAAGTTGAGGAACGTCTCTAGTTGTGTCTTACGTCATATCTGAGCATGCGCTGAAAGAACGTACCCTGACAACTTTCTGTTTGAGTGGATACATGATACCTCAATCGGTTTGGGGAAACGAGGCTGAAGTTGGCATCCAATAAGCTGGCATCCGATAGGAATTTTCCGGTCCACCTTAAAAAGGTCAAATTGCCTGAAGATGGCGGTATTCAGTTGTTTTCCTGTGTATTTCTGTGTCTTTTTCTGAACAACACCACATAGGAACAGGTCCTAATATGAAAACCACATAATAAAAAGACTTCAAACCTGGACTAGATTATTCACTGGAGCCTAAGAAGTCATAAAAACACAGTCTCTGATTTGTGAAACCTTTATTCTATTTGTGAAAATACAAAAAAAGGGAAAGTTCTGTGGTTCTGGACTTGGTCTAATATGGTCTGAATGAGCCAAAACCCATGTAATGGGCCTTTTTTTGCATTTTCACAAATAGAATAAAGGTTTTACAAATCAGGAACTGTGTTTTTATGAATGCTTAGGCTCTAATGAATAATTTAGTCCATGTTTGAGGAGTCTAAGTGCTGTGGTTCTGGACCTGTACCAGGTCTAATGTGGTCTGGATGAGCCAAAAATCCATGGAATGTGCCTTTTTTGCATTTTCACAAATAGAATAAAGGTTTCACAAATCAGGGACTGTGTTTTTATGAGTACTTAGGCTTTTAAAGATTAATTCAGTCCAGGTTTGAAGTCTTTTTATCATGTGGTTTTACATTAGGACCTGTACTTGTGTGGTGTTGATCAGAAAAAGACACAGAAATACAAAGGACATCGACTGAATACCGCCATCTTCAGGCGATTTGATATTTTTAAGGTGGACCGGAAAATTCTTATCAGATGCCAGCTTATTAGATAGTTCCACCCCTGTGAAACCGATTGAATTTCCATTCGGATTGACACTTTTCTTTCGGAATGAGGTGTATACAAAGGTAAAAATCTTTCAGTTTGAGCAAATAAACCGAATGCAAGCGGAATATTTGGGTCCATGTAAACGTGGCTAATGTCTTATTATCATAGCATCCCTGTCCTCTTACTCTTGTGGAGTAAAAACTTCAACAGGAGCTTAAAATCTTTAATATTGTTGAAAATGCGGCATTACCAGTTCAGGCCTGCTCAGATTTCTGGAATAAATCCAGGACTTTGATTGTGTTTCATTAATATTCAAAAAGCCTTCAAGATACAAGACTGTTGGCTGGTTTGATTTGCATTTACGAGAACTTCATTTCATAAATTTAAACAAAACTTTTCTCCCCCAAAAAAACAGCATATATATCACAGTCAATACTGTTCAAATAAAGTTAACATAATAAAAAGTATTTTCAAAGTAGAAGTATTTACAGATTTTATTTTGGAATAAAAACAAAACCATCAATGTGTATGTGCACAATACAATGTGAATATAGATCAATATGAATTTGTGTGCCTGTACTGTACTTGCATTAAGCTTGCAAACCTCTCTCCTGTGTACAGTTACAGTAATAGCACACACTGTGTAATCCACTTCAGTCGAAAACCTACAACCTCTATCAAATATGTGTTTCCGTTCCAATCCAGCACGAAAGCAAAAAGAGAGGAAAACAAGCTAAGAAGGTGACTGACCTGTGTCGCTCTGGCTAAAGGCAGCCATGGTCTGTCCGCCCACTGAATGCATAGTGAATGGGTGATCTCTTGGGACCTCCAGTGATGCATTCTTCTCCCCCACATCGCCCAGGGCAGCCAGCTCCTCATTAAGGCTGAAACGTACCTGAGATAAAGGACATCTGAGTCAGTCTCTGCTGACTAAACATACTAACAAACACCTCCTTCGTGTATCAGATAATGTCAAATATGATATCACATGAGAAATTAGCAACACTTGAAAGGAGGTTGGGTCAACGCAGCAGCAAATATTGATAGAAAAGCAGCAAAGAAAAGAAGGTTAGTGCAGGTAAATAATAAATAAGGCAAAAAATGAACAAAGCTCTGCCATGAGAAAACAGTATGCCATATGAATGGGCAGAAGGCAGAAGTTGTGAATGTTTGGGTGTTCGCTGGCAGTGCAGTGGAGCTGTCTTACCTCAGTTTTTCCCTGTTTTCTGTCAAATGGAAGAGGAAGAAGAGGACTTTTATACCTTTCATTCCCAGACAAGAATTCAGCACATAACTTTATATATATATATATATATATATATATATATATATATATATATATATATATATATATATATATATATATATATATATCTTCAGAAGTTGGACATTAACTATTAAACTACCTACTTTCCGATTGTTATCTTTCCAACTTCTCCCTTTTCTGTGGCTTTGTCCCATTGTTGAGATATGTATTTAGGAACCTGTTGACATATGACAAACTTTAATTAAGAGGTTTTCCATGAAAACAGATATCTTTGGGGAAAAAAATATTAAAAACAAGTTTCCCTAACGGGGAATTTGCAATTTGTTGTAGGTAACTTCGTTGGCCTATATTGGTGACATTTTTGAGCTAACGGTCGTACAATCAAATTATTAACGATTGCGAAGCTATGTTTGACACATTACGTTTTTCCCGGTTACGTATAACTTGAAGTGAAGGCCATGAAAAATAGCTGTTTCACAGCACTTAATTTAATTTTTTATTTTAAATTTGTAACTGACAGTACAGAGTGAGAAAAACTGGAGACACCTGTCATCAAAGACGTTAGCAAGTCTTAGCAAATGAGCAGCGGGACATTCAAAAATCCTTTAAACAGGTTTTTAACCCTGGCAGTTTTTTTTTTTTTTATCTGCGTCATCTACTTACGAACAAACCTTTACGAGCCACACACCGTAACTGTGTTTCACTCCAGTTAGGTTGACTTCTTTGTTCTCTGACATACTTTCCTTATTGTTGACTGATAACAGCTGTGGGCACAGCAAGTGATTCCTTGCTGAAATACTGAAATACGTACTTCCTGGAAGCGTCTCCAAAATAAAGTGATGAAGTGGGCCAAAAAAAATTCAAAACGGTAATGGAAGCCAAATTGAAAGGGCTGGCTTTTATTGTTTTACATAATAGCTTGATACCGTTTTCAGTTAGCAAGGCATCTTTGTGTATGTACACTGCAAATCCCAGAAATGTTATCAAGTATTTTTGCCTTATTTTAGTAGAAATACATTTTTAGACTTAATATGAGCCACATCCAACTGGCCAGTCAAAAAAGGTCTTATTGTATGTAATTTAAAGACAAAATGAGGTCTGAGTTGCTTGTAACAAGTAAAAAAAAAAATCTGTCAATGAAACAAGAAAAATTTACTTAAAAATTTGCCCAAAATTGAAACAAGTTCTTAATACAAGTAACCTTTCTCTTGTTCCATTGGCATTATTTTTTGTACTTGTTACAAGCAATTCAGACCTCATATTTGTCTTTAAATATCTTGAAACAAGACATTTTCTGGACTGGTAAGGTGAATGTGGCTTGAATATTAAGTCTCAAAAAGTATTTTCTACCAAAACAAAAAAAAAGAAAACACTTGATAAGATTTCAGTTTACCCCGGTTGAGCACATTTCATCAGCAAGGCAATTCAAAGTGCTTTACAGAGATACAAATTTGCATTTAAAGGTCAGAAAAACATATTAAAAGAAAAAAAATCAAAAAATGTAATAAGCCAAAATGAAATGAAATGGCAAAAAAAGAAAGGTTAGAACAGAAGTTAAGGTAGAAGCATAGAAGTCGCAGTGCAGTTGATGACAAAAACTTAAAATGAATTGTTGAAATATTCTAATACTATAACTTTGTTCCAGATATTTTGAGCATAGAAGCTGAATGCTGCTTCTCCCTGTTTGGTTCTGGCTCTGAGGACAGAAAGCAGACCTGTTCCTAATGACCTGAGTGGTCTCTATGGTTTATACTAGATAACAAGATCAGTGGTATGTTTTGGCTGTGATCCATTTTTTGCTTTATAAATCAGCAGGAGTATTTTAAAGTCTATCCTCTGACAAACAGAGGGCCAGTGTAAAGACCTCAGAACTGGATCCACTTCTCGGTCTTAGTGAGGACTGGAGCAACAGCGTTCTGAACCAGCTGCCTGACTTTTTAGGGAGACCTATGAAGACGCTGTTACCTAATCAAGCCTAGTTTTTCATGGTCCTGCTGACACATTGGTCCTTTAATCCTTGACACAGTCTTTAAGTGATAGTAGGCCCACTTTGTAACTAATGTTAAAATTCAGGTCTGAGTCCATGATCACACCCAGATTTCTGGCATGGTCAGTGGTTTCAACTTTAACATCTGGACTATAACTATTTCTGTTGTATACCATGTTGACATCTTATTTGACAGTAACAAATAGTACAAAGGGTTCATGACAAGCCAAGACAAATGTCCCCGGTGTGTGTTGTTTTTTAACTACAGGCTACTTATTAAATTTACATGACACCTCATTAGTTGAGCTAATACATTACTGTTTGGCATCCGGTGTGTGGGATATGAACTGAGTGGATCAGCGCTGTTGATGATGTGAATGTGAACCCTAAGAACACAACTAGCACCAGGAAAGGAGAAACAAGGGGAATAGGGCAGGGCCTCTTCTGTTTGCAGATGAATCAAACAAAGATGGAGATAATTATTCACTAGCACTAGCTTTGTTTTATGGTTATTTTATTAGCAATAAGTGTCAAACTAATGTGTATGGAAGAAGACTGAGAAAAAAACAGTTAAGGTCATTTTTTTTTATCATTATAATTCTGAGATTAAAGTCAGAATGCTGAGAAGAATTGGAATGCTGACTTTAAACTCAAAACACTGATGATATGAATAATAATGATGATATTTGACCCTAATGTTTTTTTCTGAAAAAAGAAGGGAAAAGAAAAGAAAAGAAAAGAAAAGAAAACCTGAAAAAAAAAGATTTAGATTGAAGTAGATTCATTTCATTGAAGCTGAATTCCTCAACAGAAGCCAGTTGTCATTTTTTCAGTTACAGTAAAACTTAAGCAACTGCTTAGTTTTTTCATTCAATCTCTGTATAACCTGCAGTTTTTCTCTTCCAAATACCACTTCAGAGACTTATATTAGCTTTATATCTTCCCTGAAGTCTATGTCAGCATAAAGACTAATAAACAAAGGAGCAGACGGAAGCAAAGTCTTTTAAAAGATAAAGAATTATATGATAGCACTGCTGAGAATATCTGACAAAATACATCACATCATCTTTCACCAGTACAACTGATTTGGACATATCGCCACCTTGTGGAAACTTACTGTAACAGAACATGGTAGTGCTGCATGAATGAATGAATAAACAAATTAAAATATATATCATTGTAAAATAAAACATTCACTTTATTTGCTGTATATTTTCTTGCTCAAGTACAGTGTAAAGAAATGAGAGCAGCTGTGTTTTAGTCTTCCTTTAAGAGCCTTGTCGTCTTTTATGACATGATTAGAAGAAGTAGGGAGTAGATCTGAATGAGATCAAATCAAACTTTAGATTTAAAAATCAGCCTTCCAGCCTTCTTCAATCACCTATATCCTCATCCGAATATGCCAAGAGGTGCATCAACTTCATTTTTACATGAAAGGAAAACTGAATTTTGACAGAGTCCTTTTCTGAAGAAGAAATTACACTTTGTCCTTAACCTTGATAACCACATGGCCTTGCCTTAGGCAAGGACAGCCCTTTGTTACCACAGCCCTGTGTTTCCACATTTCTAAGAATTGTTTTTAACTGAAAATCAGGCCCTGTGTTCCCACAACACATTTTCAAAATTTGGTCTTGTGTTTGTACAACACAGGGCTGAAGAGGGACTCCAAGCATCCCAGGAGCACCCCTCTCTGTGCCAACCTGGCTCTCCAGAGGTCTGGATGCACTGCGAACTACGGCTGCTGTGCTTCATTTGACTAATCTGACCAGTCAGTGACACTAAGCTGGTCAGTGTGAGAGCTACTCAGTTTAGTTTATTCAAAAGGACAATGTACGACACTTGCAATGCTCCCAGCACAAGGGATAATAATCGCTAAGAGACACATTCTGACAGACTGGAAGTCTTCCTCCCCATCTCCTTTTCAAAAATGGATCTATGAAACGATGTCAGCCATATGACTGGAAAAGCTCAGGTTCTTAAGGACAAGTTTGATTGATTCATGTCAATATGGGACCCACTTCTTTCACATTTGGACAAAGCTACTTTAAGTTGAAAACTCACCTTGTGGGCACCATGGACCTCTTTCTAATGGACTATGCAGAATATTGGAGTCTACTAAGTGACTGAAATCTATGTAAGAATTTTCTATTTACTCTTACTTCTTTTTTTCTTTTTTTCTTTTTTTTTCACCTAATATATTAAACATATGTCTGAGCCTTTTTTTTTTGATCCTGTGGGTCTTTTTTTCATTTGAAAAAGAACATTGTGTAAAACAAAAGGGCAATGTGCACTTACATTAAATGTTTGCAATAAATAAAAAGATGGATGCACCATAATTAGCCAAAAGCTACGTTAAGTCAGTAGTCAGTAGATTGGCAATAACTGGCCACCAAACTGGGAGAAGTTATGAAAAAGCAATATGCCAAAATGATCAAAAATCATATAAACATGGGAACATAGGGCTGTGGGAACATAGGCACACTCCCAACTTAGACACCCCACTCCACAACCAGAAAAGCACCACATGGAAAAAGAGCATTTGGTCTAAGAGTTGTAGATGGTCAACATTATTTCAAGTGTATTTATTGACCACTGTTTTGAGTCTGGGTGCAGAAAAGTTTCTCAAAATAGCATTTCAGCAGAAATAGTGTTCAGCTTGTGTTGCATTCATTTGTATTAGGCTTTTGCTCTGAGTAGAGTTGCATTGTGGGTAAACACGTTACATGAAAGAAAACACAAGCAGAGAGCTCTGAGTAAAAATGCTGCCCAGTGCATCAGAGGTGCATAGTTCAACAAAAAGCTGCTGGATTTATGGAAGATGGCGCTAACATCGCTAACACCCTGACCCTGGTTGGTCCGTCAGCAGGGTGACCCTGAGCAAATCACACAGAATGATCTCACATAGAAAAACTTCAAATTATCTTGTGTCCTGAGCAACAATCAGCACATTCACATAAAGCTACACACACACACACACACACACACACACACACACACACACACACACACACACACATGCAGCTCTACTCTACATCAGGAAACAGAGTCCAAAGTGTCCCAGCTGCTGGCCAAAGCTTATCATTTTCATTGGAATGTGTTGAAATGTGTTGTGTGTGTGTGTTGGTGTGTATTTGAGACAATGAAGCCCTACTTTTTCTGTTGCACAGGTCTGAAACTGTGTGGCATTCAGAGCTCTTCTGTTTGAAAGATTCAGAAACCGCTTTCATCAGGATTAAAATGAACTTGGCTCCAGTGATCGGGGGTTTTGGCTTTCCCCTCAAGGTCAGCTGTGATGTAAGTCCGGCGTTCATTTGCCCACAGTCTGGGTATATTTCACTAAGGGAATAAGGGGAGTGAAAGTCACCATTAAACTAAATGCTTACCAACAGAGAAACTCTGTTGATAAGCTGTTAAATGGTAACTATGTCCATTGATACATCCTTGTGATTTCTGACATATTATTTTCAAACCTCTCAGGTTAAATCAAGCCATGTTATTTCTTTAAAACTATTATAAACCATTCCTATATGGGATTTATGTAAGTGTTCTGCTATCATACTATTATTTTCATGCAATGGTCAAATATCATCTTTGTGCCTCTGCCTGTCATTCTCACATTCACATAAGTTCCTTTAAAAAAATCTGGAGTAATGAATTCATTTGGTGCCAAAACTCTGTTTTGCATCAGGTCAAGCAACACCACCACCAACAACAACTTTGTCCTTCTTAAAATCCCAGGTACTCAACAATGTTACCTTTTGTTTGTATACTTAAATGTAAAGTAGATAAATGTAGCTTAATGGTCAAGCTTAGCTCCTGTGCTTGTCTATGCATTCATCAATATTGTATTCAGTAGTTACCACATTCATTTTTGTTGTTGTTTAAACACAAGTTTGTGTTTGGTGCACGTTATGAAACATAATCTCTGTGAAACTGAAGGCCCCAAAATATTTATCCTTAAGCATTTGAATAATGACAAACCTCCTTTGGATTGATCAGATTTTGATTACTTATCAAATCAAGCCTGTGTTCAACGAAAACTGGCTCCCCCTAGTGGACAGGCTGTGTTATTGACTTATTGTTATCAGATATTGTGGGGTGAAAGGGAGGATGTACTTTATTAATCCTCAAAGGGAAATTCAGGAATTCAATTGTCAACCAGTTAAGTTTTAATTGTTGACTTTGGCATTTTCCTTTCTTTCTTTTTCTTTTTTTTTAAATTACATCATTTAGTATAGCAAACTCTAAAGGGTAAAGTGTCTCCACTGTTTTAAAGGGGACATATCATGCTGATGCCTGATTTAATAATTACATATAATATAAGAAATTTGAATACAAGACCTTTCACCCTCTGAATTTTCAAAAAAATTAGATATTGTATTTTTTCTGATATCCTAGACCGAGATTTGATGCCTCTGATAATAGGTCATTGCCAGTTGGCCACAAGATTTCGACCGTCGTGACGACACGAGGATCCTTTCTTTTTATTGGAGTAATCTGATAAAGCAGCTCCTCCTCTGTGAAGTCAGTTAGTCACACAACCACCACCGAGGAATACACCCACCAAGAGCCGAGTATAACCGTATAAACTCTACATGTTACAGTACCGCTTTGACTCACCACACTGAAGTGTACTGAGATGATCTGTGTCCAGGTGGATTTTCTTCCTCCTGAGCAGCAGAACCGTCCGGGTCTGACTCAGGGTCCAATACAAAAGGACGTATCCTACACTCTGCCATTTTATTAGTGCTATCAATGCCTTACTGTGAAGTTTTGGCAAACAGCAAACTCGCTCGGTCTGCCCCATCCAATATGGCCATTTTGTAAATACTGCCATGCCGCAAAACCGCCCCCTGGCTCTACCCCCTCCGCCCCTCTGATAGAACTGACCAATCAGAGCACAAAGGGCTGTGACGTTGCGAGGTTACTGGAGGTCATTCTGGAAACGGAGCGTTTCAACAAGATCTTCAGAATGGCCTAAACTGAGGATACTGAGAACGCTATTGTGGGGCAATGAAGGAACTAAATGACTTGTACTGAGGGCAGAAATGCTTTACAGGCATCCTAGCCTGGCATAGTGAAAAGGAGAAACAAGCATGATATGTCCCCTTTAACAACTACACACAGACTGACCAAATGGGGGTGCCATCAAAAGGATTTGCACATGGTTTTTGTTGATCCAGTAATTCAGGGGCACACCACATGCACATGGGCTAAAAGCAACCACTGTCTCAGTCTTTTCCTGTTTTACTTTACCTGCTATCAAATGCCAAAAGAAGGCAACCACAGCATATAATGGAATGCACTGCTGGGTAATTTTGATTCAGGTTTGTATACAGAATCAGCAGAGTAGGCCACAAGACAGACCTTTCCTTGATGAAGACAGTTACATCATGAATTAAGCTGGCATTTTTCTGTGCCTGAAAACAAACAGACAAATAAACAAACAAACAAACCATGCACTAAGGTGGAGGTCTGCAACCTGCAGCTCTGGAGCCTCATGTGGCTCTTTGACTCCTGTGCAGTGGCTCCTTGTAGCTTTACAAAAATATTATTGAAATAATGAATGTTTATTTCACATCAACAGCCCACAAACTTTCCTTACACCTGTGGCTAACCACAAGTTTTAAACCCCTGGTAAGAAAACCACATCGACAAAAAAAAAATAAAAAAAAAAATCTGGAAAGAAAAACTATGGTGTGGATGGATTAATTTAACTGCCAACATACCAGCTTAATGCTTCATACGTGGCAAGAAATTAGCAAAAAAAAAAAAAAAAATGATGAGATGAGCAATATCAATGTATATTATCGAATTCAAATATTTTTTTGTTGTTTCACAATTTCATAAATTCAAAAAACGGCTTGTTAACATAATAATTTAATGTATTCTATCTTTGTTTAGAGTTTTACACACTGTACTGTCTTTGCTGTGAAGGTAAAGTAGATTTTGTGGCTGAATGACTCTAATCCAGGTGAGATGAGGCTCCTTTGAGAGTAAAGGTTGCCGACCCCTACACTAAGAGGAGAACGTTATTTCAGGATATCTCCAATGGATATGCTTTACTTCTTAGATTCAGTCTTCAATTATTTACGGTGTGTCTCCAACAGAAGCTCTCAAGTTTCCCTTTCACTAATCGGTCAGGAATGCAGATCAGGTTACAGATGTGATTAATTCACTGTGCTGACTCTACCTCTGCTTGTCCGAGCAATTTTTAAGCAGTTACTTTTTACAATGACAGAAAATCAAGGTTAAAATCCAAATGAATGCTGAAGCCAATGTTATATCTATACACAAACATTTATACATATAATGTCCCTATCAAAATACCCTGGGAGTGTATCTGAAGTACACACAGTCTCGCTTAATTTAAAAGAAAAATTTGTTATTAGAGTTTAAATTTAGTTTAATAAAAGCCAGGTTAGGAACGAGAGAGTTAGAGATCCGATTATGACTCTAAGTGTGACACAAACAGTCTGCAAAGTGCTCTTCTTGAATGAGACACTCCTCGTTGTTAAAGAAGAAAATGTCCTCAGGCTCTGCCCCTATAGAGCTAGAAAACAAAAACAAACACTGAAAGGTTATGTGTAGAGCAATACATTTCTTGTCCTCTAATTTCCATGTAACATTTGAACCAGGTGTAATTTATATCACAAAACCTTAGAACTACATTCTTTGGATTCAAAACTTAAGTGTCTTGATTATCGTTTCATTTTGGTGATATGTTACTACATCTTAACACTGTAACTTGTCTCTTTTTTATGTTCTAAACTTTAACAGCATTAAATGAAAACTTCAGACAACACAGGGCTGTGGGGAAGGAGACACGGAACACGTGCTGCTGCTCCTCAAAGTGTTTTTAACGACTGCTCTGAAAAAAGCACACTCAACTAACCATCAAAACATCAGGATCAAAACAATACTATCCTAGCACAAGCACAACCAAACGGACAAAATAAATCTCTTCTCACATACTTCCCCCACTTTAGATGAAATATCCTCATTTCAAAAATTATAAAAAAACAAATCTCATCTTTATCATTAAAATGAACAGGGGGTTGTCTGTTTGTCAGAATGTAATAAAGGTTATTCATAACATGCAGATTTTATCCAACTGGCATACCCTGAGCTATCCACATTACCCAGGTATGAATCTGTGAGAAAATACAGTTGTTCATTTAATCCTATTGTACCCTGGCCCTCAAAAGTCCTGTAACCTGAATCATTTGTATATATTTTTTAATTCAGAGGAACAGCTGGGCTAAGCTGCTGTTGGACTACACTGTTGTGGGATGAAAACTCATGAATGGATGTGGTAGGCCTGAGTATTTATACAGCCCACTCTGTGATTTTCTGCTGTGAACACTGTCCAATAAAAATAAAGCAGGGAGGCTCGGTGGACACAAGCTCCAGACAGACACAGACACCCTGCCCCGCATCACTGGGCAAAACCCTGTACCCTCCCTGTGTTGGTTTTATCACTGTCATCACCTTGCTGCTATGAGGAATCTAGATTGATTGGTTTGGGGCACCTCTAGGTCTCTATGACAACACCACGCCGGCTGATGAAGTTTAGTAGTGAGAATAGAGATTTGTGTTTTTATCTATTGAAAATGATTTCTGTGATTAATTTGTAGTGATGGTGGACACTGGAGCCTAACTGTCAGACAGAAAAAGGACAGAAGAGCAGAAGAAAGATAAACAGGAGAGAGATAGAGCACAAGCTAAAGGCTAACACAGGAGCTAAACTGTTTGCGATAATGTTCATTCCAACCCTCCGTCTTGGCCAGGTCACTCTTGAAAAAGAGGTTTTAAATCTCAATGAGTTTTCTTACCTGGTTAAATAAAGGATATTATTATTATTATTATTATTATTATTATTATTATTATTATTATTATTATTATTATTATTATTCCATCCATCCATCCATCCATCCATCCATTTTCTATACCGCTTATCCTGTTTAGGGTCGCGGGTGGCTGGAGCCTATCCCAGCAATCATTGGGCGAGAGGCAGGGTACACCCTGGACTGGTCGCCAGTCAATCGCAGGGCTGACACATAGACAGACAACCATGCATGCACACACTCACACCAAGGGACAATTTGGTGTGACCAATTAACCTGGTAAGCATGTTTTTGGACTGTGGGAGGAAGCCGGAGTACCCGGAGAGAACCCACGCATGCACGGGGAGAACATGCAAACTCCACACAGAAAGACCAACCGGCCGAGGTGGGGATTTGAACCGGTGACCTTCTTGCTGTGAGGCTGCAGCACTAACCGTTGCACCACCGTGCAGCCTATTATTATTATTATTATTATTATTATTATTATTATTATTATTATTATTATTATTATTATTATTATTATTATTATTATTATTATTATTATTATTATTATTATTATTATTATTATTATTATTATTACAGTCAGCAGTTATTCTGCAGTGGTCTGTTCAAACTTGAGAGTCTATCAGTAAAATGAAGAGTGAGGTTACGTTAGCTCTGATTGGTAGATGACTGGCAGGACATAACCAGGATTCACTAACGTTACACATTAATTACAGATACATCTGAGCACCAGGCTGATGATAGCGATAAACATAGCCAGCTTCTACGTTTGCTCAATGTCACGTTTCAAACCATAGTGCTACATAACTGTGCTAATAAATACCTTACCACAGTGCGTTGTATCCAGTAAAAAGTTATCTTGAAGAAAGAAAATTTGTTTGGATCTGATCTCCATTTACTTCCAAAACAAACACACACCTCACTAAAAGTCATCTACAACAGTGTGCATGAGACTTCAGGCCAGAAGGTGGCGAGGGAGTCTAATTAAAACAGACCCTCCTCATAGCATCTTTAAGAAATCAAATAAAAAGACTGCAAAGCATTAATACTTTTTATAACAAATAAAGTTTTGTTAAGTTTCTCATATATGCAGATAAAACTGAGAAGAGCTTGAGCTATCTAGGTTTTTTTTTTTTTTTTAACTTGTTCTGTCCAGTGTCACGACAACAGGGACTGAAGCCCACGAGCCCCGCTAGACGCTGGGCCCCCGATCAAGTGCAGGGGGTAGGACCCGGGGCCCCCTGTGCCCAAGGGCCACCCACCCCTGAAGAGAGAGCGCCCAGCCAGGCACCTGGGAGAATGGACCTTGTCCAGGCCACCACCCAGTCGGTACCAGCCCCTAGCGCACCTGGCCAGACTCTGGAGACTACAGAGGTCCTCTCCCCAAGACCCAGCGTCCCCGAACACAAGCCCCATCCCAACCCACCCCTATACCCCTCCCATCTGTACCCCAGCTCACCAGCCCTTCCTGGTAATCCTTGCCCTCATCTGCCTCCACTCCTCCCCGGAGCAGGCCAGAAGACACCAAGACCCCAACACCCACACACCACACACAAACAAGCGCATGCGCCACTCCATCCATCAACACAACAGCACAATGGTACAATGACACCACAATGCCACACCACAACACCACAAGACAACCACACACCGACACCACAACACAGCAGCACCACAACACAATCAGACCAATGTGACCTTGGGGATCTCAAGCCACCCAGGTGGTGACATATCCCTCTTTCTTTCCTTTCTACCTCCACACTCTGCCATCTATCAGTTTGCAGTTTGTTTGCATGCAAGTACAACATATTCACATCAGTATCAGTCTTGAATGCACAGAACAACTGCAGGTCATATCATCTCTGTCTTCACAAATGATTGCTCTGGCCCCTTCCTTAACCGTGGGTATAAGTTCTCCTGGCACCACTTTTTAAGCACAATCAATGTTTTAACAATACAGAAAAATGATGTTCAAATACTTAATTTTTTTGATCTTTTGTTGATTGACCAATGAATCAATCAATCAATCAATCAATGAGTAAACAAATCTTAGTGCTCCACCAGAAAGTGATGGTCGTTATGTTGATAAGGAGCCTAATAATTGTAGACTGTACCTCCCATACTGTTTTTAAAGACGTGCACCACAAGTAGACTGGCAAAAAACAACAAAACAAAACAAAACAAACAAAACAGGTGGATTTTCTTCCTCCTGAGCTGCGTATGAGTGATGGTACAAAATGTGTTAACATGTAACACATAAAGAGTTAAATTCATATCATTTTATACTCTGTAAGCCTCAAGGTTGAAGAAAAAGACTCTTCCAACCATAGTCAGTACTGGTAGTAACAGCTTGTTTCCTTGAAAACGACTTATCTTTCCCTTCCAATAAAAAAGAGCTCGGAGTGTGGGAGCAGTTCATGGTTTATATTTTGCCAAAGCACTTATAGTCAAGAAGCATCAGGTACTAAACTGTCACCAAGCATGAAAAGCAAACACCACCATGCTCTACCCAGTCCTTAATTATTTATGAAATGAATGACAACCTACAAGTGAAAGGCAAAAATCGGCACTGTGTCTTTTTGCACAGAATGAATTGAAACTTTCAACATTCTCCTAACAGAATAAAAAAGTGTCGATGAAATGAAATCCAGGGTAAAAGTTGTTCACTGAGCGGGAAGCAAAAAATGTGCAGTCCTACTTTTTAGGGGAATGCCAGTGTGATTTAAAGCTGCTGACAGCACCAGACACATACACTGCACCAGGCTCCTGCTGGCTCTAGTCCTCTGTCAGTGCTGTCAATGGATGTGGTCTGTCTGCTCGCCTGAGAGCCAGTCATTACTTTTCTACTCTCCCTCCGTCCTCTGCCCCCTCTTCAAACCATAGCTCTGTCCCATCCCCAAAAAGGCTTTAAGCTGTTGTTCCTAAAATAAATAAATAAATAAATACATGAAAATAAAATCAAAGAAAATAAAATTATTTCAAAGTGGGGCTAAACAATTTTGGAAAATAATCTAATTGCGATATTTTTGGACCAATATTGCGGTTGCAATTTAGCATGCAATTTTTTTAGGGGGACATTTATCTTCTGCCTTGTTTACTAAACACGAGCAATTAACCATTCTATAGTATGACCAACACGACAAAGGATACTGTTAACATATAAACAATTCTTTCCTGTAGTCCTAACCTACATGTTTTGATGAAATGAGATTAATTGATGCTTGAATTGATAAGAATAACATGTCTTTATTTAACTATTACAATCACAGTAGAATAATGACTGGTAAATTTAACTTCAAGCCATGTAGACATGTAATATAATTATCATTAATTACCTTTAATACAATTTGAAAAGATACAAAGCACTGCAGAACAGGCTTGGTATGAACAATAATATTAAAAATAGATACAAATCCTCTCGTCCATGAATCTCACACTAAAAGAGAAGAAATGTAAATAAACCAAATCTCTGGCTCAACTATTGACATATGTCAACATGTGGAATGCACTTCTATATAAAATGAAATGAAACACTAAGTAAACATGAATAATAAATGTAAAAAAATCCCACTGGTCTCTCATCAGCAACAAACATCTTTTTTTTTAATTGCAGCCTTTGCGATTTGACAGTTGCATTCTATTACATTGCGATGTCGGTTTAAATTTTGTATTTAAAGTTATAAAAACAAAAAAAAAAAATCAATCAATCAATAAAAGCTTACTTGGTTATTGCCATCAGATGGTTTTCCTTTTTTTATGCAAATATTTGTCTCATTTATATTTGACTTAGAGATCTCCAATTAGCTTATCACTACATATGGGTACAAGGATTCTACACCATATTCACCATCATTTTTAAGATGTTTTCATTAGGGATGGGTACTGAATTGGGTACTTTTAAAGGTACCGACCGAATTCCATCTGTAGTACCAACTACCAATTCTATTCTTATAAATGACCTAGGAAAGGACATAAAGGCCAAAAAAACATCTCTATGCTGATGAAACTGTCATCTACACTCTTGCCAACTCTATTACCAAAGCGGTGCAAGAGCTTCAGAAAGCATTTCAGTCCTTACAAATGAAGCTACAAAATCTAAAGCTAGATTTTAATTCTCAAAAAAAAAAAGTTCATGGTCTTCTCAGGCGGTAACTTGCTACAGGTGAATAATTTTAATGTTTTTACTTCTGATGGAAACTGTATTGAAAATGTGACCTCCTAAAAGTACTTGGGTATTTGGATAGACAGCAAACCCTCATTTCATGTACATATCACAAACCTAGTAAAAAGCTTAAAACGAAGATTGGCTTTTGTTTTAAGAATAAATCCTGTTTTACTTTTAATGCCAAGAAAACTTCTGGAGGTCACATTGTGGTATGTGGTTGCTTATGGTGATATCCTCTATATGCATGCGTCTGCCTCCACATTGCAGACTCTTGATTCAGTGTATCATGCATCTCTTCATAACCAATGCAAAATCTCTAACCCATCACTGTATTCTTTATGATTTGGTTGGTTGGACTTCATTAGCAATTCACAGACAACAACACTGGCTGATTTTTATTTAAAAAGCAATTCTGGGAAAACTTCCATCTTACCTCTGTTCCTTTCTATATCAAAGCTCCACTGGGTACCAGCTACGATCCTCTAACTTGCTGCTCTTCTCTGTACCCCAAGTTTTTACAGACCTGGGGAAAACTGCTTTTTCTGTTAATGCACTGTGGTTGTGGAATGATCTTCAAAAACAGCTAAAATTGGATTCAGTTATATTTTTTTAGTGAATTTAAGAGCATCATTTAAAATGTGGTGACAGAGGCATGTGGTTGTTTTTCTTGAAAGCCAAGTGTGTATTTGATTATTTATTTTAACCTGTTGATTGTGTTGTGTCATTTTCTATGTACCGTGACTCTGTATGGCTGCTAATTTTGGCCAGGTCTCTTTTATAAAAGAGATTTTTCAATCTCATTGGGAATTCCTGGTTAAATAAAGGTTAAATAAATAAATAAATAAATGTTTTTGGATACCTCAACACATTTTTGTGATTGTGAGAGAATGGAAGAGTGGGCAATTTACCATGCTGAACATAAACACAGCATTGCAAGTTTACATAATAAGAATAAATATGTTAAATAAAAAAACTTCATATTTATTACCACATAACTACACATAAGAACCTAAAATTGTAACTGTAGAGTACCAATACTGATTGCCTTGTACCAGGTATTGGTACCGTATCATTTCAAACGTGAAAGGTACCCATCCCTAGTATTCATACTATGTGTGAGTTTTGGCATCGCAAATGTAAGTGGCAGCAGTGAATATAATGCAACCCAAAACAAAGATAAGTGACACAGAAAAGCAAAAGATTAAGAGACAGACAAGGACAATGTAGAGGCCATTTGAAATTGATTTGAAGATTTTAAATTTAAGAAAACTAGTTGTATTTTTTTAAGTCAACAGAATTTATTGTAAAGATTAAATACATGAAAATATATTGATTTTAAAATAATTAAACAGGTTGCTTATGTTAATTTATATCTTAATCTATTTCTGTGTGGGAAACAGTTGGTTCTGGGTGGAGTTTTTATTTATTTGACCAGTCAGTGCAGGTGTGGGGTCAGTCTTCTTACACTCAAGCTGAGAGGAGCTTTACCCAAATGTGTTTTGACCCTGTAACATGAAAGCTAAATTTGAACCTTTTGGATATTTTTTTTTGATTTGTTTGTGAACCTGAGTTGCTTCAAAAAGGACAATGAGTTTTGGAATCATGCATATGTCAAACAAATGGAGCACCAACCACAGACCTGTAAATAATGGGATTCATTTTTGAAACTAAAGCGGACACGGACAGCAGTAAAGGCGCCTGCCATCTAGTTGACTAACTATTATGAGAAATGGCTCTGATCAAGAAGGAAAGACACACAGAAGAGGAAGATACTCAACCTGTTATAAGCCAGGGTTCAATGAACCCATTTAAGTAGACACATGTGTACAAAACAATTTCTCTAAGCCACCCACCCTCTCACACACACTGAGAGAGGGAGAGAAAGGGAGGCCCAAACAGTACCTGTGTAGAATAATCCTTCAGTGTAGCTCACATCTGTGTCTACAGAGAGATCCAGCAGCTTTCTGCCTTCTTTTGTTTCAGGACTGTTGTTGTGATGTTGATGTGTTCAGGGCTGAGATTTAATGTAAAGATACACTGATAAACAGGGTTTACAACTTTTTCAGACTATTTGCATGACAAATAAAGAAATGACCAATAAAGATGGTCTTTTTGCTTTTGTAAGTCATTGATGGGTATCACTGTTTATTTTTAACACCAACATTTAGTGCAAATTTGCCTCTTTCAAAGGTTTGCATCATAATGCATGTGACATAATTGTACATCTATCTTAATGTCTTTGAACTTTTTGAAATACTTCATAAATCACGAAGGCTTACTCTTAATAACCCAGAACTACAGAACAGAAACATTCATAACACGCTACATTCAGGGGCGTAGCTACAATTAGGCCAACACAGGCAGTTGCCTGGGGCCCCAAGATTCCCAGTGCCCCCCAAAGCATCTCTTAAAAACTGATTAATGAAGTTCTCTTCAATTGAAAGCATTTCTTTTTTTCTAAATCTTACTTCACATGCTTCAAAATACATCAAAAGGCTTAATCTTTAATGATGGTTTTGGGTACTCCCCCTCCCTTCTTATTCAATGGGCTATTCCATGTTACAACACATCTGAAAATTTGATTCAGGAAGAAAGTGGTAAAAAACACTTTTTTACCATTTTTTTCTCATTTTTCAACCAAGTAGGAAATAAAAACAATGTTGCTCTGAGATCTGAGATAAACATATAAGACTTTTAGGATTTGAAGGACTTTATCTAGCCCAGGAAACAGGATCATTTTCTCAAAATCAAACTTTTTGAGCTGGTGATAAACATTATTGTACAAAATCTCTTTTTCGGATACATAACTCACTGGACAGGGGGTCAAATAAAAATACATTAACTTTAAAATAATAGTACCAAAAAGTATGGTAACTGTAAATATCACCTCTTTCAGTAGATTTTTTTCCAGTTTTATGTTGTGCTTGATATTTACATATTTTTTCTTTACTAATTTATTTGTTTCAATATTTACCTATTGTAATGTTTTTCACTTCATACTTTCTTGTTTGTTACTGTTACTCTGTAAATTCCCCACTGTGGGACAAATAAGCTGTCAATTGACCATAAAAGATTTCAAATCCAGGACAAAGTGGACTAAATTATGTATTCACTTTTTTCAAAATCAAACTCAAGTACGGATGTTGAGGAAATGCATTTAGTTGCGTTAAGTTACCATGTACAAGATTAGCACTGTCTCAAGCCTTGATTCTGGGAAAGAGACAGTGGACCCAGGGAAGGCCAGTCTAGCTCTGAGGAAGATGAATTACAAGGACATGGAGGGCCCCATTGACTGGGTTTGCCTTGGGCCCCCTAACAACTAAATACGCCCCTGGCTACATTGTGGGTCTGAAGACAGTACTCTCTCGGTTTTCTCACAGTGGTCTGACATTTCTCCTTCACTGCATGTTGGAATACAGGCAAGGAAAAATGATCTTTTCAAAAGGCAGAAACTCGGAGCAGGACCAGGTGCTGCTGCTGAGAAATGTGGATACTAAGAGAAAAGAAAAGAAGGGGGAGGCAAAAGGACAGAAAGATGCTTATACCCTGTGGTATTGATTAGCAAAAACTACAATTATGATCATGCAAGTTCAAGTCATATTTCTGTCTTACCTATCTGACAAACCCACCAACCCAGGGAGCGCCCTGCTCTCGGCACTTTCCGGGTCTTTCCGTTCGTGTTGATCCAGGGCTCGTCACCGCCTCTCCCAGACTGCTTTATGTCTGGCAGCAGAGACCATGCGCGGACGCCATATTATTACTGAGCACCCCTCCCATTCAGCTCCGTCACAGCACAGAGCCACAGCGGCGGTGCAGGAGACTACAGACTGAACAACGCTGGGGAGGACCAGTGATACAGCAAAACCAGAACCAAAGCGAGGATTCAGTGCAATGGATTAAACCTCTGTGCGCAGCCTTAAAATCATACTCGGTTTTGCATCTCTGGACACTGGATGAAAGGTTGCTTGTTTTCATTTATCCTCCTCTGAGCCAATCTAGCAGCTAAAACGACTCATCATAGTCTGTGTTTAGTTAGCCGGTGATGGAGACTGGCAGCTAGCTAGCTGACATTACTCCTCTGTTAAGCTAGCATGTCATATAACGCTAACTTACACTGCAGTTTTTCTTGCATTTAGAACAAGTAGCTATTCCATCAGCAGAACAGCTGAGAAACATAAAAAGATTTTATTTTACTGAGACATTGACGAATAACACTACAAGTTAGCTGCTGAATTACATCAGCTGACGATAACTCGCTAACAACAGTGAGCGGCTGCTAGCTTCTTTTACCTCGCCAGCTGTCACCGGGAAATACTGAAGCGTTTATGAGAGGCTGCAAATATTGGCATACCTGAGCCTGAGCACTCCTAGCATCCTGCACTTGGAGGATATATTTATTTTTGACTGTGTTGTCTGTTGGCTGTAGTTTTGTCAAGACGGCGCCGTTAACGAACTGCAAGCTTATTGCATACTGTCAGAGACCTACTACCCCCCGGACTCTCGCAAAATGCATCATCCGGACCCTGCAGCAGACTCTGGCAGTGTTAGAAAGATGGCGCACCCGGCTGTCTTTCACAGAAGGGGTAGCAACACAAGCAGCGGGAGCGGCTCCACGTTGTCCACGCCGGCAGATCAGGTGGTCAATAACAGCCACGTCCCTGCTGATGATTATCAACACTCCCTGTTGATCCAGTGCCAACCTCCTGCTGGGTCATCCTCCCCGGGTCCCCATCACATTCCACCCCACAGCCTGAACCTGCTCGCCCAGCCCCAGGCAGCACAGTCAGCAGGAGCTCAAATCAAAAAGAAGAGTGGTTTCCAGATCACAAGTGTGACTCCAGCTCAGATATCTGTGAGTACCAACAACAGTATTGCAGAGGATACAGAGAGCTATGATGACCTGGATGAGTCCCACACAGAGGATCTCTCTTCTTCTGAAATCCTGGATGTTTCCCTGTCTAGGGCTAATGACGTAGTAGGTGCAGAGAGAAGCTCTTCAGAAGAAACACTGAATAATTTCCATGAAGCGGAGACCCCTGGGGCTGTCTCCCCCAACCAGCCTTCACAACCTCACGCTCTGAGCCAGGCTCCACACCAAAGTGGGGCCATGGTCAATGGGACTGTGCATCACCACCATCAACATCCTCATCATTCCAACCATGCTCATGGTTACCCGCTGTCATCTGGACCTGGGAGCTCTACATCTGCACTCACATCTGGAGCTTTACCTTGTGTTACCCAGAAAATGCCTTCAAACATGGGGGTCCCTAAAGAGAATGTTTCACAGGCTATGCCTCCAAGTGTTGTTGCCCAGTCTGTGGGGAGTGTGGCCCCAGGATCTGTCCCTGGAATGCACAACTCTGCTACAGGCACTACAGTTAGCATAGTTAATCCCCAGACCAGCAGTGTTAGTAATGTGAATATGGTGAGCTCTGCCAACGTGCCTGTGAAAGGGGGGATCAGCATGAGTGCTAGCAGTAGCTCTGGTGGCTTTCCTCTCAATGTGATAAGCAGCAGTGGGGGAAGTGGAGGTGGTGCTGTTGCAGCCGGGGGTAACCTCGTTACCACTAATGTCAGTGTTATCCAGCAACAGCAAAACATTAACACCAACATCTCCGTGACTACCACAACAACTGCTGCTGCTGCTGCTGTCAGTACCTCTGGAGGCTTTGGGCCCTCTGGTGGGATCCAAGGTAGAGGTGGATCTGCTGTGCTGCAAGCTGTGAATGCCCCCATCTCAGCTGCAGCATCCACTCCTGCCCAGCCTGCCCCACCTTCAACCCCTGCAGTGGTGACCACCAGTTCTCGCTTCAGGGTGGTGAAGCTGGACTCTAGTTCTGAGCCTTTTAAGAAGGGAAGGTGGACATGCACTGAGTTCTATGACAAGGAGACCCCACCCTCTGCTCCCAGCTCCTCCACATCTGATACTGGCTCTCTCAGCATGCGTCAGTTTGTCTCTGAGAGCTTCACTGGGGCATCTGAGAGGGAAAGCACAAGTGGTAGTTCTGTGAGTAGCACCATGAGTACATTGAGTCATTATACTGAGAGTGTGTGCAGTGGAGAAGCTGGGGTACCCCAAAACACCCAGGATTTTGGCTCCCCTCCCCAGGGTTTTCAAGGAATCCTACCCAGTGGCTTAAACATGGGAGTGTCTCAAACCCAGCCTCACATGCATCCCCAGGATATCACCCATTCACATGTAAAGACTACTGTAGCCCCCTCAGCTCCCTCAAACGTTAACCATCCTTCCTCTGTGCCAGGCCACCAGACCACACTTGGGCTCTCTGCACCTGTTGTGCACCAGCAACAGCTCACCTATGCCCAGGCTGTTGCAAATCAATCCACAGGATCCACACACAGCTTAGTAGGAGCTCAGCAGCAGAAGATTGGCTACGCTGGGTCCTCACAAACAGCCCCAGTGCAAGTGAGGCCAGCTGAGTACTCCCAGGTTCACCAAGGTGTCCCCCAGGCTGCCGGCCTTCATTCTTTGTCCAACCAGGCTGGTTCAGCCAGCTCTGGCCCTGCCAATGGAGCAGGGCACATGATCGGGCCCCCACAGCAACCACAGGCACTCATTCACTCACAGCCCCAGCAGCCCTCCTCTCATCAGGCCACCAACTCCACCATACCATCACCGGTTGGGGCTCCTGGTCTCGCCCAACAGCCTCAGAGCCAACCCAGCCACTTGGATTGCCAGCAGCAGAAGCTGCAGTCACTCTCAACACAAAACCAAACCCTGGGCCTGGGCACCCAGCTGCCTACGACAGTCCACCAGAGCCAAGTGTCTGCACAGAGCGTCCTCCCTCCCAACCCTCAGAATGATCCCCACAGCACTGGAAATGGTAGTAGGATGCCTCCACAAGGTGTCCCTCACACCCAGCCATCTTTTGTCAGCCTGTCCCAGGACCACAGCAGTGCCCAGGCCCTGGCTCATGCTGCACAGGCTAGTGCCCTTTATGCTAGTCTGCCCACCTTCACTACCACTCAGCTGCAGGATGCTCAGCGACTGCTTCTCCAGCACCAGTCGGCTTTGTTGGGGCTGCCCAAGCTGTCTGGAGGAGAAAGTGGGTCTGGATTGAACACTGGCCAGGGTCAAGAGATGGAGGGCAGTGCTGCCACTGTCAGTGCCTTAACTGCATCGGCTGGTCTCAAGGCTGTTGACGGAGAGGATGATGGGTAAGAAATTCTGTTTGCTTATTTTCTTTTTCTCCATTTGTTTACATTATTTGATGTGTTGGAACAGTATTGACTTTACATTTCATTCAGCACAAGTCTCAGGGAAACTCCTCATTTGATTACTCCTATTAAATAAGTTTTTTTTGTGGTAAACTCAGTGTTCACAGTCTGTGTGTGCAGGGGGTTCTCTGCTCCGTGTGGAAGCTGTAAGGGGGAAAGTGTTATTGTTTTCCTAGACAGCCGTTTGACAGCAGACAGGCTGCCATCGTCTGTTTACCCTCTGTCAGTGAGACACAGCGCAGGGCTCAGCTGGATGTGACGTCTCTTGTCTTTATCAAGTGACTGCAGTGAATCAACACTTTACCTAGCCAGACTCCTTGTCTGAATCCTGACTGTTTATCTTACAGGCCACATTTTCTGCCAGGAGCACAGTTTTCTGGATTCACTCTCAGCACCTTTGTTGTCGAAATGCAAAGCAGAGGCGTTCCATCGACTGATTGATAAGAAACAAAAACATAAGAGTAGTTAGGCCTGTCTTCTTCTAGATAACAAATTTTGCTTGACGATAATTTTCCAAAATATTATCGCTGATAAACAATATTATTGTCATTATTATTTTTTTTTGTTCCATTTTTTCATTGATATAATTATGATAAATGGGATAATAAAGTGACTACACCATATCAAAAGCAAACAACTTTAATTTCTTTAGAGTATTTAACTGTAATTAAAAGGTCAGGATCTTTTAAATGAAATAAATTAAACAAAAAATATAATAAATTTAACAAAAAGAAAGAGAAAAAAAATACAATGAAAATGAAATGGACTCTCTTTTAGAAAAAAATACATGTCAATGAAGATAATCAAAGAAAAAAAAAACAGCAACAATAAAAACTATAGCCTAAATAAAAGGGAGTTTATACAGTTCCTGAATTGTTTTTAACATGTACTTTTTCCCAGTCAATCCGTACTGTCTGTCAAACATTTTGAACATTTCTGGCTTTCAACCGTATTGAAGGGCTGCATTTCTTTGGCAATGTACCTGTCTTTGAGCGCCCACCATTTGGCGCTTTTATTTCTATTTACTTTGCAGACCAAAAGCCTCAGTAAGAGCGGATTGTCAAGGAAAAAGGCTCCGCTGCACCTCCCCTTCTTCTTCTTCGTCGCCACTATTTTCAAACAAATGCGACATATCAGCTCGTTGGTGTTCATGAGCTCACACTTTGTTCATTCTGATAGAAAACAAAATATTCCCACACTGGGACTGTGGCAGGCGGCTTAAGAACCGTATCTTTCGTGCCATCACTCATATTAGCGTGTGTTTCCTCATTACCCCTCTGGACGCTCGCTTCAGCTCTCTCCGTGTGTACGCGCGAGCAGCCCTGTCTTCACCCTAAAGATCGCATTTTTGACAGATTCTCACTCCGCTATAAATCCGCTATAGAACCTATGCACCCCGATGTTAGGAAAGATAGACGTAGTGAGCCATCTTCTCATTCAGCCTCTTTGGTCAAAGGAGAGGAGGAAAACAAACATGCATGCACGTGTCAGTTTATCGAGGCTGGCAGACTTACTGAGGATGTTTTTATTTATCGTTCGGTTAATCAATTTATTGATTATTGTGACAGGCCTAAGAGTAGTTTGAGTTAAAGTCTCGAAGAAAGTCTCAAAAAACATTTTTTTGCTGTTCATTAAAGATGAGCATTAATATGTTGTTCCTTTTTTAGCCAATAAAGGCTTATTATTTTCTTTTTAGAACCTCTCTTTACTCCAGTCACAACAGGCTGCTTAAGAATTATGCCTCAAACCGTCTAAAAGTCCCTCTGGAATGTCTAATAATGAGTTTCACAAACTTATTTTGCGGGGATTTTTAATCACCTTGCTACTACAGGCAGTAGCTGAAATTTGGTCAATCTTACACATTTAAACACCTTTTCCTGGCCTGAACATTTTATCACCACCCCTTCCTTAAGATTGTTTTGCATACCTGAGTGATAGAAATGTTGCATTTGTGGATAGACATGGTAATTTGACTTCTGGATTGATTGTTATCACAGTGACTGAAAGGGGCTATGTGGGTGTAATGATATTAGTTTTGTTTCCAGTAAGATGGATGAAAAGGATGGCAACCTTTCTCACATGACATGTAACTCTGAGGAATGTGAATTCTGTGGGGATAAGGTGGATTATTGTCTTTGATGATAAGTAGCATTCAGGGGAAACCAAAGACCTTGTTATAAATGAGGAGATTGTCACAGAGAATTAGACTGATGGTTCATTTCTCTCTAGTTAACCTGTCATCTCGCTGGTTGAAAGGCTCTACTGAAGTCTGTGGTGTGTGCTTATTATATACATATAAAGGATTCAAAAGAATAATACCATATCATATAATGGGTGACTTTAAAGAGGCTGTGAGGAGTTTCTAAGTGATCTTGCAAAAGTCTTCCTTCTAGATATATGCCTGATCCTAATCCACACTTTAAAATGAGATTATTAACACCAATATTACATGTTACAGGTTATTTTAAAATGCTACTACTTAGCTTCTTGATTGAGCCGAGCAGATTGATTTATGACATGTCTAGGTCTCTATGACAACATCACGCCATCTATTTTTGTAGTGATGGTGGACACTGGAACCTAACTTTCAGGCAAAAAAAAGGACAGAAGAGTAAAAGAAAGACAAACAGGAGAAAGATACAGCCTGAGCTAACGGCTTAAAAAGCTAAACTGTTTGTGTTAATGTTCATTCCAACCCACAGTCAGCAGTTATTCTGCAGTGGTCTGTTCAAACTTGAGAGTCTATCACTAAAATGAAGAGTGAGGTTACGTTAGCTCTGATTGGTAGATGACTGGCAGGACATAACCAGGATTCACTAATGTTACACATTACAGACATGTCTTAGAACAGTGATTCCAAAGCTTTTTTCAGTAATGTGCCCGTGTGAAATGTTTTTTTGTGCCAAGTACCCCCTGACAAGCTCAAAGCAGTTTTGGTTGAAAAAAAAAAAAAAAGTAAAACACAGTGCTGTACTTTTAGTGTCTATTGGATATAAACAGTTTATGAACTTGAACTTATATTGGTTTGAAACATTGATTCAAAAAATGGTGTTAAAGGAATTTTGCTTGGTTGCTATTTGTTGAACATACATTTTTGAATCTTGTGTACCCCTGAGGTGCCCACGCATACCCCCAGGTGTACACCCACCGTATTTTCCGCACTACAAGCCGCACCTAAAAGCCTTCAGTTTTGTCAAAAGCTGACAGTGTGCCTTTTAATCCGATGCGCCTTATATATGGATCAATATTGATTAATCATGGCTACCATAGTCAGGGGGCGTCACCGGAGTAACAGCGGTAAGCAGTAAGAACCTGTAAAGAGGAATTCTGCTAAGTGCTAACATTAGCTCACAGGCTGGCCCAGGCTTCCTCTCTTGTTTATTGTTAGAGCAATACAGCGCCCTCCAAAGCTCTGGCATGTGAACTGATCTCTGGAAACGGCTTTTGTGGACGACAGACACGGCTTCGTCTTTACAGCTCACTTTTTTTGAAAACAGCACAGGAAATAGTTGGATAGGAAAATGTGCGGCTCCGTGTGGATGTAGCCTGAGTTTGACTGACTTATCTGACTGTTTTGTTGACATTCCCTTTAGCACAGCTCCACCTAGTGGATGCATAACGCAACCCCAGCCACTACTGTAGCTTCTACTCTATGCGCCTTATAATGCGGTGCGCCCTATATATGAAAACAGTTTCCAAATAGGCCATTCATTTAAGGTGCGCCCTATACTTCAAAGCGCCTTATAGTGCGGAAAATACAGTACTGCCATTTGAAAACAACTGTCTTAGAGCACTGGGCTGCCAGCTGCACTAAATATAGACAGCTACTAAAGCACACACAAACTGACAGTGTTCACTTGTTGTCACGTTAGCCTACAGGTACGTCAGAGCACCAGGCTGCTACATTTAGCCGGCGACTACAATGTTTGCGTGATGTCACGGTTCAAACCATAGAGCTATGTAAATGTACTGATAAATACCTTACCTTGGCACGTTGTATCCAGTAAAAAGTTGTCTTGACCAAAGAAAATTTGTTTTGGTCTGATCTTCATTTAATTGCAAAACAAACACACACGTCGCTTAAAGCAATTAAAACAGTGTGTGTGTGAGACTGCAGGCCAGGAGGTGGCGAGGGAGTGTGGTTAAAACAGATCCTCCTCAAAGCGTCTTTAACTCCAGTTAAAGAAAAAAACTTAGCTGTTTTTAACCCCCTTTGATTCTGCTGTTTATCAATGGATCTAAATCTTACTTTCTCACATTTAAAAAGTTTTTTTCATGATTAAATTATTTCTTGTTCATTTGAGGTTAGTTGACAATTAGTTAAAGGTTCATATGACGGCTTTTAGCCCTGTAAGACCTACCACTATGCCAGAACATATTCTTACATTTTTACATACTGTGGTGCAGTTTTTGGGAGTATTATTATTTTCTTTATATCAATACAATCCTTATATGTATTAGAATATGTCTTAACTACTACAATAAATTGCTCAAAAGTACAATGAACTCAAAACAATGAAAATCTTTTTTTTTTTTTTTTAACACATGTACTAGGGCTGAACGATTTATGAAAATAATCTAATTTTGATTTTTACAGACTAATATTGTATTTATTTATTTATTTGATTTGATTTTAATTTTTTTGGGGGGGTCGGCATTTATTTTCTGCATTCTTCACTTAACACAAGTTTTAAGTCATTTTATAGTATGACTAACACGACAAAAGATACTGTTGACACTTACAGAAGTCTTTTTTGCATTTCTTAATGAAAAAAAAAAGGAACACTGGAAAAATTTACTGACCTCCGTTGTCAGTAAGAGTAACAAACCATACAAAACAAAGTGATGAAGAGGTATGGCTCTGCCAGCCACGATCATTCTACTGAATGGAGCTTTGTAGCTCACAGGGTTTTTTTTGTCAGAAAAAAACAGCATTTTGACTTTCTGCTGGTTTTAAGGGAGGACAAGTACAAGTTACTATACTTCCTTCAGGTCTGTGTACATTTACATTTTTTTTTTTAATTGCAGCCTTTTGCTATTTGAAAATTGCATTCTATTACATTGCGATGCCGGTTTAAAAACGATTAATTGTTCAGCCCTAACATGTACGTCAAAATACAGAAAATGCATAAATATAAATCTTTAAATATAAAGAGAGTTTCTAAGTATCATTAAACACCAGGGAAAATTTCTGTGGGTTCACTACATAACTGGCTTTTTGACCTATAGTCAATTTTGTAACCTGTAAAAATAACATGTACATAAAAACATATGAACAACTCACACATCAAAAGAAAGTATTTACAACAGTGTGATCACATTTCTAAGTGTGCCAGGAACTGAACACACATACTCTGTGAACAAACTGCGACCATTCATAAAAAGTTAATTTGATAAAAGAAAAACACGATTACTGAAGTATAGAGTAAAACAAATGACAACATGATGACGTTTAATTCAAAGTCATCAGCGCTGCAAATTTCATTTCAATTTTAATTCATATTTATGGTCTCATAAAGATTTTGTTTAGTGCGATGTGAAACATGGTGAATGTGTAAAATGTCAGCCTTACTCCCCAGATTTTGTATGCAATAAGAGTCATCGATCTATCTTTTCTAACTTCACATCTATCACCAATCAGTAATGAATATGGAAAGTGTAGGAGCTGTTTGAATTTTCTCACAAGCCCAAATTGTTGAGGAATTACAGTGTTTTGAATTCTGTGTACCACTTTGGGTTAGTAGTGACACCACCGATGGAAAAAGGTACAAATAGGGTCAAAACTGTGGCCACAAAAATGCAGGCCTCCTCTTTCTAACAGATTGAAAATGCTTGCTTTGTGATAAAACAAAGATTTCTTCAGTTCTTTGATGAGTTAAGATTTCTGTGACGTGTTTATTTGAAATTATCTATTGGAATGAAGAAAAATGCCCCAACCACAAACTAATTGTGACCTAGATCTTTGACCTAGATTTGATTCACTGAATATTTGTTTATTTGTTGATGTACTGCTTCATTTTTGAATGCTGCGTATTTAATTCAATATTTTAAGGACCCATAGGGGTGGATATGAGTATTTCAAAGCACTGGATTTTTAGAATGCCAGTGGGGATTTCTTGTTTTGGGATTTGGCTCCTTGGACTCTGACCCCAATGTGACCCCAATGTGACCCCTGCTAAGTCTTCTGGAGGTTGGTGTTGAATGATGCAAAACCTCCTCCTGCACCTCTCTTACATCTCAGCTCTGGTTGAAATGGCTGTCAAACAGCTCAGTGTAGTACGCTGTCACCAAGCTGGAGGCCCAGTGCCCTGATGTTCAATGCACAGCCCCTTGCTGGGTCCACCTCAACCTCGACTTGGGAAAGCCTTTTTTTCCTGTTGGCACAAAGCTGCTTTATGTCAAGCAGCTTTTGCTGCTGCTCGACATAAAGCCAGTAATTTAACTGTAATTCAACTTTTGCAACACTCTTAATTGTTCTTGTATATCAGCATAGAGATGTTACATTTAAATAGGCCCATGCTTTGGGTTTGTGTCTTCAAACCACAATGACTTGTTGAATGATATTAATATGAACTTGTAGTGTTTTTTTTAAACACATGTAGACATTATGACAGCCTTACAATTCAGAACCTGTTTTAAAAAGGAACTGGCTCTTGACTCTCATTTAAACTCATACGTCGATTTTTTCAGTTGTTGGTGCATGATTAGCTCTGTTGACCATTTAGGTACCAAGAGATAGTGTATTGTTGAAATTGATGGAACCTGTAATACAAAAAAATTCTGAGCAATAACATCAGGCAAATCTGCAGTCCTTTCAATTGTGTTGGCCTCACTGTAAGTCTTACAGTGAGAAATGCCTGCTTTTTTGCAGTTTGTGTGACACCTGAAAATATCAAGAACAGTTTTTTTAAATTAATAGGTAATCACATGAAGAAAAAGCCATATTTAATATACTGTAGACTTTAGTTTTAAGGTAGTACTCCAGAGCTCATGAGGGAGAAAAACCAAAGCCATGTTTCACACACACACTGATGACAGAGGCTGCTATGTTGAGCACCCACCAGTATAAACTAATCCCATTCACATACCAATGGCGCAGCAACTGGAGGCAGTTCATCCATAGGAGGGTCCCCTATCAGCTGTCAAAGTAGCCAGTTCCTCTCATGATTTCTGTCCAGAGGGGGGTCTTGTTGTACCTGGGTGTTCTGACTTAGGGCGTATTCAGACCTGGACTGTTTGGTCCACTTTAAACGGACCAGGGTTCGTTTCCCACGCTGGTGCGGACTTTTCATGCAGGTGTGAATAGACACAAAAGAACCCTGGTGCGGACCAAACAACCGGACCGAGACCCACTTTTTGAGGTGGTCTTGGTCCGCTTCCAAACAAACTCTGGTGCGGTTCGTGGTTCTCCGGTGTAGGTCTGAATACAAACCAAGGTCCATTCGAACTAACTACAGGATACATGCGCCTTTTGGGCCTATACAGCCACCGTAACCTAACCGTCTTTGGTTTATACCTGATCCTCCGTCTTCTGTTTAGCCACGCTGTTGCTAGCATGTTGTGGGTCAGGACACACAGAGCATAGCGTCTCCTTGCTGCGCGCATTCGTCTTCACTGTTCCTAACTTGTAAACAGTGTTGTTAAGCTTTCTTTGAAGGAGCTGCTCTTGAAACAGAAAATGATTTAGCAGCTCTAATAAGAGCACAAACACACATTCACCTCCATTTCTGGGTCTGTATTCTGTGTGCAGCCCTTTGTCAGAGCTGTCCAATGAGAGCACTGATCGTTACACACGCGGATGTGTTTACAGAATATAGTCCACTTGCAAAAAGTACAATCTGAATACGAACCGCACCAAACGAAAAAAATAAAGTCCACTTTTGGTCCGGAACAAACAAGTGGACCAAAGGACTTTTCTGGTCTGAATACAGCCTTAGACAGGCGCTTAAAAAACAAATCTTTGGTGAGCTGTTTGGTTATTTCAACTGGTGCATTTAAAGATGGTTTCACTTATTATTTTCTTCAATAGAAAAAACACTAGCTGTAATTTAAGAACTCTAAAACCTGATCTTAGCTTCCTTGCACAGTTTTCCCACCGTCGGACTTCACCGAGCCTGTGCGATTGTAGCCTCAGTTTCCTATCCTTACTTTACAGGAGTGGCACCTGGATGGTCTTCTGCTGCTGTAGCCTATCTTTTTCAAGATCCCATGTGTTGTTTGTTCAGAGATGGTTTTTGGCTCTCTGGTTGTAACCGGTGGTTTTGAAGTTATTGTTGCTTTTTTATCATCTTGAATCAGCGTTGCCGTTCTCCTCTGACCTCTGACATCAACAAGGCAAGGCCCAGAGAACTGCCGCCTGCTGGATATTTACTCCATAGATAGAGATGGTTGCACATGAAAATTCCAGCAGTTATTAAATGAGCAGTTTCTGAAATACATAGACCAGCTCATATAGTACCAACAACCATGCCATGTTCACAGTCACTGAAATCACCTTTCGTAAAACTCTCCATGTCTACATGCAGAAAATCCACAGTTTTAAAGTTGAGGCAGGTAGTTTTTTGTGCCACAGTAGACAGCATCTTCTTGCCCCTTTTTCCAATTGCAAAGATGAATTTGAATGAATGAACACGCTCTATTTTTGCTGTCTTTTCTGGATATGTGTGTATGGATTCAAATGTGTGAAAGCTCAGGGGAATGTGGGCTGGTTGGCAGCTCAATGACTTTCTCTAATGCTGTCTGTTTTCAGTGTAATCTGTAAAAAAATATCAACTTGTTTAATAATAAAATATATATTTTTTTCAATTTAACATATGAATTATTTAATATGTAAACTTGCAACGCTATGTTCATGTACAGTGTGGAAAATCACCTACTCTTCCACTCCCTTATGGTCACAAGGATGCATTTAGGTACCTAAACATGGTACCTTTTGATTTTACCTGAATCGGTACCCAGTACTTTTGACAGAATTTGGTCGGTACCTTTAATAGTACCGAATTCGGTACCCATCCCTAAGCAACAGTAGTGGCGTTTTTATGAACAGAGGACTGCAACAATCAGAGACAGTATCCCCTCATAGAGACGAGTTGAAGAAAATGTCCAGTGTTGTCCTAAATAAGCTTTGCCAAAAAATTAAACCAAAAGTCATCTGCTTATCATATTCATAAATGTAATTTACATGTTCCAATTTGGAACCATTTCTCTGTACTTAGTGTAATAGCAGTATAGCTGTGTCCAATATTATCGCTTCGATGTGCTATAAATGTGAAACGTAGTTCACTGAAGACTCTGTCAAAAGGCTTCCTCACTAAAGCAACAAACTTTTGACTTTAGCAAGATGTTTGAATTTCCTTTAGGAAATAAAAATAAAAGGTCTTAAAAAAAATATCACAGAGATGAGTCAAGTTTGTTGCTCTGAAGGACCAGCCCACCTTTGGGTGTTTTTGTTCGCTAGCAGGCATCATTTCCCGCGTATTGCCCGGCACACCATCACTCTCATTCACAAATTGTTTCTCTGCTTGCTGCAACAATATTGTTGCAGCAATGAGCTGTCACCTTTTTGAAAAAAAAAAAATGATTTGTCGACAGTTGCACATCACTGTTGTCTCAAAAATGTTCACTAAAAGCAAACAACATTTCTCATTTGTTGTGCTGCTGACACCTCCCCCATTCCCATCACATTGACCAAGCCAGAGAACACCAGAACATGGCAGACCAAACATGTTGCCTGAGAGGGAGAGGGAGGGAGGTCTCACCACATGTTCCTGAATATTTCCTGTCTTGTTTATCCAAGTGTTAAGCATGAATGAAACTCTGTGAGGAGACGGTAAGCACCTGACAGACCCCTCATGGATAGACATGTAGCTTTATGTATCATCAAGTGTGTTTGTTTCTTGCTCATTTTTATGCTCTGTGCAGACAGGCCATTGATTTCATTAGTCCCTGCCCCCTTCTTTCTGATGCTTTCCATCAATAAACAGGATTGTTTCACTTAAGAGTGCTGTGGGAAAGCTAATGGCTTGTAATGGATGATAATGGATGATGTTTTCAGCCTGCCTTTTATCTACGAGAATATTGCCCAACTCCCCCTTCCACACACACTCACACACATAATGTGGCAAGTCTAACCTGACTGCTGTTTATCCAGTGTTTTCAGTACTTGGGGAAAACAATAGAGGAAATTGTATATCTTGTACAGCTGGTCTAAAAATGTTTTAGTGCTGTTACAGTGAAGTTGCTTTTTACCTCCGTAGTAGCACAGACTGTTTTTAAAGTTAATTTTCTGTCAAACAGGACTGGAAAGTGGATGGAGTGGCATCCTGGAAAAAGGCTGCTGGTTGGATTCAAACCCAGGCCTCGAGGACTAGCCTAATACCAGGAATACACCAGATTCATGGTTGTTCCCACTCTGCTCTGTTATGTGTTAAATGCATGCACTCTCATCCTGAAACTCACACTAGCTGCATGTTGGGTCAGGCACATTGCAGGACTGTCAGACAGCTGGATTTAGAAGACTGAGTAGTTCCCTCGATGATCCTCTCCTTGTTCATGTTCGGCTGTAAAACCTCAAACATGTTCACTACTGGCCTGGCTCTGCTTGTTATGTCAATGTGTCATTGAAGTGGCGCCAAATTTGTCTGGTTTATTTTGAAAGTTGACAGGCGTTTTTGTGTGGTTTTGGCATGACTTCCCGTCTCATTCGATCTGTTCTGGGCAAATTGACACGTCTCTGCTGTGGCATCCGACAGAAGTAGAAGCTCTGCGTATCTAATTCAGAGGACTCCGACCTGCTGGAGCTGGGACGCAGCTGGAACTCAAGTGGGTGGAGCCAGTGTGAGTTGACAAATTGACTTATCAGATTTAGGGTACACAGCTGATAGGGGACCCTCCACCTAAATGTGTAACAGGTCCTGAGTGCGCTTAGAGCAACAGGGAGCTTAAAGAGGACACGTCATGATGATGCCTGATTTAATACTTACATATAATATAATAAATTTGAAAACAAGACCTTTCACTCCCTGAATTTTAAAAAAATGAGATATTGTATTTTTCCTGATATCCTAGAACGAGATTTGATGCCTCTGAAAATAGGTCATTGCCAGTTGGCCGCGAGATTTCAAACATCGTGACGACACGAGGATCCTTTCTTTTTATTGGAGTAATCTGATAAAGCAGCTCCTCCTCTGTGATGTCAGTTAGTCACACAACCGCCACCGAGGGATACACCCATCAAGAACCGAGTATAAACACAGCTCCCTACCAGCTCTGGCTAACTTGACTGTGTGCTGGATGCAGGGACTCTGCTCTGCTGAGCAGCTCAGCTTTACATGGTGAATGAGCAGTTAAAACACTGTAGTTTTAGCAGACGTCATAATACTTGTGAGACTGTGATATTTGCATGCTTGTTCTGACATGCACTGTGAACCTGGACCACAATAATGCATGCGGTAATAACATAGTGAGGAACTGACGGTAGAGGCGATCTTTAGACTACACTTTCAGCATGATGGATAAAACAGACAGAGAAAAGTGAAGGAGCAGGATGGAGCCCTGTTATAGAAATAGTTTATTGGTGAAGTCTGCCTATATTTCCACGTATAAACTATACATGTTACAGTACTGCTTTGACTCACCACACTGAAGCGTCCTGAGATGATCTGTGTCCAGGTGGATTTTCTTCCTCCTGAGCTGCAGAACCGTCTGGGTCTGACTCGGGGTCCAATACAAAAGGACGTATCCTACACTCTGCCATTTTATTAGTGCTATCAATGCCTTACGGTGAAGTTTTGGCAAACAGCAAACTCGCTCGGTCTGCCCCATCCAATATGGCATAGGAGCATGTTGTTTTCTCCTTCAGTAGTATGAAAAATATCACCCATTTTGTCGACTGATGCTATGAAACACTAGAAGTTTTGTCCTGTTGTCATCAGGAAGAGGTGAAATCACAGAGTACCATAGGTGCTATAACATCTTTCTTTGGTTTGTTTTTATTCAATCAATCTTTATTTACATGGAACTGATTCGTATTTATATTATTGTCAAGGGACCCGACATCATGACAGAATGAGATCCAGTCCTGTCTTACAGACAAGGCTCAGTTAGGGATGCACTGATCCAACTTTTCGAGTTTTGATACCAATGCCAATAGCTATACCTGGGCTTTAGCCTCAACTGATACTGATACTGATCCGATTCAAGTGTGAACTTGTTGAGGATTCATTCAGAGTGGATTCATTTTGTGAACTGCAGAGCAGCCTGCAGAGGTCCAGGGGCCTGCAGGAGCTAACCTTTGATCCTTGGACAAGTTTAGCCTAGCCGTGTACTTGAGATGACTCTTCATTTTGCCAGGATTGAAAGATTTAGTGCCCACAGCTCTCTTGACCAAGGTCTGCTCCGTTACAGCAACAAAACAAAACAACCTAGAGACACAAAGTCCGTTGGCCATACATGGGTAGCTTGCATGCATTCAGGGACGCCCCAGTAGTATAAAGGAGGCTAAGACATCAGGTTTAGAGAGAGGAGAGGAGGGTTTTGTCTATGTGCCATTATTGTGTCAACTTCAAATAAAGATGTTAGACTGAAGCTGCCATTGGATCTCCTCTTCTTCATTGAACTCCATCTCTTCTTCATGCCAGTATTCGGAAAGTGGCCCACAAATTTATTACGCAGTCAGATCAAGAGGACCAGGAGTGAACCTCACTCTAGGAAAGACATGTCAGAATCATAACCTGCATGCCCTACTGTGGGATAAGACTGTTTATGTTCTAGGCAAAAGGCAAAAAATGAGTAGATGAAATCACCTAAGTTAATATTTATTTAAACTATAAAATATTTAAATCTTTACCAGCAAAACAAGACTTCAGAAAGTACAGAAACTCTATTCAACGTTGGACTTCTGTACCCTGTACACTGGTAATGCAGCAAAAAACAAAGAAAGTGCACCAGAGGTCACATTTCAAATCAAGCAGTCAAGATCGTGGTAAAAATTTTTAAAAAAGGCACAGAGCTGGTTGCCTGGATTGGCACCATAGATCGGTCCCTTCCCACCATTACTGATCGAGCCTTGAAGGGGCACGAATACACAGGTACCAGATACCAAGACTCTAATTGGTGCATCCCTAGGCTCAGTCTTGTCTTCTCTCATCTTGACCTACCATGAGCAGAGCACTTTTCAGCATTCAGCAAGTTTCGGCGGCAACGAGAACTTCCATTAAACAAAGGGCTGGCTAACCTGACTGTGTTGGTGTTGGAAGGTTAGAATGTGAAGGGAAAGAGGGAGCGTACAGTACAAAGACAGACAACAGTAACAGTAAACTCTGACTTGGGAATACAATACAGACAATGCTGGCAGTATGTGTACTATTTGCAGGAACTTTAACTTAATGTTGATGCTGATCCTAGTGCTTAAATCAAGTACTAGCAATCACAGTTAACAATCCTGATAATTGGGGTAGAAATAAAAGTGTCAGTTTTTGCAGTTGGAGTTTGACTGTTCTAAAAGTAACATTAGCTGATTGGTGATGATGAGGGTTGGACTGATATTCATAGTTGTAGCAGCTGGAGTATGGTCCAAAGAAACCTATGAGACCAGGGAGCCAAGGGACACTGGAAGCTTCAGTCTGCGCTCTGTGACCCAGTCACAAAACTTGTTTTTGCGCTCTGTTGAGAGATGGGGGAAAAAAAGTTTTAGGTCGCTGCCCCTGCCGCTTTGAATTTACCTCCAGAGACTTGAGTGAGCTGGTCTCGAAATGCTTTTAAAAGTAGAGTGAAGGGGCTAAATGGAAGAAAAAACTTGAATATGTTCAATTATAAGAAAAATTCTGAGCTTAGTAACTTTAATACTTGAAGTTTTAAGGTTACTGACAGGTTCCCGCAGCAGTTTGAGTCTACAGCAGAATAACATCAAGCTGACTCTCAAACTAAAAGTTTTATTGAGTTCTACCTCATGTCATCTTTTCTATTCACTGTTTATTTTGGGATACCCCAATCATCTTTTTGGGACCAGATTCCGATCCTTTTTATATTGAATGTCTGCTAATACGGAGTCCCAAACTCTTACTTTGGTTGCCTAAATGAGATCTCAGTTTTGTTTACTATAATTTGTTCACAGTTTTGCTTTATTCCAGATAGCATTGCTGTAAAAATTTACATGTAATCTGTTGTACATGCTCTGTTGAATGGGATTCATAAACTGGGGTGCATGCAATACTCCAAGCTGGGCAATAAGGCATTGACATAGTTTATAAAGAAGTGTTTTATGGCAACTGGCCGTTGGACTGTTTTTGCTTTCTATTTTGAAATAAGGGATGATGACATCTCATCGACTGTCAATTAATGATTGACAGGAACATGCTCACACACATTTTTTTGTTTTTGGTTTTCTATCACCTGGAACAAACATGTTGTAATATGGAATTCAGCTATCAGCTAGGTGTTTTAGGTTTAAAACTTGATTCAATCTGAATTATCTTGCTTTAGGTGTTTCACCAAGCAGAGGTGCTCTGCTAGAGCACCTCAAAAAGAACAAGTAGAAAATTGAACACTGTCATTCCAGGCTATATTTCTTTTGAACTCAATTGTTGCCGCAAATCCACAGTTGTTGGTTCTTTTGGCATCTCTCTGTAAGTTTTCATTACTGTATCGTTTTGCTATAGAAAATATAGTTTATCTGATACTGAAAGGTAGGGTCTGCAGGAATCTTCGTTATCTGTTAGTAAACACAACATTCAAACTAGGCTCCTCCTCCTTGGATCAGTGCCAGGGTCAGCGCACACCCATAGCCTATGACTGACTACATGAACACACTTACTAGATACTACTGCATGAGAGCCGTGCACCTGACTTGGCGTGCTAGCACAAGCTAATCACAGGTATCTGACACATATCAACTCACATCACTCTTGGGAAAAAGTGAGTGAAAGTCAGGAAAAGCTTCATCTGTTTTTTGTTTTGTTTCACTTTGGTTGTGTTTTTATTTCTCCATGCTACGTCCACCATCATAGCCACTCAGGAAACCGTCTTCCACTCGCTGTTATCAACACACAAAGTCACTTGCACACTGGTAACACATCCCGAAACAACCAATTGCATTGCATCCCTATTACAAATATTTCCACACTGCTGGCATTTTGGCCACATGATTGCAAATGCTTATGTTACAGACCTGCGTTTGATATATGTTTCTAGTATCATTTGTCCCTGGAGAGTTGCCGTAGGGTGCTGTGAGGTGGTTGTTGTTGCTGTAATCTAGCACATGTAAGTCACAGCTGGAGCTCAGCACTTGTGTCAAGTATATTTTTCTCCTAGTTGGGCAAATTCAGAATGCTTGGTCACACTGGTGCTTGTTTGTGCAAAGTGACTGCTGATTTCAGTGATCAGGATAAGATGATCGGCTCAAACTTCCAATCCTCGATCGATTAACATATTCCCAGATCAACTCAGATTCAGCAGCCGACATTAGAGCGCGGTCATTTCTTTATGTCATAGCTGTTGTTTTAGGGTTATGTCAAATCAAAACTGCTGTACAATGAAATAGTTGATTTGTAAGAAGATTGGGTAATAATACTTTAACATGATGCTCGTCAGGTATGTAAAATTGTAATGTTGTATTGACTGAATTTTCACAATCAAACTTGTATAATTTTGGGCTCAGGGGCCTATCGCTGTCCTCCCCCTAAACATGCAGGCAATGTGCTGAATCATGGCCGGCATTCCTGTGGCCAGAACACTGTCCACTCAGCTCCAGGAAACACACACACACACACAAACGCAGGGAATGCAGGGGGATGACTTTGCTTAAGTTATCAGCATTTCCCTGTTTATAATTGTTAGTTTTTTTATAGTCTGTGAATTTAGCACAGCAAATGTTAAGAAAAAAGCTTGACAACCAAAAAAATATTATTTATATTCTTTAGTATGTATTTCTCAACCACTTTAAACCCTGATTACACACATCATCCAGAGACTGAAAGATCATTTTAGACAGGAACAAGACAACATGGTGCCACTATGAAGGCACCAATTAAACCCTGTTTTGGAAGCTGCAAAGTGCATTAAAGCTCAGTGGGGCGCATACCAATAGATTCATTTTCATCTTAGCAGATTTCAAAGTCCAGCAGTTCTTGACATCTAGCTCATTGATATCAGGCTTAAGTTCACTAAGTGTCAGCCTGTAGCTGAGGATTACAGCTCAGAAAGAAGAACCGGTCTTTGCATAAATGATCTCCACGAATTGTCGCACAGACAACTGTTTATTCGCTTTGCTCAGGTCAGTAATGTCCGACAGTTCCAGCCCTTCAACTGGGCCGTAATGCCGCGAGAGCTCCATCCAGCGAGTGTCTTTTCCCATAGGGCCTGATATTCATTCCTGCTTTGTGTAAGCTAATCCCCTTCTCTATGCTCTGTGGCTGAATGAGGAAGGCTGCTGGAGGGAGGGGGAAGTTTTGTTTTTCCTCCTTTCCCCTCAGTAGTTCGGCCAGCTGCTTTTCTTCTCATTAGGATGAGTAAAGGAAGAACTCTGCACTCCATCATGTGCATATCTGATACTTAGCATAATTTATTACCTTTACCTTATTATTCATTTTGTTAGATTTATTTATTTAGGAGAGTTGAAAAAGTACAAGTTTGTGTTTGAATCCAGTTTTCAACCACTCTGCAAAAATGATAGTTTTTTTTCTTAGCTGAAAGGTTTCTTTGAAGCTAATTCTCTTTTGAACCAGAAATATGGTATGCCTTTACACCATTGTCTACTTGGTAAATAGTGCCATACTGCCCCCTGTTGGGTGGGAACAGCCTACATAAATCTGGCTTTATATGATGAAGGTCTGTGGTTTGCTTAGTTTCACTAAGGCTGCTAAAGACAGGCTTAAAGGAGACTTCTTCAGGTAACCTGACCATGCTGAATAAACGACTGGCCACACAGATAACGATGACAACACAACAGGTACAGGGTTAAAATAACTTTCCCTTAAAAAATAATAATAATAATAACCCTTGCGAGTTGCATTTTTTTCCAATTTGTTCCAATTATTATGATTTTTAGACCTTGGGACTTCTTGAGGAAAAAAAAAATCAGTAAATTAACAACTCATAAAAAGTGCAACTGGCTAATACAGAATATGTCAGCGCAAATAAGAGCAGCAATATGAAAACTATTTTGTTTAAATATTCAGAGACTTGCACCTTTGGCCCTCATCATTTGATCTGTGATAAATTATCAGTGATGGACTTTTGGTGTCAGGAATTTGGCTAAAATCATGATGTGCTGATCAGTTTAATGGACACATGAGGGAATATTCTTGATGTTTAATTTGTGCATAGGTATATATTAAGTTGTGTGGTTTTCTGTACAAAAAAGAGAGAGGACTAGAAAAAAACACAAAAAACAAGCATGCTGCTAAATTTAATCATTGTGGTTCAGCTTATCTTAGACCTTAGGAATAAGATATCCTTGGTGCTATGAAAAGTTTAGCAAATTTTTATTTATAAATGAGGCCCTTTGGCATTGATAACTGCCATTAGCCTGATCACAGGGTGTGTATTCCTCAAGCTCTGAAAGAAGTTCTCTGTCGTGAGAGAAGATGAATAACTGGCTTTAGTGATACATTAGTAAGGGCATTTGTTTGCTGTAAAAGGGCGATTGTGCACGTGGTTAAAAATTCTACAAACATTTATATTTTGTACTTCAAAAAGGAAGAAAAACAAATCATACTTCCCCTGCCTTGACATGACTGTAGAGCAGGGGTCTCAAACTCGTGCCATGGAGGGCCAAGAGGCTGCAGGTTTTCTTTCCAACCAGAAACTCCACCAGCTGAATTCACTGATTAGTGCCTGCTCTCTGCTTGAAGGTGAGGTAATCAGTGAAATCAGCTGGTGGAGTTTCTGGTTGGAAAGAAAACCTGCAGCCTCTTGGCCCTCCATGGCACGAGTTTGACATCCCTGCTGTAGAGGTTTACTAAGTAATGAGCCAGTGCGAGTGCTTACCACCAGATGGCAGTGTTTACCAACTTGGATCTGTGAGGTCTCTTGTTTTCTGTTAAATAGCAGAAAAGGATGTGTATCTGTGTTAGCAGGGCTGCTGATATTGTCTTCAAGCAGTTATACTTCTAATAACTTCTCATCTGTGAAATCATTAGACAACAAAGCAATAGAACATCTCTGCCCTGATATCTTGGTGCTTTTATTGATCCTTCCTGTGATCATGACTTTTATCAAATGCAAAAACACTGATTCAGGCACTTCTTTTTCTTTCTTCACCACTAAAAAAACTTTCCCCCTGTGGAGTAATTAATAAAAATAACACAGTTTAGTCAGTGTCCCAACCTTTGGTCTTGAGCACTCTGGCACATTTTGCTAAGTTTGTTTACTTTTTAATACTTGTTCTCATTTCTAAATCATTTGCCACTGAACCTGTGTAAAGCTTGTAATTTTTTTACTTGCCAGTTTTGCAGAACCTCATACATCTACTGGGGTCTTCATAATCTTTAAGAGCAGATGACCGTTAGGAAATTTCTAGAAGTTCTGCCAGTTACCTGACTGAACCAAATCCATCTTCTGTAGCAGCTGTTTGATAGTTAACTGCAAAACTACACCAGTGACAGGCTGAGTTATTTTTTTTATTCTGTTGTATTATTTCATTGATATATTATATCCCAATGTAGTTCAAACTTTACATTTGGAGCCACCCAACTGTGTGGTCAGGTTAGATATAATGTCAAGTGTAAGCAATAAAAGCTTTGATTGGTTAAAAATATAGCCTGATTAAAATTTGGTTTGTCCATCTTTTTTATTACAGTAGCACATTTCTGGCATAGCATCAGAACTTCAACACTAATGTCTTCTCATGCTTTCTGCAACTCAAGCCAAAGGCCTTCCTTTGACTGTATAATAGATCTGTCCACCTTAGTTTCCAACTGGTCCCTCATTTGTTGTGGTACTTCTGGTTGTCTGCATTTTGGGATCTCAAGAATTTTAGTTAACAGATTGGTTTCTTTGGGCATTACTGATAGATCGAAGTGTCATCTGCAAAAAAAACATTTAAATATCCTTTCCTTCTCGCTGTTGAGCCCAGGCTTGGGCTTATGGGCTGAGATTTGTGCCACTAGATACTGAATTTGAATTATCTGTATTGAATTTCAAAGACCTGATCTGAATCAAACTTAATGTTATAAACTTAATTTTTTTAGCTTTACTTACTCTAACTTGATGGTTGAGCCAGGCTGCACTGAGATTAGAGTGTTAATCTGAATCTGCATTTTGAAAACTGAAATTGTATTTTCACTCATTCATTCATCCTCTGCCGCTCATCCTGGTCAAGGTTGTGGGTGGCTGGAGCGTCTCCCAGCTGTCTTAGGGTGAGAGGCGGGGTACACCCTGGACTGGTCATCAGTCAGTCACAGGACTGACACACAGAGACAGACAACGGACAATTTAGAATCACCAGTTAACCTAGTGAGCATGTTTTTGGACTGTAGGAGGAAGTCAGAATACCTGGAGAGAACCAACACGTGCACAGGGAGAACATGTCAACTCCACACAGCAAAACTCACTTTGCCTGGACCAGGATTCCATCTGTTTCCCTACTGTGAGGCACCTAACCAATGCACTCGAGACTGTATTTTGTACGTAAGAATTTAAGACATACACAGAGTTGAATTTTCAAGAAGGTCAAATTAATAGTAATGCAAATTTATTTTAGACTATGCTTTTCATGTTCAATATGATCATTTAATCAGTTTCTAGAGGCACAAATCTTAGTCCATAAGTGCTGTTAAAGTAGTACAAAAGGCACCGAAATGTTGGATGGCACCACCGTAGTGTTGGGGCTTTCATCTTGACTCGATCACTTTGACATCAGGATTAGACTTTTTCTCATTGCAACTCAGATATAAATTCTGCTGAATAGAAAGTGATTTGGCTTCTCATTGAAATGTATTTTTACGCTCTAAATCTCCCTTTAAATCAAGACGCCTGTTCTAAGTCTTACAGAGTAGAACAGTTAGCTTGTTTTTAGCTAAGCTGTGCTTATGATAGCTCCACTGTACTCTGAGATTAAGGCCCTGACGCCTGAGTCATCATTGGATAATCCACTCAGTGTACTGCCCTCTTCTTCTCACCTTTAATCTTGTATTGAAACACACACACACACACACACACACACACACACACACACACACACACACACACACACACACACACACACACACACTAATTAGACGTCAGTGAAATGGATCATAGCTTACAGCCTTATTGCTCCAGTTATGGATTTGTGAGGCCTTTCCATGAAGTTTATTTAAAGTGATAATAACTTTTTAACTGGGTGACTTTGAAGTATGAAATATTGCTTATATCAAATCAAATGAAACTTTATTCAAAAGCTTTATTTTAATACATTAAAAACAAAATGCTTAACATGTTAAAAAGCCTCTCACTGTAAGACAACTGAATAGGCTCCAGCCACCTGTGACCCTGAACAGGATAGGCAGCAGAGGATGTATGACGACCCAAATTTAAGCCAAAACACTGGAATTCTCTAAAAAGTAGGGATGGGTACCTTTCACATTTGAAACAATACGGTACCGATACCCGGTACCTGGCAATTGGTACCGGTACTCAACAGTACCACTTTTCGGTACTTTTTTGAGTTTATGTGGTAAAAAATATAAATTTGTTTATTAATAAAATATATATTTTTTTCAATTTAACATGCTAATTCTTCCATATATAACCTTGCAATGCTGTGTTCATGTCCAGCATGGAAAGTCGTCTACTCTTCCACTCCCTTACAGTCACAAAGATGCATTCAGGTACCTAAACATGGTACCTTTTGATTTTAACACGAATCGGTCCCCGATACTTTTGACAGAATTCGGTCAGTACCTATAAAAGTACCTAATTCAGTACCCATCCCTACTAAAAAGTTATTAATTAAACCTGATAATACTCAGCCACTAAAACATTTCTTTCTGTGCAGGACTGCCAGTAAAAAACAGTAGCTTCACAATCAAAAAATGATAATGCTTCACTATTTTTTTCTGCTTTTTCATTGATAACAGGGGTGATACGTTTTAGTATTAGATATGTAATTTATTAAAGAGCTTACACATCCTGTTACAGAAACATGAATAAATATTTGAGTAATCAGAAATATCCTGTTAACTTAGAGCAGCAGTGGCAAAGACCTTACACTTGGTGGAGGTGTAATAAATTTGTTCAACTCTAAACTGAATGTCCATTTTCTCAACAATTCTGATTTACATTTCTTATCCATATGAATACACGAGCTCACAAGGAGTTGGATTCAGTCTCACAATGCAGGAGCACAACAGCTTTTGCCCTTGTCTCAGAGCATTCTTATCTCTTAACTCTGACATGTTTTAATAAAGAAGTTTACTGATTGCATCCTTGATATATTCATGGTTATATAAAACAATTGGTAACCCTGAGCTCATGTCAGGAAATGGAAAGGATCTACAGTACATCGTCTTTTCTCCACTCAAAACCCTTGAGGATCATATGGAGGCATGATATTTTGTTCCTTAGAGAAATGTCTGAAAAGTGACTGAAGCACATCAAACTAGTAGTCCAGTAGTGATGGATGTTTGCAACCTTCGTTTCTCTTCAAACCCCAGAAGGTGGTTTCCCTCCCCGTCCATACTGCTGCTGTTGGCGTTATCTCCCTCCTCTATTGTCTGCCCTCAGAGCAGAGTGTTTTCTTAGACTGCTAATCCTTTTAACACCAGGTTTCACTCCACATTACTCCAACCTGCTGCACACATACACAAATCAAACACACTTATGTAACTTGGATCTTTTATGTGTGTGTATTGAATGGTCATATGCTTCGTTTTTAAGTTTCCCAACAAACCGGCAACTGCAGATACTGTTTGTTAGCAAAGCTCTCTCCCTTTACCAGTTTGATTCTGGTTGTCTTTATTCATTTCCTTGGGTGCTAAAGTACAACACCTGCATGTACTCATTCAGATTAGACTGATCTTCACTGTAGCTTCTCTGTGTTGATGAGTTTTCATTTCCTGCTTCGTCAGACACTCCAGCAGATCATCCATGGTCTGGAGTGTTGGAGGATACAGTCCCAGACTGTCTGATGGTATGGTGGTAAGAATGATGGTTTTTGATACCTTGCTAAAGCAAGTCTTAAGGTCAGTCTTAGTTTCAGGTTTGAGGATGAAATGTTCCTAAGAGGAAGAGGAGAGGAATAATCTTTATCAGTCACACTATTTGGGAAAAAATATTCCCTTGCTTCCCTTTTTCTGTCTTTTTAGGACAGAACAAATGCTGAGGCAGTGGATCCAGGCCGTTCTAGCTCCTGTGCCTCTGTCTAACTCTCTCCTTCCTTCTCACCCACACCTATCATGAGTGTGTGAGTGGGGTAGGGCTCTGTTTGAAGCGAGGACTAAGGACTTGCTGCTGTCAGCCCTATTTCTCCAACAGCACCTCTCTCTCTTACGTATGGAGGCCAAAATGGCCACTCATCATTGGTCCCCGCCTCTCAGCCTGACTCACTCAGTCGCTCTCTGTCATTCTCCATAGTCAGGGTGTGACTATGGAAAACCACAGCCAGGGCTTACTGGTAAAGTCTGTGTGTGCTTTCCACTATCAAGCAACAGCTCAGCCAAAAGTCTTTACAATTCAAAAATTCAATGGGCCTCTTTTTCTGTCACTGGGATATGCCAGATTGCATCTCTCTCTGAACACAGCAAATGTGAAGGCAAATGATTTGCTATCATGTATTTTTGGTGGCTTTTTAATGTAGACAGCTGTGGCATAGGATGGACTCAGAGGTGGTTAGATGTATTCATTTCTTTGTGTTTGTGTGCATACTTTGTCATAATTTTCCCTTTTCTGCACCTTCACAGTGCAGACTATGTTTTCTTAAAGCAGATCTACAGAAAATTAAAATCCTCAGTCTACTCAGTCATAAACAAGGTGGACGGTTAAAGGGTTTCCGTGTAAAAGTGTTGTTTGTTTAAACTCCCAAATGCACAAAAGAACTATTTGAGGCAGTCCTTGTAAATGTGTAACCCCACTGAAAAAGAAATGGGATGCAGTAAAGTGGAAAAAAAAGAACTTGATAGTTTGCAATAAATTGAAGTCAATATTAAATCAAAAATTATTGCAAAGTCAAATATTCTTGAATCTGAAACAGTTTATTGTTTTATTTAAAAAAAAAAAGAACTTTCAAAAGCTTTAGGCGTGTCTACCATTTAGATCAGAGGTCTTCAACCTGCAGCTCTGGAGCCTCATACACTCTTTGACTCTTTTATAGCGGCTTCTTGTAGCTTTAAAAATTATTATTATTAAATACACTGACTCTAAATAAAATCATGCGTTATCAAATTCAAGTAGTATCTTAATACTTTTGAAAAAGTTTTAAAAATGTATCCGATTTCAAGTTTATTTGAAGTTTTGGCGGTTATTTGAAATTTCAAAATTGTTTGATATTTTTGCATATTTTTTACTAAGGTTTTTTTTGTTGCAAATTTAATTTAAAAAATGCAATTTGGCCAATTAATTTAATTTCACCCTCGTAATTATTTTTACCAAATTTTGAAAATAAATAAATAAATAAAATGTTTGCAAATTTTAAAATTTCACCCTCATAATTTTTTGAAACTTTCTTTTTTTTTTTTGCCAATTTCTGAAATGTTATAATTATTATTATTTTTTGCTTATTTGATTTTAAAAATGCACATTTTGCCAATTAATTTAATTACAGCTTTGAATTATTTTAACCAAAATTATAACTTTAACTCAAAAATTTCACCCTCATAATTTTTTGGAAACTTTTTGATTTTTCTGCCAATTTCTAAAATGTTCTTCTTTTTTGCTCATTTAAAAACAATTAAAATCAATTTTATAAATTAGAAAAAATTCTTGTTTAGGAAATTATTTACTAGATTTTATCTATGTATAGAATTTGACACTCTTTTTTGCCTTTGTCATTATTATGAGATAGAGTAGATTCTGTGGCTCCAGAATGACCTAAACCCATTTTTTGCTTTGATATATTTATTTTACAATGCCCCATTTTTTGATTTGGCAGCAAGCTAAAACTGCTGTGAAAAATTTTGATTTGAAAGACCATAGAACTGTAGTGTGCCAGAACAATATATATATATGTATATATATATATATATATATATATATATATATATATATATATATATATATATATATATAAACCTTTTTTTCTTTTTCATTTTATATGTCCGAATGTCTTTCACATTTGTGGTTGTGGCAATGACCTAAATTCAAGGACTGTTTTTGGAATTTTGGGCCTAAGCAGTGATTTTCATAGCAGAGTCTAGTCCCCCCCTTAAACTTGCTGATACAGAATATGTAAGTGAAAAAAAAGTCAACATGTAAGAAGAGATGCAAGGAAGATTTTCCTATTACATAAATTTAAAGGTGGTAAATAAATGTTTTTTTAATTATTACCGATGATTGAAATGTGTCACGGCGTGTAAGTAATACATTGCTCCCTCTGTGTTACAGCAGCTAGCTGCTCAGCTAACAGCTGACTATCACAAACAGACCAAATAACACAGCTATAAGGTTAAAATCTATCAGTCTTGTTCAGTGAGTTGTTCAGTGTGTGAGACACAGCTGCTCCTTGGGCCACAGAGGCAATGGAGAGCCTTGGAAATCAGTAATGTACTTACTGATGTACTACTTTATCTTGATTACTCGCTTTTCTGATTTGAAAAACAAACCAGGCCGAAAGTCTGACTTTGATCGAGGTGTAGGATAATGCTGAATTTTGAGGGGAGGCTGCTGCAGGACTGTTGGACACAATTAGAAGTCACATGACGCTGATTCACCCCAGCACATGGGGTCTGTTAGGACAAGTGAGAGCCTCAGCATTGTCCTCGTGTTTTACCTGTTATTTCTTGGCTGGCTGTCTCTAAGCCTGTGGAGGCGCTTCCAATGCCCGTTGTGTTTTCTGCTCGTCCAGGCTCTAAGCCATCTTAAGGCAGTCTTTAATGAGAAATGACAAGATAAGACCCTGAGGCAAAAGGTCTGGTGTGTTACATCACACACAGGACTGGCAGACGATCTACAGGGTTAAAAAAAAAGAGGGAAATAAATGTTTTGTTTGTTATGCATCTTCATACTTGCTTTCTCACAAGGTGGTTAGATTAAGTTATTCCAAAGAGACTTGTAAGACTGCCATTGATTGCACTTTTCACAACAGTTGTGAATCAACATTAAACTGAAGCCCAGCGTGTACAGTTTGTCTGTCTCAGGCTAAAGAGGGCAGAGGGCTTAAAGAGTAGGAGCGGGGGCAACACTCGCATGCTGATCTCAGCTGAAGGTTTATGTAACTACAAGTGTCACATGATCACACGTCACCACCCGCCTCGTAACTGTCTGCACTCAGTAATTCACTCCCTGGTCAGCCATCGAACACAAATAGATGACAGACAGACAGAGGAGAAATTGGGAGCACACATTATGAGAGTCATCACAACCCAGCATGCTGCCACTTCTGTCCCTGTGCAGCTGCACCTACCGGTGCTTCAGTAGGGTGTGACCTAAATCTGCTCACTGAATTTAAGCCAAAGAAAACTTAAAATACCAGAATACACCAAACCAAGAAGCTGGGAACGTACTGCTCTTTTTCTTTGGAGGGTATATGATCCTGCTGACGGGCAGATCCATGAGAGTGCGGGGAGTTCGAGTGCAGGGCCATGACGAGATGGCGATGAAGCTTTTGTTCTGGGAGCTGGAGCAGCATCTCAAAAGGTAAAATAAAGACAGGAAGTCAGTAGAGTGTAGTATAGGCCAGTCACTGCAAACAAGTAGCTGCACAAGTATATTTCCCTTTCCTCTCAACAGTTCACGGCTTCGGGGGCAGCAGAATTTCACAGTCACTATACTGAAAATATTGTCGGGTTTGTTAATGTTTAGTCATCTACATATGGTATGATGTGTAATGTGGAAATCTGGGTGGCACAAATATGTGTGCCAGTCACTAATATCTGCAGATGACCATTGGTGATGAAGCTGAACATGTTTGGCTTCTTTTAATCATTGCACAGCTAATAATACTGTGCTGATTCTTGAAGCTGGCTGATGAACAGAGTTTCTCCCTGGAACAGTAAAGTGGCACTAAAAGCTAAAACATTGTTCTTCATAACAATGAAAAACTCAAAATTTATTAGTTAAAATGACACTCTCCTCAGTAATTAGTCCAAGAAGTCTGTACAGTGTCTTTCATATGAGCCTTGAATATTTTTGATAGCATCAACTAAGTAATAGAATTTCTTGGACTTCAGGTGGTGTAACTGTTAAGACACTTTTATGATTTTCTTTTTTTTTAATGTCATGTGACTTTTAAAACTCTGATCTTTTGAGTTGCAAGAGAAAGAGTATACTTAGGTCATTTTTCTGCACACAGTTTTTTTTTCTTAGCTTCCACCTTCATTTGTTGATCACCAGATAGGTTTTTTACAGTAATGCATATTAGTGCATAATAATTATATTAATTTTTAAATTGTACTGTTACTATATATGATATTATAGAGGGCTGTAGAACAGATTTTGTTGATGAATAATTTTTCAAGGCTCTACAACAATTTGTTTTATGGTGTTTTGTTCTAAATCTGGCTTTCTTATTTCACTGCTGATCTTGCTGCCCATCAGACAGACATTTGTTGTTGTTATTGGAATGTCATTTAGCTTTTCTTACATCCTACGCTTTAACGTCTACCGTATGTTTGTGTATGTGATCATACAGGCTTTATTAGAGGGTGTGTAAGGGCTGCGTTTGTACTAGCTATTTGGGTCTGGATAATTGGCTAAACCCGATTCCAGTCAAAGAAGACACCGGAAGAGATGAGTGCGGCTTAGAGCTTCTTTTTAAGCTGTTGGACTCCTTGTTAAAGTGTCTGCCTCAGGATCACAGATAAACACAAGCTGCTCAGAAGCTATGTCTAAGCCTATGTTCATAGCACCAGTGCTTTAATAAGTCTGGATGTGTGCAGCGGCTCCCAAATAAGCCTGTGCACTTGTTTCCAAGTGAGTCCTGGTTTTAAGATCTCTTCAGTGGGCACAGGTGTATCAGGATGAAGGCTGAAAGAGTTCTGATCTACACCATCTTCTCAGATTTCTGAATTTGATATTTCAATTTGTGCATTGTTTTTCAGTTTAGCTTTAACATAATGTTTCAGATTGTGCTTATTTAATGGATCCATAGCTGGACTGACCCAGTAAAAGCAACACATGCAGTATTTCTGTATTTCTTTAATATGCAGACCTGCACAGTCTGTAGGACCTGGAGAATGATGTCAGAGTTGAAATGAGTTTGAGGGTTTCAGATGGAATGTGTTGAGTACTCCCTTTGTGTAAGAAGGAAGATTTCTCTTATGGGTGTTGATGTCTGATGTGGGAGTTTCCTGCACACAGCTGAAAGAGCTGTTATGTTTTGTGTAGATGTGTATGTCTGTCAGTCAGTTACTCTCCTTCCCAAAAAGTCTTGCGCAAAGGATAAGTGTGAGAATGTCAATACCTCCAAAATGAAGGAGTTATGGAAAGATAAGTTTGGCCAATCTGACTCAGACTGTGAACTCTGACTGTCATGGGAATTTAGTTGCGTTCTTTCTTTCAGTGGTTGTAAACACTAATCGGGAAGTTGAACAATCAATCCCTTGTGAGTGATAGAATATGTAATTGATGTTTGACGTAATGATAGATCTCAAATGTTTTTTTTGTTGTTTTTTTGTACCATTTATTGACTTTATAGTAAATCCCACAATTTACTTCTGGTTGATTAAGCCTGTTTCTGACCTTTTCTTTTGAGGAAATAAGTACTGGTATTTAAAAAAAAATGTTAATTGTTTAAAGCTCATTTTGCTTCTTCTCCCTCAGAGTGTTGAAATTCTGTCCAGGGCCACATGGGGGCGACGGAACCATGGATATGATGGCAGTTAACTATGTCTTCCCAGGCCTCTGACCACACTTGGGTGGATTAAAATTTGTCTTTGAACTTAGTATCAGTGTTGGTGACATGTAATAACATTGCTAAGAATTCTAAGTGATTTATGGCCCTAAACAGACTGCAATGTGAAAAGGATTACTCTGAAACTGCTGTGAAGAGCAGTTTTTTTTTACATTTGAAACCACCTCATTGATAGCATTAAGTTAAAGTATTAAGATAAAGCGTCTCTTGGCAACTGTCTACAACCATTAAGGTCCCGAGGAAAACTCTGCCCAGGAGAGGCAGTCATCCTTAGGTGGTGCCTGTAGTGAAGGTAGACTCTGTGCTGTAGTTGACAAATCATTATAAAGTCAAAAAAAAAAAAAAAGACGTGGTGTACCAGTGTGAAAACTGTGACAAAATATCCCTTGGATGCTCTTCCTGTTGATAAAAAGTCAAGTTAAATTCCCTGGAGTTGCAATTCTTTCTTTTCATTTCTTTTGGTAAACATGTTTGTAAATTATGTTTAATTTTGGGAGCTAACTACTACCCGCTCTACACTGACTGTCCAGTTTGCTCACCTAGATTTTTTTATTGCACTCCAACTTTGCCTGTCCAACAACAAACAGGCTGCTTCCAAAATGGATTACAGGATTCTCTTGCTCCCAGCTGATGATCCATGGATGATCTAGGATTGTTTTGAGGAACTGATAGAAAACACTCATAAAGTAAGATAAAAAGAATAATTTGATGTATTTTACTCCCAGTCATATTTAAGAACTGGAGCTTACAGTGGTCTGCTGTTGTTTTAAGTCAACAGTCTTTCACTGTGCCCTGCTACTACAGCTCTTTTTTCCTTCCCCCTTATCCGGTTTTCCCCGGTTCTAGCCATCTCCTCTCTGTTCCTGGAATATTTTATGCTAAACCGTGTCAGCTGAGCGGCAGGTAGGGGCGTTCCTGAATAAATTATTCAAACAGCCTCTGTCTCGACCAATCAGGGGCCGGCCTCTAGTTTCGTCACTGGATAAGTTATGCGGGTTTGTTTCTGGTCGAGCCGCAGACTGCTGTGTAGTGCCAAGATGAACCGACCTTGGATGTATTCGTTCCACTGCCGCTGGTGCACGAGATTCAAAGGATAGAACGTTCAAAAAGCGCGAGTGGATGTGTCTCGCGGGGCTGCTCGAGCAGAGATTGAGTGGAACATCGGGGCTGTTTGTGCGCGGAGTGTGAAACATGGCCAGTATGAATACACCGTGCTACACGGTGGCTATGGATCTAGGCGTCTGCCAGCTGAGAAATTTCTCCATCTCGTTTTTGTCGTCGCTGCTGAGCGCAGAGAGCTCACAAGTCAAGCTCGACAATAGGTAAATGTGATGTCAAATGAGGCTCGGAGAAAGCCTTTTTTCCTCACACAGCTGTGTGTGTGTATGTGTATGTGTATGTGTTTCGGTCTCCTCACCTTCAGCAAATACTGTGTGATGGAGACAACGCTAGTGCTCAGCAGCCCGGCCGAAGCTACAGTGTCAGCATTAAATGAGAAAACACTTGGTAGTAATGCGACATGGGGAACGGTTGAACAATGAAACCGGGCCCCCGGCTGGACCGGATTGTCACAGGATCCCCGTCACAGGCAGTGTTTCTGTGTGGGGTGAAGGACGTGTTCCCCGCAGGCTGCGGATCGGTCTGTCTTTGTGTTCGGCACAGATCTGCTCTGACAATGTGTCGTTAATGTTTCGCTTCTTCTCTTACAGTTCATCAGGAGCCAGCGTTGTGGCCATAGACAATAAGATTGAGCAAGCAATGGTGAGTTTTCAACTTGTTTCTCCTTTTGAAAATGTTTAGTTATGGTGCAATGGTGGTTTAATAATCAGATTATTAAAAAATAAATCAGTGTAGGTTTGTATGAAGGGAGAACTTCAGGGGGTGGAAAGGGAGAACTGTTAACGAAATGCTTCATTAACTTATCGTCAATCATCAAGGCCGTTTTACTAATGCTATACAGGGCTCTTCTCTTTAAAAACTGCCCCAGAATCATTTCAAACCATGATCAATTGTGAAGTCTATGATAAATGAGTATTTCACAGGCCTACTATTTCGGAGTTCAACTCCAGTTAAGTATGAAGCGTTTTCCCTTGGTCAGGAACAAAAGTTGTTTTATTCAGTACGCTCAACACGCTGTAGTTCTGAAAGCGTTTTTTTAAGAAATGATTGCAGGATATAAAATAAAACGTCCATTCTCTTTCTGTTTCACTCTTTGTTTTTGTAGCTGTTGTCAGCTCTGTTGCTAGGCAAACTGAAAGACTCACACACTCAGTTATAAATACCTCAGGCTCTGATTGGCCAAGACACAAATGTGGGTAGGGTTTATGACGTGGCACCCTGGGAAAACACTCACGTTTTCTTATGACTATCACAGATTCTATACAATGGTTGATTATTGATTGTTGCATTTGTTTATTTTATAATGCAGTCAGTGTGTAGAATTTTTAGACTCCAGTCATCCAAACAAGTGCATCATCAGCTTTTTTCAAGTGTGGGTTTTTTTTGTTTGATTTATGAAGATGTTGGAAATGCTCTGTAACAATAACTCATGTAACACATGAAATGAGAACAGAGCTACAGTTTTTTTCCACTCAGCTCAAGTTAACAACAGTGTAAAAGTGTTAATCTTACCTGAAGATAAAACAAGTGTTAGAATAAAATAACGCAGTCCAGTCCCTACCTCAGTATATTCCTCATCACCTGTCCAAATTATGAAAATATTAGACATTATTTTCCCTAAGTTTACAGATTTATGCCCTGAATTTCTTAATTTGCCTGAAAAAGAACAAATCCAGAAGATTCTATGGGAAGGGAAACCAAATATGTCCATGTAAATATAGGTCATTTTTTTGTTTGTTTTTTGTTTTTTTACTTTATTATTTTTTTTGATGTATTCTTTATTAATGTTATTACTCTTTTTGCTCTATATATGTGTTTTATTGTTGATGTGTTTTTTAATCCTTTTTCATGAACGGTGGCTTTGGCAACATGTTTTTTTAAAAAAACGTCATGCTAACAAAACTTGTTTTGAGCTTGAAAAGTCATGGTTGGATTATGGCTATGGTTTTGTATTTGATTTAGGTTAAGGTAGTCCCACGCAATATTGTAAAAATAATTCCCTGAACTGTCTGACCAGCATTGTTTTATGATATATTTCCAGCTGCAAATAAATGATTCACCCATGTTATGCTGAGAGTTTATAAATCAACATTGCTCATAACCTAATGTATTTTAAAAGGGTTCAGTGAAATGGGTCTCAAGCAATCATAGTTTTTTGTCTAAATGTTGAATTTTTATTTGAATTTAGCGCTTCTGTGTTTAGAATTTTGACCAAAGGTTAGATAGGCCATTTTATTTTAGTCTAATTCACTAAATTGTGTCTCTGTGTCTCTCAGGACCTGGTGAAGAGTCACCTGATGTACGCTGTGCGTGAGGAGGTGGAGGTCCTTAAGGAGCAGATCAAGGAGCTGATTGAGCGTAACTCCCAGTTAGAGCAGGAGAACACTTTGCTGAAGACACTTGCCAGTCCAGAGCAGATGGCCCAGTTCCAGGCACAGGTTCAGACTGGCTCCCCTCCTGCCCCTTCAACAGCAGCTACACCGGGACCAACAAGCTCCGCCCCCCTCGCCCAGGCCACCCTCCACAGCTCTGGCCCCTCGGCGTAGCATGGCCTGTGCTTACAGACTTTGGCTGACTGTTTTTTTGTTCTGCTACAGCAGCAGAGTTCAACTTGCCTTCTACAGCAGGATGCTACGCTGTTAAGACAAGAATTTTGCACATATTTATCTCAGAAGGTTGCAGCTAGCGGACAAGTAGTGGTCCACAGGATTGTGGAGGGTGACAATCTGGCAATGCTGTATGGGTGGTTTGTTTTGTAGGGGGACTGAATTATCGTATATTTGCCAAATAACCCTTGGACATATCAACTAGAATGTCTTACCAAGAAGAAACAAACAGCTCATCAGTGGCAACGATATACTTTACTATAGATTAAAAAAATCACTGTGCCTGTGTCTGGATTTTAAGTGATGTCGATTTACTGATGCTGGGGATGAGGAGGAGGTGGAGTATTGTATTGGCTGTTACTTTTTTTTTCGCTGAATAATGTACATAAAAGTTGTTCTCTCTCAAGGCTAGATCCTAAATTAACAGACTGTAAGATGCACGAGAGAGAGAGAGAGGCCTTTTTAGAGTGACAAATGAAGAATGTGAGCAATTATTATCACGACACATTCCCCATCTGGAATGGGGGAGTCAGAAAAGTGAGCAGAAGGGTATTTTGAACATTTGGCAGCATTGTTTCTTCAACTGTGGGATGAACAAAACACATGGTTTCTTATGGAGATGATGATATTCTATTTCAGTATTTCACTTTCAGGCTCCTCATTTTTGCCCTTGACAAAGCTCATCGTGCTGTTTTCTCAACCCTGCAGTGGCATGTAATCAAAACCTTATGTGACAGGGTTGAGACATTGGGCTAAGCTGCATTTTCTCTTTTCCTAAAAGTTTGATGGGCAAAAGATGATGTATATTTCTGTATAGTGTAAGTATCATGTAAAATAGTGAGGCGAGAGGAAAAGAAAAAACCAACAGATGCTATCTTGAGTCACACAGATTGAAGCGCGAGAGCGATGAACGTGCTGGACTTGCCCAGTCTGTGTCATCTATTTTTAATGCTGTATTTTCAAGATTGTGGATCAACAGGGGGCGTAGGTTATTTAACTGACAACGCACAGCCAACAATGTTGTCATTACACTGCAACATTAACTCTTACTGTAAAACCAGTTTCACTTGGCTCTTTCTCTTTTTAAGTATTGCACCTTTATGTTTTTTTTGACAGTGATGTACTTCTGGATGAACAATATCTTAAAACTCAACACTTAAAAAAAAAACAAATCCTGAGATGTTTTTCTTTTCACTCTGTGTATTAGTTGTATGCTCATTTTCTGTGCATGTTTCCGCAATGACCGGATAAGATATTGTAACATACTTACAACAATTGCACTTGACAGCTGCACTTCACAACTTTCAATAAACGTGCTTAAAGGAGAATAAACACCCCCTGTGTCATCTTGTTCTTATTCATGTCATTCTTTTTCTGCCGGTCATACAACCAGAGACAGGATAGGCTTCGCTTTTTGAAGGTTAAAGGTGCAGTATGTAGAAATCAGATTTTTAGTGACATGAAGCATTCAGTTTTTAGAATAAGCCCATCTGTTACTCAAGCATCCCATCACTGAGTGACTCTCAGCCTTTGCAGATCAAACAGGATCCTGAAGATGGCCTCATCTATTCTGATCATCATGTTGATGGTGTTGATGCTGAGGGACATGTCTCATAGCTGGAGAAACAACAGGCAGAAAGCTCCATGACAGCCTCATCACCCTCTGTTAGCTCATGTTCTGTTTGACAGAGCTAGCCTTCAACAATGAAGCACAAATCCACCTCTGACTGTCAGAGAAAAGAAAACTTTCAGACAGAGAAACACTGACGTTTGTTATACTTTTCCATAAACAATAAACAGTGATGTTTGCTATCAATAAGTGTTGCTACTGAAATGTTCTCCAACTGTATGCTGCTCCTTTACCAACTTCAGCGTCGTACTTCAGACCCAGATTTTTCATTGATGACTCCCAGCTTGGAAACTCTACACCAGAGGTCTCCAACAGGAGGTCTGCATCCCCCGCAGGGTCCGTGGAAGTACAGCAAGGGGTCTGTGACATTTTTGGTTGATTGGACAATTTTCAATCATGTTATTGTTTCAATATATACTTTTATCTAGTATGAACGTGATTTGAACAATGAAAATTTGTTCCAAAACGAATGAGATCAGGGGAAGCTTTCTCTAAATGGTAAGAATCTAAGATCCCAGGTCATCAAAAGTCTGAGAAATTTCCTCAGGAGGCTTGAGAAACTCTTATGATCTAGAGAGAAATATTTTGAGATGCTAAAGCTTTTTCTAGATCCTCACGCTGGTCTGTGATGAGTGTGATGAGCAAAATGATCGTCCAATCACCAGGTGTGGTTATTTTTGAAGGTTCAGACCCTGAAAACATTTTCAAACCAGATGGACTATTTCCGTGGAGGACATATGGAACTGTCTGTCTGGCGTGTCAGGTTAGTTTGTAACAGATGCAAGGAAGAAAATGAATATTCATGGATTCTTTTGGAGTCAAAGCTTAAATACCAATAAAATGTATTACCTCATAACATTGGGATTAAGACTTTTTAATACTTTTTAAGGGCCTTAATTTTCCCACAACTGATTTATCAACTTTTAATACTTTTTAAGACCCTGTGGACACCCTGATATATATATATATATATATATATATATATATATATATATATATATATATATATATATATATATATATATATATATATATATATATATATATATATATATACACACACACATACACACACACATATAAATATATATATATATATATATATGTGTGTGTGTGTGTGTGTGTGTGTGTTTACTCTCCTTTAAGTTTTTGTCTCAGTTTTTCATTCATTTCTTTCTGATCCTTTTGGACCAAAATGTGTTGATTTACACTCATGTGCTGTATGTTTGTGATTCTCTATCAAGAAATATGCTCAATACCAATTCATTACTGAAAAAAAACAAAAAACAAAAACTCACTTCTTCCTCTGGAACCTCACCCCCACCTGACGTCCAGGTAGATTTCAGTGTCATGACCAGCCTTGTATTGAAAACCATGCTTTGGTCTTTTTGTCCCTCTTAAATTTTCTGTAGACAAACATGGTCGTAAGTTATGTCTGCCTCTGTGAACAGGACCTGCAGTGATGCATATATAAAATGCTTTTTTCTAACTTAACAAAAAGAAAAACACGTTTTATCTGTATTATTGTTCACTTATTTTAAGACACTACACATACATACATAAAAATTATATCTCATTTCCACTGTTTCTGGTTAGCAAACACACTGCACCTTTATTGACTGTTGTTGAACTCTCCTGTTATCGGGGGTTTTCTGATTACTCTCAGACTTGGAAAGGTTCAACTTAAAATGTAAAACTCCTTCCATTTCTAAACATTTAAAACTAGTTTCTGGCAACCAACATTGGTTGAAAACCTCAGATGATACTCAGTTTTTTCAACAAACAGGTGCAATCGAGAGATATCGATTAAGCTCTAATATAGTGTACAGCAATATTTTGTTTTTTAAAAGTTCTTTTTTATCACTGTTGCAATAATTGTCTTTCTAAATACTCTGATACATTTTTTCAGAGTTGAAGGTGTTGAAGATATTGTCTATTTCTAAGCTTTTAAGAGTCTGTTGGATCTGGAGAACCAAAAAACAGAAGTGTATCCATAGTATTTGGTTCTTTGTTCCTCTTACAGTTTAACGTTTGTATTGTAGGTTAGTTGTTCTCCTAGAAGGCAGGACGCTCAAATTGAAAATGTGAGAGCTAAACATGTAATACCATCAAACCAGAAGTAAAGCTAGGCACTTTCTAAATGCTCCACATTTATTTGAAAAAAAAAAAAAAAGATTCTCTTCACATAAACACAGACACACACGTTAACTGAGATATGGCACATTGTCAGCAGGAACCACTGGACAAACATACTCTCATTAAAACAATCACACCTTCATAATCACACGCACAACACACACATAGTGCCAAGTGAGTGACACATGTTCCTCAGCCAGTGTGGTTTTCGACTGTCTATAGAAAAGCTGTCAGTACCACAGACTGCAACACTGTAAATGCTGATCAGGGCCAGGACACATCTGAGTGAGGGTCTGGATGAGGGTCTGGATGAGGGTCTGGTGGAGGCGGCGGTTGGGGAAGCTTCCCTCTCCGAGGTCTGCTCGATCTAAAGCTTTGGTGTCAGTCTCTGGGCCTTTGGAAAGGGTCCAAAGGCTGTGCAGGTGTGGGCTTACAGGGCTCAGTGAGGGCATGGGGATGGGGACAGGGGGAGTGCAGAAGCCCCTTTGGATCACATCCCCATTCGAATACTCTGGATGATCTGAAATATGGCTGAGAGCAAGAGACCAAAACTGCTTCAGTGTTTCGGATAAAATAACAATTTGCAGAGTTAAACTTTTTAAATGGATTGAACTTAAATTAAAAATGTGAAACAGCTATAAAAGGTGCATACCTGAGCCACACACAACAAATACAAAGAGGGCAAGCAGCCAGGGTCCCACAGGATACTTCTCCTCCTGTGGTCGCTATAGAAACACAAACAAACACAAAACAGGGTACATCAGTGCTCATTAAAGAGTGTGTGACCAATGCTGCAGAGCAAGAGAAACACTGTATGAGACAAACTGTTTCTTCATGTATCCTGCGGGGGGTGATTTCTAAATACTATTTCAGTTATGGTCCATGCAAAAGCTGATTGAAACTGAACCGTGTGGGCGGTTCAGAGATAATCTTTAAGATGAGGATCTATCTGAACAAATGGTCTCACAGTCTGGCTACGAGAGGTTATTTATGTTTATGTATGATTATAATCATTCATTTATTTCCATTATCATTTTTGGCATCTTTGCCTTTGCAAGGTAGGCTGAAGCAGGGACAGAGCCAGGATTTTGGTTCTGGGTGGGCCAAACCAATTTCAGGTGGGCCTTAATTACAAAAGAGAGTAGATATTACTATTACTATTACTATTCAGATATAGATAGTACCTTTACCATGTATGTTTTAAGGGGAATTTGGTTGATTTGTGCTACTTTAATATTTGATTGCATTTTATGTTTTAGTGCATAAGACGGGCCACTACAATTGCTCTCCACGGTATTGGCCAGAGAGTGGCGCTCTTACGCACCAGAGGCCTGTACCACCTCAACTTTCCATTAATTAGGGTGTAAAGGCAGCAGTGTTAATTAAAGTTAAATAAAGACAAAAGTCTACAGTCTTTCCCAAAGTCATTCTCTAGCCCAACTGGTATGACATGAAGCTGAATGTGCCATTACTCCCTTAAATTTTGTGTGTGTGTGTATGCGCGGGTGTGTGTGTGTGTGTGTGTGTGTGTGTGTGTGTGTGTGTGTGTGTGTGTATTTTCATTCCTCCAGCAGGCCAAAAAGTTTGCAACACTCATCTCATGTTATAAAGACAGGGCATCCTACAATGACAAAATATGACAAACGACCAGGGGCGTATTTAGTCGTTTGGGGGCCCAAGGCAAACCCAGTCAATGGGACCCTCCATGTCCTTGTCACTCATCTTCCTCAGAGCTAGACTGGCCTTCTCTGGGTCCACTGTCTCTTTCCCAGAATCAAGGCATGAGACAGTGCTAATCTTGTACATGGTAACTTAACACAACTAAATGCATTTCCTCAAGTTCTGTACTTTAGTTTGATTTAGAAAAAAGTGAATATATCATTTAGTCCACTTTGTCCTGGATTTGAAATCTTTTAAGGTCAATTGACAGCTTATTTGTCCCACAGTGGGGAATTTACAGAGTAACAGTAACAAAGAAGAAAGAGAGTGAAAAACATTACAATAGGTAAATATTGAAACAAATAATTTAGTAAAGAAAAAATATGTAAATATCAAGCACAACAAAAAACTGGAAAAAAATCTACTGAAAGAGGTGATATTTACAGTAACCATACTTTTTGGTACTATTATTTTAAAGTTAATGTATTTTTATTTGACCCCATGTCCAGTGAGTTATGTATCCAAAAAAGAGATTTTGTACAATAATGTTTATCACCAACTCAAAAAGTTTGATTTTGAGAAAATGATCCTGTTTCCTGGGCTAGATAAAGTCCTTAAAATCCTTAAATTCTTATATGTTTATCTCAGATATCAGAACAACATTGTTTTTATTTCCGACTTGGTTGAAAATAAGAAGGGGGGGGGGGGGGGGGGGGGGGGCACTGAATAAGAAGGGAGGGGGAGTACCCAAAACCATCATTAAAGATGAAGCCTTTTGATGTATTTTGAAGCATGTGAAGTAACATTTAGAAAAAAGAAATGCTTTCAATTGAAGAGAACTTCATTAATCAGTTTTTAAGAGATGCTTTGGGGGCCCCTGGGAACCTTGGGGCCCCAGGCAACTGCTGTGTTTGCCTAATTGTAGCTACACCTCTGCAATGACTATATATATATATATATATATATATATATATATATATATATATATATATATATATATATATATATATATATATGTAACATACATGCACACACAAGTATATATAGGGATGTTTGATTCCACTTTTTTTCAGGCTGATACCAGTACAACTACTCCCTCTTGACAACTCAATGCTACTGAGTACTGATACCACCATTACTTTTGATACTCTCTGAGTTTACAAGTATTTATTAATGAATTAACAAAAGTGCAAAACTAACAACTGTCAGAGTTTATGTATTTTTTCCAAATTAGCTGAAGTGCAAAATAAAACACTTTAACTGCTAACGCTCCCTGGTTCATGCATGTTGTCTGAACAGGTCCTGATCCATATTTGCATCTAGTTGCAGCAGCTACTGAAGAGGAGGACTTACTTGACAAAATTTTGGGGGGTTTTGAGAATTGGCTGCTGGTATTGGCAGCCTTCATGAATAATGATACCTTAAAAAAGGCTGGTATCGGCCCGATACTGATACCAGTACTCGCCCATCCCTATATATTTATATATTTATTTTCTAAAGGCCCAGAGACTGACACCAAAGCTTTAACTTAAGCTTTAGCTCTGAAAAATATCAGAGGACATGTTCACCTGTTGAAGTCACTCTTCATACAGATTTTTTAAACTGGACCCCCAGAATCACTTGGTAACTATGATAGGTCTATATGAACTGTAATAAGCATTGTAAATCAATTTGTGGTAAGCCAAAGTGACAAACGCATGTATGACTGCCCAGGGAAAAGTCTAATGTTGAGTAAACTGTGGATCAGTTTTAGCAGAGGAGCTTTTCATCTGCCCTGTACATTTTGCGATGGTACTTATCTGCACCTCAGAGAGTGCACTCTCTAAAGTGCAGTGGCTACTTTTACGATAGATCTGAAAATTGTATGGCTCAGTTTGACAGTCTCGTCAGTTTGTCTGTCAGAGCCACCGCTCAGATTGTTTCTTAATGTTTCTCCAAACAGACACGGCAAGTTTCAGCGGACATAGAGACAAAGAGTGAATAAATGACATTTTAATGAAGCAGCTCTTCTTTGTGGGTCACATTGAACACAGCACAGAGAGCATCACGGAGCTGTGGATGTGTTTGTGATCGACGCAGAGGTAGTGATGAGCAGCCTGCTGTGGTAGGCGGCTGGCATCACCATCATCTGCCTCATCATGCTGCTGTACAGACCCGACTGAACGTCACCCATCTGGGCTAATGTCATGCTGGCATCTCGCTGTCAGTTCACCGCTCACCAGAGTCTTGGCAACGTTTCCTCTCTGCGTGATGTTCTTGCTGTGTTTCTCGTTAGCCATGCGGATCCTCTGCTTCGCCACCATCTTCCAGAAAAGATGATATAAAAAACCCACCCAGGATCAGCGTGAGTGTTTAGCTTATATTTTCTTCATGTACTGGCTTACGACAGTACCCCTGCATCAAGCTCAAAGCCCCCGAAACGGTGAAAGTCGGAAGGGGGAGTCTTTCAAAATACGCGCACGAAACTTACGCCAAACAACGCAGCATTTCAAAAAGAAAAGGGAGTGGCGTTTTATTTTACTGCAGCTGCTTTGGAAATTGTGGCTGACGCAAACCTTTCATTTATTTCAGTCTCTTGGGGGGAACTTTTTCCTCAATGATGATGTAAGCCTTTATTTTGAAGGTTAGCACAGGAATAAAAAGGTCTGCTTCTGCGTCTCCACGGAACTCGGCGTCAGGTGCAGAGGAGAGCGCGTGGTGGACGCGCGTGGCAGGAGGCGCGCTCCACGGACTTTTTGAAAATTTCTAATCAACCACAAATTAAGAACAAAAATGTCTTTAATTTCTGGGATACATTTCACCGTGTTAAACTAAGGGACAAAGCACATCATTGACATTTCTCTATGTAGCCTATACTATAAGGCAGGGGCGTAGATGGGATTTTTTGAACTGGGGGCAACAAAGCTTTACTCTGCAACTCAATGAGTTATTTTTCCACTTCATGTCTTAATCAAATTATGTTTTATTTTGTTTAATCTGGTTCTGTCTGACTTATACAACCATGTATGTCTTGAGTTTGCATTTGTTGTCCCATCATCTTAAGTCCCACAATTTGTTCTTTTTATGTGATTTCTTCTGTTTCATATTATTTTTCTTCTTTTCTGTTTTTCTTTCTCTCTTTTTTTTGTTTAATTACTTATTCATTTTCTTTTGTGTCTCTTCTCTTCTGTATAAACTTAGAAAAATGTGAAAAAAGTGGTCACTCAATTGTCTAATCATAAATGGACAATATTTACAACAAAAGTTTGATTTGAACATTCGTTTATAAACTGTAGTGTAAACAACAACAAACTACATAGATGAAAACAAGTTTGTATACTCTACATGAGATTCACATTTAAACCACAGAAGTAGCTCTATAAGGTATTCCTAATAGAGCAGCCAGAACAGTTACTGTCTGCCCCTCCTTGTCAGGGGCATAGCTGCAATTAGGCAGACACAGGCAGTTGCCTGGGGCCTCAAGATTCCCAGGGGCCCCCAAAGCATCTCTTAAAAACTGCTTTATGAAGTTCTCTTCAATTGAAAGCATTTCTTTTTTCTAAATCTGATGTCACCTGCTTCAAAATACATCAAAAGGCTTAATCTTTAATGATGGTTTTGGGTACTCCCCCTCCCTTCTTATTCAATGGGCTATTCCATGTTTCAACACATCTGAAAATTTGATTCAGGAAGAAAGTGGTAAAAAACACTTTTTTTTTTTTTTACCATTTTTTTCTTATTTTCAACCAAAGTGGAAATAAAAACAATGTTGCTCTGAGATCTGAGATATACATATCAGACTTTTAGGATTTGAAGGACTTTATCTAGCCCAGGAAACAGGATCATTTTCTCAAAATCAAACTTTTTGAGTTGGTGATAAACATTATTGTACAAAATCTCTTTTTTTGGATACATAACTCACTGGACAGGGGGTCAAATAAAAATACATTAACTTTAAAGTAATAGTACCAAAAAGTATGGTAACTGTAAATATCACCTCTTTCAGTAGATTTTTTTCCAGTTTTATGTTGTGCTTGATATTTACATATTTTTTCTTTACTAAATTATTTGTTTCAATATTTACCTGTTGTAATGTTTTTCACTTCATACTTTCTTGTTTGTTACTGTTACTCTGTAAATTCCCCACTGTGGGACAAATAAGCTGTCAATTGACCATAAAAGATTTCAAATCCAGGACAAAGTGGTCTAAATGACGTATTCACTTTTTTCAAATTCAAACTAAAGTACAGAACTTGAGGAAATGCATTTAGTTGCGTTAAGTTACCATGTACAAGATTAGCGCTGTCTCATGCCTTGATTCTGGGAAAGAGACAGTGGACCCAGGGAAGGCCAGTCTAGCTCTGAGGAAGATGAGTAACAAGGACATGGAGGGCCCCATGGACTGGGTTTGCCTTGGGCCCCCAAACCACTAAATACGCCCCTGCTTCTTGTTCTGTCCCTGCTTCTTCTGTCTGTATTTCTTCTGTCTCTCCTTCCTCATCCAGTCTTTTTCGACTCTGCCTGGCAGATCCTCTTTGACTGACTGGGACCTGCTTTACTGTCATCAGGATTTGCCTGAAGGCCAGGAGGAGAATGTAAACATTTTAAATCTGATAATCTCACTGAACAGTTGCTCATCAAAATAAAATTTTAAATAAAAATAAAAGAAACAAGACATAAAAAGTAAAGACAATCTACAAGCACAAGAATAAAAGCATGAAGAAAAAATAACAATGAAGAGAGAGCTGCACCAACATCTGATGACAACAAATAACCAATAGCTAGCTGATCAGAAAAACAATGTTCTTTGTTCTTAATAAACAAAGGAAGATGAGTAAAGTGTTCTCTGTGTTTTTTTGTTGACTCCTAAAAATATTCATGGGCTGACAATCTACCGTGCACGTTTCACAAAACTTTGCATTTATATTTACATATACATATACATTCATACAAACATTTACTCATACATATACACATGTATATACATGCACCCACACAAACACACACACACAAACACACACACACACACACACACACACACACACACACACACACACACACACACACACACACACACACACACACACACACAAATATACGTATATACATGTGCACACATATAAATATACAAAAACAACAGCAACAACAACTAAGTAATCACATGTACAGAAGAGTTCCCAGCCTTCGTCATTAAGCCTCAAATTGAGCTCTGCTGCCTCTCTTTTCCACCGCTCCTCCTTGAGATGTTCCTACAGCTTCATGGAGTCCACCTGTGGTAAATTGAACTGATTGGACCTGATGTGGAAAGGCACACACCTGTCTGTATAAGATCCCACAGGTGACAGTTATGTTATTACAGTGATGTCAGAGCACAAACCAAGCAGCCTGCAAGTTCATTTAACACTCCTGTTTGAAGTATGACAGTTGTTTACATATCCATATCAAAGTTGCATCGTCATCTTGTATTGGACTGTTGGTTTAAGTGCAAACTGAATAAACGTCATTTTTTCCCAGCAAAGTGTGATGTCATTTGTGGCTGACTTTCATCATTTGCTTCATCTGACAAGTCCTGCTCTGCTACTCAAAGAGAAAAAATGAGGGCAGAGAGAAAAGAGGATGGGGCAGAAGTTGCTTAGCAACTGCATTGAAGAGGTTTCATAAAAAGGGACACACACTCCACCAGTAATGCAAACAAGGGGAGGTCTACTGAGGCCAAACAGCCAACTTCTGAAGTGTGGATGACAAGCATTACACAGTGTGACATGACAGTAAATGATCTGTGTGTTGACAGCTAAAACATTTACTCTGACAAGCTGCACAGCTGGGTATCACGGGGCACGCTCAGAACACACACTGTGACAACACAGTGTCATCATGGTCCATGACTGTGTTTGGCTTCTGATCATAAACAGTTTTTCATGGAGGATTCATTGTTTTGTTATTATGGTAAAGGACCCTTTGATATGACTGCAGGAGCTGAAATCCTCATCTGACTGAGAGATCAACTCATCCACTGAGCGACAGCTGAATAACAACAGTGTCTAAATCATGTGTTACATCTTCATTTAACCAATGGATATGTTTGAATGAATTAACAACACTGTACTGTTTTACATGTTGAGCTACTTCATTAAAAACTGGTGATCGACTCACAGCTTTGTTCTGAGTCCACAGCACAGGTTTTCAAATTCTGTTTCTTGAGCCGGCTCAGCATGAACTCTTCCTAAAACCACAAAGTGCTGTTACTAACAAGATGTTGACTTCCTTTGCAAAATGTTTAATGCTATAGGCTTTAAAAGTTATCAAGCTTAATGTTAGTTATCAAAGCTTAAACAGAAAATTTGACTAATTATTTCAAAAAGTGATTAAAGATTATCATTAACCAGATATCCAATCATTTTACTACTAATGTCAGATGTATTTGAATATGAACAATAATGATATATTTTATTTGGAGGCACCTTTCAAGTCACCGAAGGTCACCTTAAAACATCCAATCACTGAGTGACTCTCAGCCTTTGCAGATCAAACAGGATCCTGAAGATGGCCTCATTTATTCTGATCATCATGTTGGTGGTGTTGATGCTGAGTGACATGTCTCATATCTGGAGAAACAACAGGCAGAAAGCTCCATGACAGCCTCACCACCCTCTGTTAGCTCATGTTCTGTTTGACAGAGCTAGCCTTCAACATTAAAGCACCAATCCACCTCTGACTGTCTAAGAGAAAAGAAAACTCTCAAACAGGGAAACAGAAAACTTCAGCGTCCTTCAGACCTAACTTCTTTATTGATGACTCACAGCTTGGAAACTCTACCCCCATGTTTACTCTTCTTTTAGTCTTTGTCTGTCTCAGTTTCTCTTCATTTACTCCTGATCTTTTTGGACCAAAATCTGACAATTTACACTCATATGATGCATGTTTGTATTCTCCATCAGAAAATATTCTCAATACCAATTCTTTCCTGAAAAACAACAAAATTTACTCTTTTTTTCTTCTTCAACAACAATAACAACAACAACTGCTGTCTTTCTCTACTGTAAAAACTACAACCGCCCCCCTCTTCTCCTCTACCTGCCTTCCATGTAGATTTCAGGACTGGCAGCCAGGCTCGTATTGAAAAATGGCGTTTTGCTCTTTCTGTCCCCAAAATCTGCAAGGCCTCCATGAACAGGACTCACAGTAAAGTAAATATAAAAAGATTTTTTCTAACTTAATAAAAAGAAAACCAAACTTATATGGGGATTATTGTAAACTTATTTTAACAAACTTCAAAAACATAAACATTTTATCTCATGTTCACTGTTTCTGTTTGGCCAAATATTTCCAACCACTGCACACTGCACCTTTAAATTGAGTAGCTCCATCATTTGGAACGTGACAAGCAAATCTTGTAGGTTTGCACCTTACGGCAGCAGCCATTATCGTCAGCCATCATATGTAGTGCTACTAGCAGCCTGGTTAGTCTATGAATACGTTGGTATTCATAGACTAACCTGACAACAAGTAAACACTGTCAGTTTGTATAGTAGTTTAGTAGCCGTCTACATGTGACGCTGACAGTCTGATGCTGTGTCTGTGATGTGTAATGTTAGTGAATCCTAGTTATGTCCTGCCAGTCATCTACCAATCAGAGCTAATGCAGCTAACGCATTAGCGCAAACAGTTTTGCCCCTGTGTTAGCCTTTAGCTCGTGCTCTATCTCTCTCCTGTTTATCTTTCTTCTGCTCTTCTGTCCTTTTGCTGTCTAACAGTTAGGCTCCAGTGTCCACCATCACTACAAAATTAATCACAGACATTGTTTGCAGCAGAAAAAAACACGGATCTCTCTTCTCTCGTCAGCTAGCGTTGTGTTGTCATAGAGTCCTTGACGTGCCCTAAATCAATCCAGTCTTGCTCGACCTGCAGAAGCTACTACATTCATTAATAACATTAATAAATTTGAAATAAACTACATTGGTGCTGATGATCTCATTTTAAAGTGTGGATTACGACCCGGCATATTTAGAAAGGAGACTTTTTTAAGATCACTTTCAAATTTCTCACAGCGTCTTTATGAAAAACATTTTTTTGAAAAACAGAAGCCAAGTTGATAAAAAAATGGACCACTGGTGACAAAAGACTTATAAAAAAATCAGAAACTGTAGTTAGTTTCAGTGGCAAGACGGTAAGGGGAAATTCTACTGGACATACACAGACAAAGCCAAACATGCAGCACATTCATCTCAGTCTGTGCACGTATGGAGCAGACGTGCTGAACACCCCACATCTGTTCAAACACTGTGTTTTAAAGTTACACAGAGACGTCCCAGGAGGAACACTGATGTAAGTACAGACAGAGCTCATATTCTCTCTTTGGCAGTGGTGTTTGAGGCTGTTTACAACCGTTCTGGGGGATAATTATGCTAAAGGAGCAGGATGGTGGACAGAAAAGTGAAGTGTTAACATACATGACAGATTTTAAGAGAGGAAATATCTGGGATGGCATTCGTGCTCCTGGGAAAGATTCTGGGACAACACCAGAAGACGAGTGCAGGAATACACAAACAGAGGAACTTACACCATCTCCCATTGTTACTTCAAAGCATGTGGCGTCTCGACCCGTCTATTGTTAGAAACTCCTCTCCACAGCCCTGCTTTGGATCTGTTTTCAAAGAGTAACACTGAGAACTTCTGACCTAAATTCTTGCTTGTTTACCCTAAACCTGCTGCCTTAATTGCACCATGTAGAGCAGAAACATGCAGTCTAAAAGAGCACGGGGGAGGGTAAACAGCAGTTAAAGCTAGGAAAATAAACCCGACACGTGAGAGATGAATTCAGGTAAAGAGAGAGGAGGGTGGAGCGCTGGGGGAGGAAAGGAAATGTTTGAAGTCTGCATACGAGGGTGTGACATGAACAAAAAAAGCCCTGTAACATATATTTGCAGGTTGCTGGGTTGAAATTTAATTCTTTACAAACAGGCGTCCCCTCTTATTTTTGATTGACAGGCTCATTTGCCTGCTTTATTTTCATAGCAGTCCAAATCTACCATGGCTGTGATGCTGCCATGCAGACAGAGTGGCATCTGTTACTGTATGTACAGTAGCTCACACACACCCTAACCTACCATCTCCACGCTCCCTCACACAAACAGCTCTGCTAAGTTCAGTCTATTTTCATAGGTGCTCAGTATCATCACTCTCAGACTGTCAGACTCAGAAGTGAAACATCACATTTCCACATGAGCACACTTTAAACAGCATCCTGGAGGAACTACATCTACTCCAATAATAATACTACTAATAATAATAATCTCAGGTCTAGTCTCAGGTCATGGAGATTGAAACTTGAGACTTGACACAATTGGGGTCACAAAGACAATGAAAAGCAAGATTTTTCCAATCAGTTTTGTCGTCATTCACCAGAACCAGTTCACTGATCCCCCTGAGTCTGAAACACCCAGGCACCCCAACCCCTCCTTCTTACACCTTGTGACCTACTTTGTATGTCAGACTTCCTTGAGGTGTGTGTGTGTGTGTGTGTGTGTGTGTGTGTGTGTGTGTGTGTGTGTGTGTGTGTGTGTGTGTGTGTGTGTGTGTGTGTGTGTGTGTGTGTGTGTGTGTGTGTGTGTGTGTGCAAATAAACACATTTAAGAACAATAACAATCTCCATTAATGTTTGAAATATGAATTAAGCAGAGCAGATATAGGGAGGTTACACAGTTGGCAGCCCTGAGGGAGAATAATCATTAAAAAAATTAAATGACCCTGAAAAGAGTAAAAGTGTAATTTAGAGTAGCAAGATCTGCCTCAGTAAAAAGAAAAAGAGAGTTTGCAGATGAAGTCTGGCTCCTACAGAAAGCATGGGAGCATGGGTAATCTAAAACAGAGTATGTGGAAGGACTACTTTTGACCAATAGGTAAGGCTGTGACTTTGATTTATCATCTTCAGTGGGTGTGGGTGACAGATTGATGACATTGGATAATTATAAGCATGTTTGAAGGTGTTACTGGGAATAAATACCAATTGTCTGCAACAGGTGGTGCTATTCCTATCACCATAATGCATGTCTCGATGAGTCCAGAGTGGGACTGTTATCATGTGTATTAAATTTGTTAAAGATTGGACAATAAAATTGTAATATCTACCATGCATTTCCAGTTGGTTGTGTGATTGCATAGGTAGAGAATTTAGCATATAGACATGTTTAGAGGTGGACATTGATGGTGTGTGTGAAATTTGAAGCAGATTGGACCTTACATGAAGGAGCTGCAGAGACTTCCTGGTTCATGGTGAGACATCAGAGTTTGATGCGGCGCCATAGGCACACCCTTAATATGACCTCATCAGTTACATGAGAGTTGTTTTACACGTAATTAAACAAGTTTTACACTTTGGTGGTTGTGTTTCATCAATATCTCTACTATACACAAAATAAACTTGAAGATGATGAGGAAAAATATTTCGAAGTAGTTTGTTCATTAACTTACTCTCTAAATCTTCAAAATCTGACATTTAATTTAAATTTCTGAACTTGTTGTTTGGATTTCATCATGTCGATTGGAGACTTTTGTACGTCTTGGCATTGTGGTTATGCACAAAAAATTTTAAGACTGTAACTCAAAGTAGTCCAGGAGGGGTTGCAGTTTTTAGCCATCAGGGGTCGTGTGGCGCACGTATTGGCACAAATACATTGGATTCATAAATTCTTCCCTGTGACTGAATTTTGTGCCACAATGAGTGAGTTTGAGAGCATGATGAAGGCACGCAGTCTGGGGTTAAAGGTGCAGAAAAAGAAAAGTAATCCTTAGGGTTTGAAGAGGGCTGGCTTTCCATTTCCACTTAAAAACTGATCAAATGAGATCCCTGTCTGGAAATTTTTACAATTGTCATCTTTGATTTTTATGTGGAAAAGAAATACACACACACACACACACACACACACACACACACACACACACACACACAGACACACAGACACACACACACACACACACACACACACACACAGACACAGACACAGACACACACACACACACACACACACACACACACACACACACACACACACACACACACACAAACAAACAAACAAAAGGTGTTTTTGCAGGTTTTTTCTAACTGGACTGTGTGAATGAGATATGTGTTTCAGCCTCTTCTTTTTTTGCCATCAAACAGAACATTTTTGAAGCGTCAGCAAGTTACTGTACACACTTCCACACCCTAGGAGTCAAACTCAGTTACTGTCAAAGACTTAAAGGAGCCAATTATTGTCTCATTCTATCAAAAGAAATGGAGTCAGCAGGATGTGTTTATGTGTATTCGGTGTGTGTGTGTTTTGGATAAACATGCTGGAAAATGGCCACTTCCTGGATACACAGGTCTGCCACAGAACTGCCCCACATGCCAGCTGAATCAATTTTAGATGTCAACACACACACACACACAAGCACGCACGCACGCACGCACGCACGCACGCACGCACGCACGCACGCACGCACACACACACACACACACACGCACACACTTTTGCTCATGTATGAATCTAAACACAATAACATTGGAACCTTGTGCTGTGTGTGTGTGTGTGTGTGTGTCTGCAGGTGTGTGAATAGCTCTCTGTCCACCTCAGGTGTATTCAGGTGATGCCAAGCCACAGCACAGAAACTAGGTCAGCCATCACTAGAGTGGAGCACACACACACCTCACACACCTCACGCACTCACACACACACAAAAAGGAAAGAAAAAAAAAATAGTATGCCTGATGTGAAAACATTTGTATATATATAGCATGGTCAGGACACTGTGCAGTGAAAACAGTTGAACTAAAAAAACAAAAACAAAAAACAAACTGTTTTTATTTGGGACTGTTTATATATATATATATATATATATATATATATATATATATATATAAAAAACTCAAGTCTCACTCTAGTTCACTGGAATAAATGTTATGGAAATTCAAATATCAGGAGTTAATTAAAGAAGTGTTGATTTTGTTTACACAGTCAGATCATAATTAAAGGTATAATTGGTAGTTTGATTTGGATACACTTTTTGTTTTACTGGCTCAAATGATCTATACGTGCCGATGGCAAGCAATACATAATGTGTTCTTAAAAGAGAGCGAATAACATCCGCTATCTAAAGCAGGAGAAAACCCAGGAAAACATCAGCCAATCACATCGATTAGGATCCAATCTGTTAAACCAATCAAATCCCGTCCTGCTGTTTTGCCCTCCTCCTGGGCGTACATTTCACCAGCCCACACTGCTCCTGACTCACTGCGTGTTCTCGAGTTTAGCAGTGTACAGTTTCACACTCAGCAGAAGAATGGCAGAGAAACTACCCATACCCCGACAACTGCTAACCACTCCTCCAGCTAAACAGAGCGAGAACAGAAAGACAGAGGCTTTCTATCTTTTTCTGTTCCTCTGCCTCTAACTACTGCCCCTCTCACTCGACCTCGGGCCTGTCCCCTCTGACCCGATGAGGTACTTGGCTCTTGGCTGTGGTTTGGATCAGAGTCTAATAAACTCTCACGACAGGGGCTCTGACAAGCAAAAAAGAAGAAATCAGTGCTTATGTGCACAAAGAAACTTCTTTTTGGGTCAGAGATCTTCAGAGTTATACTGATGGTTCCTAAACATAAAACCCTCTACCTTCAGCATGTGGATGTGGTGTGGATGGGATGGCAGTGTAAAGTTCTTTGAGTGGTCAGACAGACCACAAAGCACTAATTAAGTACTGGTCTGTTTACCATTTACCATTCAGAGACACTCTGATGTGATATTTGCAGTGTCATCAGAAATGCAGATGATTAAAACCAAATAGAAAACTAAACACACTGTATATGTTTCAGGTGTTCGTATATATCTGTAATGTCTGGCTCAAACAGAAACATACATGACTTTCATCTAATACTAATACAGTAAGAAATTAAGTATTGAACACGTCCACAGCTGCAATTCAATTCAATTCAAACAAAATTTCTACCAGACATTGGTATTAACTCAAATAATCCACACATGACAAGAAATCACAACGTTCAGGTCCATAAATAATGATTATGTGGAATTAAGTACGATAACACAGGAAAAATTGAACACACTAACTGAGACTCATCTAATACTTGATTGAGAAGCCTTTGTTTGCAACGACAGCTTCCAGGCGTAACCTGGTCACCCCAGCTGTGTCCTGTTATTATTTAGTTCTTATATGTCCTGGCAGCAGTGTGCGTAACAGACACAAAAGCATGAAAGACATTAATCAACAGAGAATGTTTTCAAGGATCAAAACTTCATGAATCCTCTCACTGAGACTGAGACTGAGACTGAAATTTGAAGTTCACTCTAAAAAGGATCTTTTCCTTTTCAAGCTCTTTGTATGTTTGCAAACAAGCTGCAGCTTTTATTGAGATATTTACATCTGAACCAAATGATAATATAAAGCATGTATATAAAACACCCAGATGATAATTAACCTTCAGTAAAGCAGTTTGCTTGTTGCTACAGTCACATTCACCAGCTCATCTTCACACACACACAGAAACACACACACAGAAACACACACACAGATCTCTACAGGGGTCATCCCAGGCCAGGCCTGTCTTTCTGACGTTTTGGTTGATTTGGTTTCAAAGGTCAGACAAAGAGCTATTGTGACTCCAGGCTGTCACCTAGATGATTGAGATGCTCATGTAGCCGGGGTGTATGTGTTTGCATGTGTTAGCGTGTGAATGTGTTCATTAGCAGAGATACACAACACCCTGAGTGTGAAATGAAAGGAGGAGTAATGAGCTCATGGCATGGAGAAGACAGCAAATTAAAAACCCTGCTGACAGCAGTCTGTCCTCTCACTTTACCAACACAAACTAAAGAGACAGCTGGATCAGTCTGCTTACAAAGGGTGGACCATCACACCCGTTGACAGGTGTAGAAGTCTCAGTGGGAATTACAGAAAACGTTTGACTGCAGTGATTGTCAAATAAGGTTGTAGAGAGTTAAGGGGTTCCATGAGCCAGTTTGATTACTTTGATTTTTAAACATATTCTGTTTGCTGCCAATAGGGCGGCTCACCCTCCAGAGGGGAGCTTTCTCCTCTCTGGTCTTACTTTGCCCCACAGCCCTCACTCCCCCGCTCGTCTAGAACATCCACACACTTAGGACCTTGAGGTGCACGATCGTCAGGTGCGGTGGGGGAGGTCCTTAGGGACCACTTCTGCTACACCCTGATAAGACTTGCGCCTCAGTTTTACTTACACTTAGACATCCCTACATGATGCCAACTACTCTACACAACACACACAGAGACCCTTGGGGTGGGCCAAGTGGTATATGGTAGGCAGGGCACTTTGAGCTAACCACCTGAAGGGCACTGCCCCATGAGCTACGCGGCCGTCCACTCCCCAATTTTAACTTTCCCTTTTAACTGCATTAGGATCACAAACATCCACACACTACAGAGCGGGGGAGGTAGGGTAGGGGGCTCTTCTCACACCCCTGTTTCTACCATGCCCCCTAGGGCATGGGGTAAAAAGGGATCCACTGCCTTGGGTTCTGGGCGAGTGGCACAGCGGGGGTCCTGCAGCGCCCCGGAGGATGCCCATGGCTTTATATTTTCTTATTTACTTATTTATTTATTTATTTATTTAATCCTTTATTTAATTTTTTTTATTTTTTTATTTATTTTTTATTTTTGGTGAGTGAGGAGAAAAAGGAGGGGTATTTCACCACCTGAGTGGCTGGAGGCTCCGAGTGTGTTGTGATATGGTGCTGCCGTGTTGTGATATTGTTGTGTGGTCGTCTTGTGGTGCTGTGGTGTCATTGTGCTGTTGTGTCAACGTATGGGTATGGATGGACAGAATGTTTATGTGCGGGTGTCGGTCCACGGTGGAGGGCTGGTGAGCTGAGGTACAGATGAGAGGGGGATAGGGGTGAGTTGGGATGGGGGGTTGTGTACGGGGGACACTGGGTTTTTGGGGAGAGGACTTCTGTGGTGTCTGGCCGGGTGCGCTGGGGGCCGGCACCGACTCATGATAGGTGGCGGCCTGGGCTGGGTCCGTCCTCCTGGGTACCTGGCCGAACCCTCCCTCCTCGGGGGTGAGTGGCCCTTGGGCACAGGTGACCCCGGGTCCTACCCCCTGCACTCGATCGGGGGCCCTGCATCTAGTGGGGCCTGTAGGCCTCAGCCCCTGGCCCCCCGGGGTCCTCCCTCCGCAGTGTCGGGGCCTGCCTCTAGCCTTCCCGGGATGCCCCCTCCTTGCCTCCTCCTGGGTTGGCGTGCTGCTGTCCCCATGGTGGTCTGTCTGGGCCCTGTGCTCTGTTGTGGCTGCAGGATGCGCGGGGATGAGGGCTATCTTAGTGCATGTCTGGGAGCAGCGGGGCCACATCTGCATGATCACTCCTTGGCATGATCACCTGACCTAAATCAAACCCAATATTCTGTACTGCCACCTGTACCCCTATATGTGTAGGTGAGTATATGCTTCTGTGTATAGATCTATATACGTATCTATACCTTTTTACAATTGTCATTGATGTGCTCACTGCTACTCATGATTTCTCCAGTTCATCTCTCCAGGTTCTTCTTGTGATTATGACTTCAAAGACCTCAGGATACTGCCTCTTTTCAGGCTCAGCAGCTGGTTGTTTATTTCTCCTGTCTGTAGTCATCTGTTCAGTTGTTGTGGTTGTTCTCTACTGTTGTTTTGTTGTCTCTCTCTCCCCCCCTGTCTAGTCTCTTCTCTACAATCTTTTCCTTTTTCACTGTTTCTTTCCTGATATCACCTTGTTCTGGTTAAGCAGTAATCTTCAAACTTGGCAATATACGGGAGGGAAACTGTATGGATACATGTATGCGTATGTACATATATGTGCATATATACGTATGTGTGTGTGTATGTATATGTATGTATGTGTATTTATGTATAAAATATATATCAAAAAACACTAATAAAGAGTACAATTTTAACACTCAAGGGGAGCCTTATACACTAATGGCTCCCTTTGGAAAAGCAAATGTGTTCTGCACAATACGGCAGCCAGACCATAATTCTGTTGTCGTGACGCTGAACAGGACAAGGGGAAAAAAAACAAAAAACAAACATATTCTGTTAAAGTTAAAGTTCTTAATCTATTTATTTATTACTTTTGTCAGTTTCAAGTTATTTTAGAAACCATTGTGGATTTTTCACTCTTTAACTGGAGGGTACCATCAATTTTGTCGGCTTGTTTACCTCAGAGAATCATTTCCACATGTGACAACAAACACATCACATCCAGATCTACAAAGGCACAAAACATTTAGTTACATGTATCTAGAAATGAATGCATAAATAAATAAATAAATAAAAATGATAATCAATCAATAGATAATAAATCAGTTCAAATTTTTTTGTCATTGCTATCCTGAGAATCTGAGCTGGCACATCACAAATACAAAGTAGAAAGATTTAAGGCAGAAGGAAAGGAAAGAAGGCTTGGTTATTTCCCTGCCTTGTAAATGTAAAGAATTTAAACATAAAAGTTTTGGCTGTTTGACACCCCGGCCTTAAACGTGTAACAGTAGACCTTATTCTTCTGAAACAACCCTAAATACATTGTGAATAAAAATAATACATGAAAGAAACTAAAGCCTTTGTTAGAAACTTACATTTATGCTTAAGACAGGCATGAGCTAAAGTTTAAAACACAAGCTAAAAGCTAAAACAGGAGCTTAAGGTTAAAACACAAGCTGGAGGTTAAAACAAGAGCTACAACACAGCTAAAGGCTAAAACACAAGCTAAAGGTTAAATCAAGAGCCAAAGGCGCAAACATGGGCTAAAGACTAAACACAAGCTGAAGGCCAAAACACGAGCTTAAGGCTAAAACATGGGTTAGTCTTTTTATGATAATGTTGATTCCAACCCACAGTCAGCAGTTATTCTGCCGTGGTCTGTTCAAACTTGAGAGTCTATCAATAAAATGAAGAGTGAGGTTACATTAGCTCTGATTGGTGAGGTTGGAGTTGGTAGATGAGCTCTGGTAGGATATAACTAGGATTCACTATCATCACGTTACAGACGCATCTCAGAGCAAAGGGCAGTGAGTAGAGCTAAATATGGCTGGCTACTAAACTACGGTAAAAACAGACAAAATTAGTTTTAAACAAAAGCACTATGTAACTTTACCTTGTCGCTTTGCATCCGGTAAAAAGTGGTCTTGAATGGAGCGCAAATGATCTCTTGGTTTAGGTTGCGCTCCATGAGGTGGCCTGGATTGGAATCCAGCCTTTGGCCTCTTTACCCACTCACACTCTATTTCCTGCTCTATCCACTGTCCTCTTCTAATTAAAGGCGGGAAAAGTCCCCCCAAACATCTTTGAAAGAAGTTGTCTTGAACAATGATAATTTGTTTGGATGTGATCTCCGTTCATTTCCAAAACACACACCTTGTGAATAATTATTTCTTCACTACAGTGTGTGTGAGACTACAGGCCAAAAGGGGGCGCTGCAGTCCAGTTGAAACAAATCCCCCTTACAAAACATTTAGAATAATCTCATGAGTAAGTTTGAAATAAAGAAATAGTCTTTATGTTTTCTCCCTCTTAACTGTCCTCTTCCAACACCTTCTTTCACTTTCATTCATTTAAGAAAAGAATCTGAAAAGTAAAGCAGTAAAATAAAAGTCTCTTTCATTGTGTAAAGGTGAAACAACAGTGTTCACTTCATTTTTTTTCTTCTTTTTTTTGGTCTCTGCTGAATTCTATTCTCAAGTTTTTTCTAACTCTTCTGTCTTGATAGAAATCTAGATGAAAGTTTTCTAGCTTACTAACTTTTGTCATTAGGAGCATTAAATGCATGCAGCAGTTCTACTGAATTTTTTCCTCACTCAGGTTTTTTTTTAATCACTTCCTGAGGAAATGCTTTAATATTCAGACTTGAAATCTCTATCTGTCTTTTTAACTCTCCCCTACTCTGTATTCTTCCCCATACTCGCCTTGTCTGTCTCCTTTTTGCCTTAATCTCTCTCATCCGCTCCGGGGGCTTACAGCTGAGGAGTGGACGACACATCACGGGTGTGAGGATGTGAAGGTTTGAGGAGGAAGCCGTGCCAACATGAACCTGCTGACCTGCAGCTCTGACAGGCCTTCAGTTTCATCCCTGCAGGGGAGCTGAATGCAGGCTCTCATTTTAAGACTCAACCACAACACAAACAGATGTTCCTGTGGGTAAATCACATCTCTTTGATTTGCATAAACCTCAAATGTGGAAAAAAAAAAAAAAAACCCTCAGCAGGTTTAATTTTATTGATAAACACAGCCTGTCTCATTCATGTTGCTTTTAATAGTCAGTGAAAAGCTGTTCAATCATGTCAACTCTTGTAACATATGCTGATGTTTATCACCCAATGTATGAGTCTTTGAAAATCTTTGCTGCTGCTCTGCCTGCGTTGGTTTCTTCAGAGTTATGGGGTCTAAGATCCAAATGTGGTGCATCCAAAAAAGACTGTCTGAAAAATTCAAACAGTAAAAGAAAAGCTTATCATGCTCCTCAAAGTGACTGTTACCAAGAGACTGACAGGAGGATGTGTGAGTTTATTGAGAAACATAGCGAAGGTATGATCATTACCAGAGCTGTGGTGGGACTTACATTTGAAACATAGATCTTAGTGATTGGATTTAAAGCCAAAAATCAAAGCAGTCTCTAATTATTATTCAATTGATTTTCCGTGAATTTCAATAAAAACAGTTTCTTTAAACACAGTAACCTTTGGTTATCAGAGTATTTGGTCTTGAAAAGAAGGGGGCCGTCTTAAAATCGGGGTCGTCATATATTTGGGTCAGTACAGTGATATCAATAACAAACAATGAGCAAATGTTTCCAGAATTCAGGATTTATTTCCCTCTTTTTCAATCAACACAATTAATTTCCCTCATCAATATAAATCCAAAAGCTATGAATACTTTGACATCAGTTTTCCTCATCCTCTCATTATGTACAGGTTTAGAAAATATTACAAAAATAAAGACTAAGTTAGAAAAATGAAACATTTATTCAGTCAGGTTATTGCCTTTTGAACCTCCACTAAAGGTAGACTTGAAAAAAGGTACCAACGTTTGGTACTAAAAAAAAAAAAAATACAAATCTATTAATGGAGGCAGGGCATCCCGGAAACACTAACTTGTTTTCTACTTTTGTGTGTTACATTACACCGCAGTAGTTATAAAAAGCAAAAGTAAAAACATTTCCTCTGACCACACACGGATTCAGATCATACATTCTAAGTGAAACCGGAGTAAAAAAGACAGTGCAAATTCAATTTTCCTATAATGAGGAGAAAACGTATCAGTTAAGTTTCCAACTTTCAGTTTGTCAGTTTGCTGAAGTCCTGAGAAAAGACTCAGGTTACCAACAGTCAGTAACATTACCGTTACACATCCAGTGCTCTGAATTTCCTAATATTTGTTCCATGAATCTCTAAAATTTGTGCTTTTAATAATCAAAACAGAGGATTCAGCACCCATTTTGTCATTAAATAATGTAACTCAGTGTGACTGCTTTAGATATAAGAGGAGTTGAAAAAATCTTCTAGCACAGGAAAAGAAATCACAGAAGTATCCTCTCAATACAAACAATGAGTAATTATAAATTAAGTAACTATTCCCTTAAAACCGCACCTCTCTAAGAGGATAAAGACAGAAAACATGAGAGTTCTTTAACCCAACTATCAAAGAGTGAAAAGAAATGTGATCAGAGAACCATTTGTTGTTGGGTAGCCCATGGTTGGTTAAAAACCATTTGTTATTTGATCAGATTTAGAAAATAATGTGAAAATGTTGCATAAGCATCTCGTCTTTCCAATGTAAGTGCAGTAGTTCATAAGAAAACAGTTCAAGTATTTAAAAATGCTCTCTCCCATAGACAAATTAAAAACATGTCAGTGCAACATCCTCCCTCAGACTTGTTCATACGAGTGTATTTACAGAAAAACATTTGCTACAGAGACACAAACCATGAAATGTCAAATGAAAATGAAACCTTGTTTAGTGCTCAGTTAAAGGCTTTTCCCAAAAATATGACTTATCATTGTTGGAGGTTCTGACACCTGAGACAGATCCACTCTGTTATGACCACAGCAGCGTTTGGTGGTGGGTTGGTAGACTGGTCTCAGTCGAGTGTTGACAAACTCACAATTTAATAAATAAAAGAATCAAACCATCTCAGGACTGTGAAGTGGGATTTGTTTGAAGCGTTGTTTGGCTTTTGAAAAAGTTTTTCCCTTTTCATTTCCTGAACTTTTACAAGTGCCTGTAATTGAAGCTATATTATGCATTAATGTTTTCATAGTTGCATTTCCTGAGGATAGAAGTTTCATTTAAAATCTGTTCAGTAGAAAACAGCAGAGTCTATCTTACAGGTTGGTCTTAAAGGATTTCCATTTTATGGAACCATAGCGAGTCAAATAAAGACTTTGAAAGCCTGAGGTTTCATAGCTGGAGCACCTGATCATGAAAATACACACATTATCATTCCCTTTAACCATGAGTTACCGTCCCTCTATTTACTGTAGACCCTGACCCTTTGTCTCCACCGTGGAAGTGCATAGTTAGTTTTATTGCCAGGAGCAAATGCCGACCCCTTTAGAAAGCAGAGAAAAGCACACCTCACTCAGTGTTCTTACTGTTCCCACATGCAGTAATAAACCTAACCTTAGAATCCACTGATGTACTTTGGTAATGAGTGAACTGAGAAACTGAACTTGAGTTGATGTGTTGTACCTGAGTACAGGTCCCACTGAAGCTCACAAAATCATTGTACCAAGGTCTCTTCTGGAAAGATGACGTACAGATTTTCATCCATGTCCAGAGGAGGCCGATGTTTCATTGTTTGACTGTTTTCATAGACAAAAAACAACTTTGGCAAATTCTAACAAGCCAAATGAGTTTCTAGTGGATATGGTGTTTTGCTGTTTTCCTGTGTGTCCCCATTGTAGCCTCTGAGTGACCTTCAGCAGATTTTGGTGCTTTAATCCACGTGTGAAGCTCTGCCCCAGCTTCTTCTTCTGGTCGACTGTATTTGGTGTCCCCGTACACTCCTATGTAGTGGACTCCTGCTGAATCTGGATATAGCAGGCCTGCAGCAAATGAATCAATGATACGTTAGTATAAACCAGTAGCGAACCGTGGCCCGAGCCACTGGGCCTTCAGTAGGACCATGGGACCACACATGGCAATAAACAATCAAACAAAGAAATAAAAACAATAGCCAGAATCATGTGACATGGAAGTTCAGTATATTGATAGTTTTGAGGGATTACAAATTTATCATGTGCCTGAACACTGCAATACCTAACACAACTTCAAACAATTAAAAAAATCAAGATATAAAATTGAAAAAAATCAACTTAAAATCAATCATTATGCTCAATATGGGCCTCATTCACGAACAGTGCGTGCGCACAAATTTGTGCTTAAATCGTACGTACCTTTAGTGATATACTGTATACTCTCCCGGTGTCTCCTCCTCATCCTCCTTACAATAATATACTCCATCTTTTTAGATCACGTTAAAAATAAAGACTAAAACAGGGAAATATGGGAAATCACGGGTAAATCCTGAGTGACACACATTTATTTTGTCTCTTTTTTCTTCGTCTTTTCTCTCCTTCTTTTCTTTGAATTAAATGAAATGAGAGAACCAGATATATACTCAGTATCAGATGTTAAGGCTGTTTATTGTTTAATTGTAAGATGTGCATCAAACTTCCAGCTGCCGTCAGGTTAACTTTCCATTATGACAAACGGCTTTAATCTGACATCAGATGTGATGGGACAGTTAATATAGATATAAATGTATATGCTGGTTCAGACAGTTACATTAAATAGTGATTGCTGTGATTGTTTATTGCATTAAAATGTGCCTGACACTCTGGAAACCTGCCTCTGAGGCTTTGTTGACATGTGCGCACATGTGCGCCTGTCACCAAATTACAGATGCGGAGGGTGCGCTCTGCCCTGCGCTGAGGTTAGACCAGGTTGGAGCTGGCGAGCTTCAGCGCAATTTCAAGCCTTTCTTGAAAAGACAGCCTTGAAAAAGGAGTTTCAAGTAATCCAGCAACCACACAGTCTTCTGTGTTACTTTCTGCCATTTCTCTTCATGTTCTGCCGACTAGACTTTCTCTTTTCTCCTCACTCATTAATAGCCACAGTTAGGCGCTTCACGAATCCCCAGAAGATGACAGGAAATGATCCCGCCTACAACTTAACAAAATATGATTGGCTAAGACAGCTGTCATTGTCAAATTGTGTCCACATTCGCTTGAGTTACACAGGCATTGGTTACAGTTACTGAAGGCCCTGCCTGCCAGAAGGTGTTGCTGATTTACCCAGATACCATCAAAAGGAAAATTGTGATTGGTCCATTTTCCATTTAGTTATATTAACCCATTGTTTGCCAGGACAAGTTTATAAAAATAATATAAAACTCATTGCTATGATTTCAGTGAGTCAAATAAATAAATAAAAACAAAATAAATAAATAAAATAATTATTTAGGAGTACAAAAATTTTGTCAGTATTTTTTATTCGGCCTTCACTGAATACCTGGAAGGCCCAGAGGGTTCCCCTCTGGTATAAACCCACACAATTTCAAACTGAAATACGTCCTTGGAGATGTTGAATAAACATTTGGTAGAAGTCTTGTGTAAAGAAACGTGAGCAGAGTGTTGGAGACTAACCTGTGTGTGTTTGTGTGTGTGTGTGTGTGTGTGTGTGCGTGTGTGTGCATTCTTGAGAGCATTTTTGAAGGTCTCACCTTAAGCGTGGTGAACATCAGTCCCAGCTCTCCATGCTGAACATTGGGGTCCATCAAGTCCTCTATGAAGCTGACCTCAGCCCCAAGGTTCCTGATCCTGTAACAGAATCACAGGTGATCAGTCAGCGTCCACAGCTCTGCACCTTTAAGACTGTATCATAAATACATTGTCATAACACATCATCATTCATTAATCAAGTGTGTGTGTGTGTGTGTGTGTGTGTGTGTGTGTGTGAGTGTGTGTGTGTGTGTGTGTGTGTGTGTGTGTGTGTGTGTGTGTGTGTGTGTGTGTGTGTGTGTGTGTGTGTGTGTGTTCTAACACACCTAGCCCTGACTGACACATAGAGGAAGAGAGGGAGCAGGTCATCCATGCACCACAGGAAATCCCCTTTCAGCATTGGTTTAACTTCTTGGTTCAACTCTTCAAACGTCTTTTGGATGACGAGGAGTTTGTCTGATGGAGTGAATGTGGTGCTGCATGAAAAGGAGTTAGAAATAAAAAACACATTTTAATGCTCTGCTGTCAAATGTAAAAATGCAGTTTGTGTGTGTATGGCTTAGCCCTGAACTTCATCATAGTTTAGAAATAAATCAATTTAACAGTGGTATCAAAACCTGATTAGAGTCAGTATGGCAGCATTAGGTTCACGTAAAAGATGCTATGAGGAGGATCTGTTTTAATTGGACTCCCTCGCCACCTTCTGGCCTGGAGTCTCCACACACTGTGGTAAATTACTTTTAGTGAAGGGGGTGTTTGTTTTGGAGTTAAATGGAGATCAGATCAAAACAAATTTTCTGGATACAACGTGCGAGGTAAGGTATTTATCAGTACATTTACGTGGCCCTATATGTAGTTTAGTAGCTGTCTATATTTAGCACAGCTGACAGCCCGGTGCTCTAAGACATGTCAGTAATGTGTAACGTTAGTGAATCCTGGTTATGTCCTGTTGTCATCTACCAATCAGAGCTAATGTAACCTCACTCTTCATTTTATTGATAGACTCTCAAGTTTGAACAGACCACTGCAGAATAACTGCTGACTGTGGGTTGGAATCAACATTAGCACAAACAGTTTAGCTCCTGTGTTAGCATTTAGCTTGTGCTCTATCTCTCTCCTGTTTATCTTTCTTCTGCTCTTCTGTCCTTTTTCTGTCTGACAGTTAGGCTCCAGTGTCCACCATCACTACAAAATTAATCACAGAAATCGTTGTCAGCAGAGAAATACAAAGATCTCTCTTCTCATTACTATACTTCGTCAGCCAGCGTGGTGTTGTCATGGAGACCTAGACATGCTGTAAATCAATCTGGTCCTGTTCGACCTGATCGGGAAGCTAAGGAGCAGTAATTTAAAACAACCTGTAACCTAGAATATTAGCACTGATAATCTCATTTTAAAGTGTGGATTACAATCAGGCATATATCTAGAAGGTAGACTTTTTCAAGTTCACTTAGAAACTCCTCTAAGCCTCTTTAAAGACAAAAAAGGGTAAATTTACAAGAAAAAAGTTAGTAAAGTCATAAATTACCATCTTTCTTTCTCATAAATGTATGACTTTATTCTTGTGGCTCTGATCCTCTGTCATAGAGTTAGAACTGTACTCCATATCTAAAATATTTCCTTAAGGTTGTAGACGAATGTGAAAGATGTCACGGTTCCCCATGCAATTTGAGTCACATGTTCTTTTTCTGTCCGAGACTGAATCAATTTTGGAATGAATTTTTCACCACACTGTCAAAAGTTTTGGGGATTCCGGTTAAAAATGGACCCCTTCATTGCAATATTTGGGATCTCACTAAACAAAGCTCAACTTCCTCCTCTGAAATCCCAGGTATTAGAATTTACTTCCCTTTTAGCGAGACGTCAAATCCCTCTCTGGAAGTCCTCAAACCCCCCTTCTTTGTCAACATGGCTGAATGATGTTATGTATTTCTTCAAAATGGAAAAGATAAAACTAACAGTGAAGGGCAATTCTAGCATTTAAAAAAAAATTAAATTGTTTTCTTGACTATTTTCAATCATTGCCAGTCTTTCCAACGTAGACACCCCCCCTTTTTTTTTGTCTTCTCAGCACATGCTTATTTGGTAACCTCCTTTTAATTTATTTATCATATTATTCAATATATAATTAAAAATATATTTTATTTTATGTAGGTATATGTATATGTATGTTGTATACATATGTGTGTATGTATGTGTATGTATGTGTGTGTATATATATATATATATATATATATATATATATATATATATATATATATATATATATATATATAATTATATGTTTTATTATTTATTTATTCATTTTAATGTAGAACGATGTATGTGTGTATGTTCAAATATATATATGTATCAAAAAAATATTTTATATTATTTCAAAAAATATCTATATAGGGGAAAAAAAAAAAAACAGAAAAAAAAGAGAACATTGTACATTTTGAATTTATATCATTGTATTTCATTTGATTGCGTCTCCAATAAAATATATATATATTTTTTTAAAGAACTGTACTCCATGACAAGTTTGAATTATGGTAACTTTAAAATCCTACTGGAACCAAAAGTGGATCCATCTGACATCAGCGTGACCATTTATTATGACGTATGAGGAAGCACTGAGGCTACCTGATCTGCTGGAGAGTCTCCACAGCAGAAACAAAGCAGGCATCTCTACTGCTGGACACAATCTATGACACAACAGAAACCTGTTAGACAGAAAAAACTAAAGATGCAGCAGCACACTGATGGTGACTAGATAGAAACGTTTCAGGGACGAATGACAGGAGGAAGAAACTGCTGTACAGTTTAGCACACTGACTGACTAACCTGCTTTTTCTCTCCAAGGATTGACATCCAGACAGGCCAGAACTTCCTGCCAGAGTAAATACAGGCGACAGAAAACACAAAGAAATCAGAATTCTGGTTGGTACTAACCAGATCTACGTTTTCTAGACTTATCAGACTCCAAGTTTGAACAACTTACTCCTGCACTCCCAAGAAGCTGAGCAGGGACTGGTCCGGCTGTTTGCCGAGTCGAAGGACACGCTCCCAGTACTGGGCCTCCTCCTGCTCCTCCTGCAGGCAGTAAAGGGTAAAGAGAGGGGGGTAGAGGCGAGGGAGCAGCACCGGGAAAAGCAGAGAGGAGCAGCTCAACACCAGGACGCTAGAGGAGAGAGGAAGCAATGAGGTTTAAAAAATGTCACCTGTGTGTAGGTTTACTGAGAGTGTGTGTGTGTGTGTGTGTGTGTATGATCACACTTACCCTTGCTCTGCGACGGCTGAGCTGTGTCTGCTTTCAGACTGAGAGGCAGGAGGTTCTGGGATGACGCTACCATCATCAGGTAACCCGGGAAAAAGAAACCTACAGGCATTTTTTTATTCAATAACAAAATATATGACTTTGGATAAAACAGCCCACATAAACGTTTCAGTAAAACACTTGTTGTCTAGCCAGTTGAGGAACAGATTGGGGTCTATAAAGCCCTGTTTCCACCAAACAAGCAGTCTGGTTTGGATCAGTACAGTTTGGTACAGGTTAGATCAGTTAAACCTGATCTTGTTTGTGTTTCCACAACCAACTGTGCCCTCTTGGTGGGCAGTGTGTAAGCCAGATGCTGATACTTTCATCAGTTATGTAATGGCGTGACGCCATAGCAGCGTAACACATTGTACCCCGCTGATAAATCCAATGAAGAAGAAAACCCAACACAGTAAAGAAAGAGCAACATCCAGCAATTCATCTTCTCTGTGATTGGCATGTGGCTCTTTGTTACAAAGAACAACCAAGCTTTGTTTCTGAGAAGACTGTGCCAGCAGGAGAAATACAGCAGCCACTGTCACACAGGAAGTGATGATTCTTTCAACCAGTCAACAGACTGCAGCATTTTAGCTCCACCCTCTGGGGTTGGATAGGTTTTGTATGGGACCCCCTTACAGAAGGGTCCCAAAAAGTGGGATGGTACGGACGGGTCCCGGGATTAGTCAATGGAAACGCCACAAAATGCGTGCTGTATTGAGAAGAACCGAACTGAACAGCTTGGTGGAAACAGGACTAAAAGGTCTTTTTTTTCTGGTTACTCAGCTCTACTTAAAGATGTTGCTTCATAACTCCCACATCAACCGTTTACTGTATCTAAAGAAGTAAATTATGTTTTTCAGAGGGGGAGGCGGGGTCTGGTGGAGCTTCTCAATCAAAATCCTGCTTGTAAACTACTGTGAGTGAGAGCGGTGCGCTCTTTGAATGAGAGATCAACATGGATACGAGGAGAGGATGTGAGATGACAGAGACATAGTGAGACGCTGCAAGTCAGGAAAGTTCAGGCAGCTCACGCTCCAACTGAGGATGTGTCGTGTAGTTCAGAGAGAAAGAGCGGTGTGATAGTGAGAAAAGACGACAAAGATCATGGAGAGGATCAAAGTAAGGCCTGAGACAAGCATGATCTATAAAAGTATGTTTGTTCTGTTTTATGAAAAAAATAGGGCTGTGACTTTGACGCATTAATTAGATTAATTAATTACACCGCACATTAACGTATTATAAAAATCAACGCAAGATTAACTCATGGGCTGCCAGCTATTTCAGAGCATCTTGAACGATCTTTTAAGATCCAAATAATAATGTTTTCTCTGACCATGTGAACACCAAAGTTACTTAAGAAGAGTGGACTCTCTTCTTTTATGTCTCTCTTCCTGTTTTTGGTCCAAAAAATAGAAACATCAAACTTTTTTGATCGTGTTCCTCTCGGGCACTCCATCCTTTGATCCTCTCCATGATCTCCATCGTCTTTTCTCACGATGGCGCCGCTCTTTCTCTCTGAACTACAGCGACACATCCTCAGTTGGAGCGTGAGCTGCCTGAACTTTTCTGACTTGCAGCGTCTCTCTGTGTCTCTGTCATCTCACATTTCTCCCCATATCCATTCTGAGCTCTCGTCCAAAGAGCGCACCGCTGTCACCCACAGTAGTTAACGAGCAGGATTTTGATTGACAAGCTCAGCCAGACCCCGCCTCCCTCCGCTGAAAAATATAATTTACTTCTATAGACGCAGTAAACAGTAATCAAATGTCAATGGCAGGGAACACGGACATTTGAATTAATATTGTCCAGTTGAAAAAAAAAAGGATTTACAAATCTTCTCTTTTTCGTGTATTCATTCGATTAGTCGTGCACTATAATTTTGTAATGCCCTACAGTTCAAATTCTTTATGTGGGGACTTAAAGCAGATATAAGATTAAAATGTGATTAATTAGATCAATTAATTACAAATCCTGTAAATAACTAGATTTTTTAAACCTCCTGACAGCGCTATTTACCACATAATGGCTGATGAATGTACTTGAAAGTGGTGTCCACAAAAAAAAAAAAAACATCTTCTGAACAAAATAAACAGGATTTTGTTGTTTAAATTTGTGTATGAGAATATTCAATGATTTAGTCTTCTACAAAATCTGTTGAATTGAAAAGTGTTGCTTCTGATGTTGAATATTCATGTGATTAAAATGTGATTAATTACAATTAATTAATTACAAATGGCATCATTAATTCGATTAATTTTTTTAATCAAGTCCCACCACTAGAAAAAAACATAAGAGAGGTATAAAAGAAGAAAGTCCACTCTTCTCAGGTAGTTTTGGTGTTAATAAAGTCATGGAAAATAATATTATTTGGGTCTTTAAAGATTGTTGAAGATGCTCTGAAAATGGCTGGCAGCCAATGAGTTAAACTACACTAAAACAAAGGAACAAAGCTTTTGACCTTCCACTGCCCAAAGTAATGTTTATGGAGCTATACATTGACACAGCAGACCCTGCTAAAAGTAAAAGACTTGAAGGTATCTGAAAAGAGAACAGGGAGGAAAAAAAAAAGAACTCAGAACTGACTGTACCGAACAATGCTGTAGAAGTGTGTGAGGAAGGCCTGGATTTCGTTGACAGCCTGTCTGAGCAGCCTGCGGTTGGATCCCACACCAACATAAGTCATCCTGTAAACAGTAACTAACGTCTCCACCAGCCAGCCCAAGGGGTGGTGAGGAGTTTCACATGCCTGTCAAAGGTGAAGACACACATGCTTACAGATATGCACAGGAAGGAGAAAAATATGCTAATGCTAGGAACAAAAATGCATAGGCAATGCTTTCAAACAAAAATCAGTGCAGAGATCACGAAGAAGCTCAGATTGTGGTTTCCCTCACAGCCACTCCTACCTTCATGAGGTATCTCCTGATGTTGTCATAGCTGGCTGTAGTCACTTGATCTTCGTAATGAGGGATGAACTCCAAAGACTCCAACACTTTGCTCTGGGACCGGCTGAGGTCTGGGCTACAAACACAAACACAAGCCTCTGATGTTCTCCACGGCTGTATCTGTCAGGAGGATGTGACACATGTTTGCCTGTTTTGTGTGGGGCTCTGTGTACCTCTGTCTCCGTGCAGTAGTGATTGTAACAGCAATGTTCTCCCAGGCTGTCGTCCTCTCTCCTTTCCCCGGAGCATCACAGCCCAGCCGACTCCAGCATTCATCGAACACACAGACCCATCGCTGCCCTGCAGGCACCACGTACTGACCCTGCCGGCTTCACGAGAACATAAAGAGACTTTTGTTCAAGTTCTGAACCAAACTTGTGCATTAAATACCACAGAAACATTTTCCTCCCTGTTCCTTCAAAGGGCATTACCGCTAAAATTACACTTACATCAACAAACAAACACCTGAAGAATCTGATCAAAAACAACATTAGAGGAATAGAAATGGATATGGATGGAACGATACGAACCTGGCTTCTAATCTGGCTAAATATTACTCACAACATGTGTTTCTTCTCTTTATATTCAGGTTCTCCAACGGCTGGTTTGGTGTATGTTCCCACCACCTTAAAACCTGAGGTCCATTCCCCACTGAACAGGCCCTCCAGCCGGTCACCGTTAGCAAAAGATAAAACACCCTTTAAAAGGAGCATTAGGGAAGTATTACTACATTAATATTAAATGTATTGTGTACATACAGAGGACGCTCAGAGACATGAAAGAAAGACAGAGGATGAAGCTGAGTTTCACTCAACCTTCCCATTGACAGTCCAGTCATCGGAGAACTCCCCGTGGAAAACCGTGTCGTCGTCTGACACCAACAGACCTGGACCCTGAGAGTAAACATAATAAACATAAAACTGACAAACAAGCAAAGCTTTATGAGGCCATTAAAAAACACTTTAGGACCACAGAGGTGAACACAAGACACCGTAAATAAACACAATTTCCTGAAAACTATTTTTCACCTTGAACCCTAAAATCCCCCAATTGAGGGACTTTGAGGTCACTTATCACTTATCAATACGAATATCATCAGATGACACATCAGATCAAACAGGAGAAACTCAGCTACAAGTCATACCCCAAACAAATTTTTTGTTTGTTCAGGTAATACTTAAATTATTTCTCTGAGCCAGTGACCCAAATACTGATACTGACACCGCTGAACAAACTTCAGAGTTTTATTACACCAGAATGATTCAAACACACCCTCTAGATGCAGAGATATTCTCTTCTTGTTTTTCTTGTGGACACCCCAAAAAGAGGCCAGGGTTTAAAGGGTTAAGCTGATGTATGAACTCAAGTGAGTAGATGGCACCACCTACTGTCTAAAAGTGGTATGACACATCAAACAGACTGAAAGGTGCAGTTGTTCACTCTGTTTCAGCATACTACTTTGACCTGCTGTGGATATATAAAGTGACTTCATGTAAACACATCTGTATACATTCAAACATATAAACATATGAACAAATAAACATACTTTAGGTTGAACTTACGCTCATCTTGTTGTCTCTGAAGGTCCCTTCAAAGTAAAGACCGTTCTGGGTGACCACCATGGCGTTACCATTCCGCTGTTCATCTGACCACAGTCCCATGTATTTCTCACCTCTGAGACAGCACATGGGAGAAGTGAATGATGATCATCTGGTTTCATCAATTCTTCATCAGGATACAGTCAGTATGGTCAAGATTACAAAAACCTATTTCAGTTACCTTTAACTGCTACATGATAAAAAAAAGCTGACTGTCTGTTGTGAATTTGTAAAAATAAGTAAAGAAATTTATATAATATCTATATAAAATATTTTTTTTTTTACAATATTTACACAAATATTTTCTGCTTTATTTTGATGAACAACAATTCAAATGAGCTGAATTTTTGAGTCACAACAGAAAAAGGGAGATCAGGTGCATCCCAGTTTTACGGCAAAGAATGAAGCTCTCAGGGAAGCTAGCAATAAATTTCTAAAATAGTGCGAGGACAGAAATCCTCCTTGTGATTTTAGAAAAAACAGAAAACCAATAACTAGACCTTGTGATATCATCGTAAACTCCGTATCCCGTCTTCTTGTGGTGTACCCACTGGCCAATGAAAACACCTGAAGACTTCTTGTCCAGCTTGCCAGAACTCAGCATGCCGTAACCGTGTCGTTTCCCATCACAGAAGCAGCCCTCATACACTTCACTGGTGGCGTACCTGGGTGGATCCCAAAGAGACACAAACACACAGGAACAAAAAGAATCTTAAAATGTCTTGGTAAAGTTTTAGGGCTTTAGGGAAATAGAATTTGATCCTCAAATCACACCTGGCTCACAAAGTATCCAAACTTTTAGTGATGAATGGTGTGTATTTGTTGGAATCCAATCCAACTGGAATCCAAGCAATGTTGAGGACTTATTTTCAGTAAGAATTGTTCTATTGACTTAGTCTTGACTAATTTCACTAGACAAGATCCAGAAAAAATGTCTTATTCAAGATATCAAAAGACAAAAATGATGAAAAATGATGCCTGAATTGCTTATAAATTATTTTTTTGATTGCAAGTTGTCAGTAAAAAACTTACTCAATTAGTTTCAGGCATTAAGGCTTTATTCTTATTTCAAGAAACCTGACAAATTAATTGAAATTCTTTTTAAAACAACAACTAATTTTGGACTTTACTGTCCCTGTCAGACGCACTTTCCCAAGAAATAGATGAACGAAGGTTTTTGCTGTTCAAGAAACCTGACAAGCAAGTTTATCACACACTATTAGCATACTTTTTACAATTTACAAACACTTCAGGCATCATTGTTCTCTTTAATATCTTTAAATGAGAAATTTTCCAGACTTTCCTGGTTATGTGGCTCATATTAACGTTTTGCTTTAGAATGAAGCTCAGCTTGAAAAGACAGATATACTTTTGGGGAAGTCTTCTGTTACAGCAGCTCACAGCAAGAGATCACAAAAGCTGTAAAACATATGTACATGAGATTTTTTTTCCCAATTTCTAAATAAAAAATCTTTAAAAAATTCCAAAAAATGTTTTACACCTTGTCATTACACTGTGTTGTGTGTTGAATTTTAAGGAAAAAAATGAATTGATCCATCTGTGAAATGAGGCTGTAAGATAAAATGTGGAAAAGGTAAAATGCTGAGAGAACTTTCTAGATCCACTTTCTAAAATCACGTAAAAGTGTCCCATACATCCTTATTGATATGATTCTCTGCTGTCTTTATTACGACTGAAACCATTTTTATTTTTCAAATCAAAAGGATTTGGGTTTGAGCAGAGAAAACACTTGCAAAGTACTGGGTTTCATTCAACAAATACTGCTCTAAACTCTACAGCTAAACTTTACATCATGGTGTGTTTTATCATTAAAGTCTCCATAACTGGTGAAGTGGGACACAGTTGTAACATACCCTTTACATAACTTAAAGTGATACTCTGGGATGGAACAAGTTGGGTCCTATCACAAGGTTTAGGGCAGAAATTACCCCTACAGCAGTGTTTTTGTGCAGCAGAAGCCCAGAGCGCTCGCACCAAACACCCCCTCCCTGCTCCTCTGCCGATTTCCTCTGCACTCAGACGGGGCCATATTTTCCATCCATCCATTTTCTATACCGCTTCTCCTGTTAAGGGTCGCAGGTCGCTGGAGCCTATCCCAGCAATCATTGGGCGAGAGGCAGGGTACACCCTGGACTGGTCGCCAGTCAATCGCAGGGCTGACATATAGACAGACAACCATGCATGCACACACTCACACTTAGGGACAATTTGGTGTGACCAATTAACCTGATGAGCATGTTTTTGGACTGTGGGAGCACCCGGAGTACCCGGAGAGAACCCACGCATGCAAACTCCACACAGAAAGGCCCACCAGCAGAGGTGGGGATTTGAACCGGTGACCTTCTTGCTGTGAGGCTGCAGCGCTAACCGTTGCGCCACCGTGCAGCCCGGGCCATATTTAACTTGACCAAAAACACAAATAAACGGACTCCCACCAAAAAAAAATCTGATATCGGTCTGCATTCACGCTTTATTTAGAGAATTTTCAGCGCGTTACTTTCACACAAAAACACCGCTAATGAGGCTCTAGTTCTCATCGTGTCGTAAAACGGTGCTACCTCAGCTGTAGAGCCACAGTTGGCTACGAGGCACTCGCCGCTTAGTGTATCAGTCCGCGTGCACGGTGTGCCAGATATAAACAAACGCAGGTAGTCCTAACCCGCCACGATGAGAACTAGAGCCATTTAGCGGTGTTTTTGTGTGAAAGTAACGCACTGAAAATTCTCTAAATAAAGCGTGAATGCAGACCGATATCAGATTTTTCTGGTGGGAGTCCGTTTATTTGTGTTTTTGGTCAAGTAAAGTATGGCCCCGTCTGAGTGCAGAGGAAACCTGCAGAGGAGCAGGGAGGGGGTGTTTGGTACGAGCGCTCTGGGCTTCTGCTGCACAAAAACACTGCTGTAGGGGTAATTTCTGCCCCAAACCTTGTGAAAGGACCCAACTTGTTCCATACCGGAGTATCACTTTAGGGTAAAGTATTGTAGCTCAGTGTTTCTGGTGTGCAATGTCAGTCTTGGCTTCAAATAAAAGGTAATTAATCTCAGTATACTAACTTGTACTTGCCAAATCCATGGATCTTCCCATCTTTCCAGTGGCCTTGGTAGATGTCTGCTTTATTTAGGACTTTGTTAGGTATTACACACTGTCCAAAGCTGTAGAACACAAAAAAAGCAAACAACAGAAATATTTTCATTAGTTCGCATCACCACTGCTCTTTACAAAAACGTTTCATTCTCTAATCACTGGTCTACCTAAAAGATACAGAGATTTGTCATGTGACTTAAGTACTCACCCATCCTCCTGTCCATGCTTAAAGTTTCCACAATAGACCCGTCCATCCGGCCACCTCATGGTGCCACTGTAAAGGCAAATGTGTTATAATCCAGTAATCCTGCTGTTTGAATTCAACAAGTTCTTCTCCAAGAGGCACATTCACAACATACAACACGAAGAATCAACTCAGCACAGTCTGAACTGTACCTAAGCTACACGTCGCTCAAAGTGAGTTGTGGGTTTTGTAAGGTTTGAATGATAATTTCATAATCAAAAATAAAATAGTTCATGTGACTTTTTTCTGATCAATTGTTTTAATCAGGGTCTGGTTACAATGCAATAAAACTGCTTGATGGTAGTTTGAAGGGATCTGAAAGCTGTTTACTTATTGGCATTAAATAACACAAAAAAATGCAAAAATTCCAAATAACATGAGAAAGAGTAAGAGCCAGTTGCTGGAAAAACTGATGCAGCACTTTGAGATTACAACTGGAGAAAATAACTGAGATATCTACAGCACCAAAAAGTTCCATGAGGAACTTCTGCAGAATAAGAAAAGTTTGGTAGAAATAGCTTGTTAAAACCAGAATTTTAACATGTCACATCTATTATCAAATTATATTTCACTAGCCCAGCTTTGTACATAAAAGATACATTAAGAGATACATGAAGATGCTCTCTAACCTGCCATGAACTTGCCCTGCCAGCCAGGCCCCGCTGTACTGGGCGTCTTTAAACCGTCCCTCACCAGTGAACTTGTAGGAGGCTGTGCGAGACATTGCAGTCAAACCTGGTGATGACCCTTGACCTCCACCACCCAACACCTGATCCACTGCCTCGTTTAAAGATCTCAGCCACTTGTTCTGAGGAGTGGAAGAGAGAAAACCACAGGATTTTTTTATAAACAGAGCAGAGAACAGACAGTTACAGACGGATGTTCCTCACATATTTCACCCTGAACTGAAAAAAGAGGATTATTTTGTGTAAAAATAATCTGCTTTATCTCATTTTGCAGATTCAGTTCACCTTAAACAAGCAATTCCTGTTCATACTGTCAGTTGGCCTGTGTATATTCTCAGGCATATTGCAAAATTACTTTCAGCGCCACCTCAAGGCACTGTTTTTATGTATGTGGCTGAAGGAGAAAACCAAAATAAATAGGGGTTATTTGCCCCATTCTTTTGCCTTTTCATATTGTTAATAATGAATCAAAAATATAATCAATTAAATAATTCTGAAACTTTGGAACCAATTTCCTCTTTTCAGTTGTAGTTTTGACTGAAGTGGAAGTAAGTGGCTAAGTGTGTTTCAGTAGTAAAGGTACCTTCTCTTGAGGTGTTGATGCTACGATGGTGAAACTCTCCTCTGGGCATGTAATTTTAATGGCATAGCTGTAGACACACAGGAGACACAAAGTAGAATTTATTCACATGTAATCTATGTCACTGTTAAAGACGCCTGCCTGAATGATAATCAACACCACAGTAAGCTGATATCAAGTTTTACACATTTATTCAGAGTGAGGCGGCTCTCAGCTTAGGATCTGGTCCTGTCCCATAATGTAAGTGTCTTTTTCATCTCTGACAGAGATGCCATTAATTAAATTTTCAAAGTACACTGAAGTCAGATGAGCAGCAAAGCACCCAGGCCAACTGTTCACCAGTTTTTATTTTTTTATTTTTTTTTATTTAACAAAATCTCTTTTGCAAAAGTGACCTGGTCAAGAGGCAGCAGAATATTTCATTGAACAACACAACAACTCAAAGACATGCGGACAATAAATAGAAATAAAGAACATCAGCAAGATTTTCTTTTTTTAAAAGTGTGCCTTGAAATACTCTACACCAGCCTCAAGATGGTGCAATAGAGTCAACAAAAGAAGTCATACATTCTTGTTAGAAAGACTGAGGATTATGTTTAGCTATTTTTAGGTAGTAAAGCAAAATAACATGAAACAGAAAAAAATAAAAATAAAAACAACTCACAGTCCACTGCTGTCGTCTGTGACTGGTTTCACCCACAGAGAGGTCAGAGGGTAGACGTTGTGTGTGGAGAACTGCAGGTGAAGAAAAACAGTCATTTATTGTGTGAAGAGCTTTATGTACGGACAGACAGGTCAAACTCATCACATGGACTCAAATCAAACTTTTCCTATACTTACCCCAGAGTGCAGGAGAAAAAACAATAAGAAGGTCGCCATATTTTAGTTTCTCATTTTTGTTTACTTTTACATATCTATATTCAGTTCCATTGATAATGGTGGATACATGTGGTATTATTTCTATCACAATAACGTACTACCATCACATCACAACAAACAGAAGGAGAAAACTGAGAGAATAAATGAGGTCTGATGTTTTCCCTACATGTTAACAAACTGGCAGAGCTGGTGATGAGTTCCTTTCAGATCAGATGCCTTAGAAAGTCAGAATGCAGTAGCAAGTTGCAGCTCTTCACATGCACCTCTTCCAATGTACAGTCACCATGACGTCTAACATTCTAAAACTTATTTACGTGTAACTGTTGTTTACATGCTTTAAAGACACAGCAGCCTGATGGTGGCAGTTAGAGTCTAAAAACAGTCATCAGGACAATGTAGGAAAAAAGTCCTGACTACTCAAAATACTTTCTTCTCTCTCAATAACACAATATTAAAACTTCAAACCTTATATAAAAACTTCCACTGAGGTAAGATATTTTAGAATTTAAGACTTAACCCTTGTTTTTATTATTATTTTTTTCCTTTATATTCACATTTCATCACACGGTGTTACTGTTTTTATGGGGAAAAAAACAACATAAATGAGTTATTTTTCATATAATTAATGTTGGAGGGCTGGGGTTGTTTACAAATATCAAGCTTAAACAAACATAAGATTAGTAATAAAATTGATTTTGATGCAAAGTTATTTTTGTTGCAGTGTCAGATTCTTAATTTGCAACCCCCTCAGGTCAACAGGACCAAAGTGTCCCATCTAGCCCCATTATAACCACAATTTTTTTAAAAGCACAGTCATACATTACAGTATGATCAGGCATTTTTTAATTTCAAGGCTTCATTTCGGAGAGAATAGCTGAATTATTAAACATTTATTATTTCAAAAACAAATCAGTTTATGTATATTTTTCACAAAAAAAAACAGTGACAGTATGTCATCAAATGGGCACCTAGAGGGTCAAAATAATTATAAAAAAAATGAATATGTGGTATTTTTGGCTAGGACTGAAGTTAACTGTAGAAAAAAAAATCTGTTATGTTTATATCAGTTTTTGGTAGAGGACATTTTCGTCCTTGATGTCCTCAAAGGGTTGTAAATTAAAGCTTCTCATGAGGGTTAAGCCATATCCTCCTATCGTGGTAGTATTTCACTCCAAATGTGTATGAAGTCAAGTTAGAATTCTTGCACCTGTCATTGTAAAAGAGTCCAGACCCTCATGCTGCTGCAGAACAAAGCTTAGCGTAGCTGAGGCGTTGGCTAGTTTGAGGGTAAGCAGAGCAAACTAATGTCAGGTATACTCACAAGGCTCTGTGAGGGAATGGCGCCCTGAGTGAGTGAAGATACAAAAATATTAACTTAGTTTGTGAGACATGGAAGATTTCCAGAAGCAACAGAAAGACAGACATGCATGAACTTCAGTGGATTAACTTGTTAATAGAGATTTGAACGATGGAGCTCTTGGTTTGTGAGATGACAGGACATGTTATGGTTGAAAACAGATCTGAAGCACACATGGTTGCAGTAAGATCTTTTATACTGGGTCACTGTTTTACTATGCACATATGTCAACTTTCCTGACTTACTGTGAATGCATGTAATGAATATTTAAGACTAAAACCTAACAGAGATCAAATGGGAGGGGATAACAGTTGAGACTTCATGTAGCAGATGAAAGATCTGACTGTGACCTACAATGAAAGGCCACACAGAGGCAAATCTTCACACAATATCTAATACATTAATAATATCTGTGATTAAAGCTCCCTGTCACAGCCACTAAGAACTTGAATGGTAGTTTACTATACTCATCAAACAAAAGCACTTTAAAACAGCTGATTTGCATGGTGATCACAGTCCACAGTGAGTTTAAATTCAGGTACCTGTGTGTGCACTAGTGCATCATTGAACAGTATGAACCAGTGGTTAGAAAAACGCCCGGCATTCTGCAGAGTCAGGGTTCTGTTGCTGCTCTCACACACCACACGACGTTTAGGGAGACGTAGAACCTCCTGTTGACAAAACATAAACGTTTCCTTAACATTTAAATAAATAAAAACAACTGTTTTTTTTCTGCTACAACCATCATCAGAGTTCCTGCCTCTGTTAACAAAGGGACACAGAGATACAGGTAGCCGTACAAAAATGGATGTTCAGTGGTATGTTCAGTGTGTTACTCTGAGGCATGTTTTCCTGGAAATGAAAGTTTACCATCTGAGCAGCAGAATGGTACACAGTTTTAATAACAAAAAGCAGAGTTGTCCTTACAGTGGATTTTCCTGGATGGGTCTTCCAGAAGAGCAGGGTGACTTCAGCCTCTTTTTTCCTTCTGTTCAGCGACAAAGATAGAGATTCATACCGACTACAGCCCTGATGGAGAGACTGGTACTCTGTAGTTAACTGCAGAGGAGAAAAAAAAAATAAGGGTTCAGTATTACTTTTTCATCTTAATACCAAGACACATGTGTATTTACTTCAATCCGTTCCAATTTAAAAAAGACATTGAAATATCTCAATACTGCTCTAACCATGACTCTATCTAAATCTATCTCAAAGTTTTACACAGCCCTTTCTCATGCTGATAGTGACAACACTTTATATGTGAAAGGGAAATAGGAACAAGAGTCTGGGATTGAGATTTCAGAGGAGGCATGGAGTAGTATCTGGTCCTTCCAGTTGTCAACTTTCAGCTCTATGAGCTGGAGAGAACACTGCTGGAAGAATGTTATTAGGTTTTTCAAGTCACCATATCAAGAACGTTACAAGGATGCACATATGCCCTGCTGAAGACAATGTGGTTCGATTATTGCCAACAATTATCATATATTCTGGGAATGTCCCAAGTTGAACACTTTCTGGAATGGTGTCCAGGTTTCCCTTTGCAAAGTCTTTAACACTCAAGTTCCTCTGTACTTTGATGCTTTGTATTTGGGTCGTATATCCTTTTTAGAACAGAGATGTGAGATTAAGTTAATTCAAATGCTTTAAAAAGAGATGGTTAAACCCTACTCCACCATCCTTAGATGACTGGAAAGGAATATTTCTTGAGATATTTAGAATGGAAAAATTGACTTACCAACTAAAAATTCAAATTCACAAATTTTACCAGATGTGGAATAAATGAATTCTATTTATTACCCCTAAAAGAGCAGATCTGATTTAATCTTACTGGTACAATCCTTTGGAAACCTGAAATTTATTACCTTCTGCTTGCTAAATGGCAATATCTTTTTTGAAGACAGTGGCACTCTAGCCCCTCTGGTTCATTTTTTTTTTATTTTTAGTTCCTGTTCCTAAAAAAAAATGGAAGGACTTTGGTTTGTACATCCACATATGTTTATGGATTTGTATTAATTTCTGTCGATTCCAAATAAACACAAAATAAAAAAAGAAATATCTCAATACAACATTAATGAAAGAAATTAATTCAATCATTTTATATATGGTTCTGAAAGATAAAGGCTTACAAAAAAAATAAATTACAGTTAAATGTATAATTTCTGTGTGAATAAATGTGTATGATAGAAACACTGTGAGACAGTTCCTGATTTTCTTGGAAAGCAGCCAAAGCCTCTCTTCATCCTGTTTGCTATATTTGTTCTTTCTAATCTGCAACTCTTAAGCAGCCAGCACACAGCAGACTGCTCTAATTCTCAGGTTGGCAGACATGGAACAGAATAGAGGAAAGGTGATTTCACCAGTGTTTGTTCTGAAAACGCCCTAAAATATTGATGGTCCATTTACTAATTGTACCATTATATCTTCCAACCGGATGTATTCACTAATCTCGGATCGTCTGCTGTGTGTTTGTTATGTCCGTCTGTATTTTTTATTAACATTTACAGGTCTTGACCTGTAAATGTTCTAGTAAAGTTTAGTATTAGTAAAATGTCTTGAAATAACATTTGTTAAGATTTGGCGCAATACAAATAAAGATTGATTGATTGATTGATTGATTGATTGATTGATTGATTGATTGATTGATGTTGATGTTTTGCTGTATCTTGACTGTAGAAAACTGGGCCTTCTGCTACAAGCTTCAAATAGTCTCTTTGGGGTTACCCTTTCATGCATCCAGTTTCTGAAAAGTATTAGAGGTGTCCCAGTCCGATATTGATATCAGAATATCGGTCCGATATCAGCAAAAAAACAAGTATCTGTATCGTATCGGAAAGCATCTAAAATCTCCGATATAAGCAGTTTCTGTTGCCCATTGGTTAATAATAAATGGGTCCGTTTTTCCTCATACCTACTGTTGCTGACTACTGTTCTTTGTTTGAATAATATCACTCAATCAAGCCTTTTCTAACATGACAGACATACTACAAAATAAGTAATAAAAGTATGCATGCTTAATGCTGATATCGTATCAGATTAATATCGGTATTGGCCAATACTCAATGCTGTAGCACCGGTATCATATCGGAAGTGAAAATGTAATATCAATGACATCCCTAAAAAGTATGAACTGTACAGATATATATACGTATATATATGTACAGGTATATCTGTAATGCACTTGTATTGTAATAATATGTGCGTGAATAAACCAAACTAAATTTTAAAAAACTAAACTAGACTCAGCTGTCAGCACTTCTCGTGATTGCTGGTGTTGTTCTAAAAAGTGGTTTGATTTGTCAGAACAACCAAAACAATGAACAAAATAGATCTTTAAAAAACTGCTGTTGGCTCAGCTCATGGAGGAGAATAAAAGAGTATAAAGAGGGAAACTAGGTCCTGGGATCACGGTGCAAGGGAAGAGCCAGACTTAAGAGCTGGATGGTGCCCATCTAGGCACCATCCAGCTCCTAAGTCTGCCACCTATAGCCGATACCACCAATCCCAATTTATTAGAAACAAAAACCACAGTGACAGAGGGGGAAATTTGGCCTTACCACATCATAACAGGTTGCCAGTTTGAGCAGGACTCTGCTGTACTGGTGAAGCTGCTGCAGTGGCCAGTATAACAGGGAACCCAGATCAACTTCCCCACTGACAGATGGGCCAGATACAGACAGGTGAGCAAGCACGGTCTGCTGAGAGCCTAAACACTCCCTGAACAGAGACAAACACAAAGTCCAGAGGGATGAAACCAAATCTAGAGCCAATGTGTCCACAGATTATAATCAAAAAGTACAACTTTTTCATCACGATCGTTATCACAGGAGCAAAAGTAAAGAATATTTTAAACAGTAAGGCTGTGCAAATGAAAAGTAATTCATTCACGTCTCATTCATGTGCATTTTTGTGAGAAAAAAAAGACAAAAAATATGTAAGCGAAGCCAGATTACCTAAAGAACAATGTAAAGAAAAATGAATAATCTTACAGTGAGAGTTTATGTAAAGCCTGGAAGCCACCCATCACCTGGAAGTCATCAACTGAAGAGCAATACCTGAAGACACAAGAGGAAGAGATTTCTTTGGTTAATATTCTGAGATACATCAACTTTTTATGTCATATTAATATATTTTTCATTTATTTTCAAAAATCTGTAGTAAAGACTTTTATGGTAATGGTATGGTATGGTTCACTAAAAACAATGTGTACACAGAAATTTTTTCATGAAGTCATGTATGCAGTGTAAATACAGAAAGCTACTGAGAGTCAGTGGGTTTTAATATTGTTAGGAAAGACATACAATAGACTCCCTTTGAGATGATAAACTCCTAAAGTCTATTTATATCTGTAGTATGAATTTTTTACAGTTTCTTCAAAGATGCTGTGCAGAGGATCTGTCTTAAATGGACTGTAGTGACACCTTTTGGCCTGTAGCCTCACACACGGTCATGAAGACGTAACTCTAAACAAAGTGTGTTTGTTTCGGAAATGAACGGAGATTGGGTCAAAACATGGTAAATGGACCAGTACTGATAAAGCGCTTTTCTAGTCTCTCTGACCACTCAAAGTGCTTAACACTGTTAGCCTCATTCACCCATCCACACCAATTCCACACCACATCCACACGCTGACTGTACAGGTTTCTATTGGAAACCATCAGCAATTCAGGGTTCAGTGTCTTGCTCAAGGAAACTGCAGCATGCGACTATAGGAGCTGGAATCAAACCCATGATCTTCCACTGAGCCACAGCCGCCCCAAAACAAATTTTCTTTGTTCATGACAACCTTTTACTGGTTAAAACACTCCAAGATAAGTCAACAAAAACGTAGTGCTGTTGTTTAAAATGTGACAACAAGCAAACTGTTGGGTCCAGCCCTGCTCTCCCTGCCATGCACAGCTCTATGACCATAGCTCCTGCCATGCACAGCTCTTCGCCCAGAGGACCTCCCAAGTCCATGCTCAGCTACCAGGTGGACGGCTCATCCAGTAGTGTCTCCAAGCTCAGCCAAAGGGCAGAAGCAGCACCCAGTCTCTGGATCACTCGGCTGTCATTGGGTTTTTTGTGGGGTCCACCACTAGGCCAGCCTCCTGAACTTTTTTTTGTTTTAGTTCTGTTTTTTTTCCAAGAGTTTTGTTTATTTTTAAAGAGTTTTGGTTTTTGGATTTCTTTACTTTGGAGTTAGAGTTTTAGTTAAAATAAATATCATTAGGCTGAATCCTCTGCCTCTTGTTTCCTGCTACCGCTGATTCTCACGAGACAAGATCGCTAAGAAACTTCTCAAAGCTCCTTTAAAGTGATACTCTGGGATGGAACAAGTTGGGTCCTATCACAAGGTTTAGGGCAGAAATTACCCCTACAGCAGTGTTTTTGTGCAGCAGAAGCCCAGAGCACACACACCAAACACCCCCTCCCTGCTCCTCTGCTGGTTTCCTCTGCACTCAGACGGGGCCATATTTCACTTGACCAAAAACACAAATAAACGAACTCCCACTGAAAAAATCGGTCTGCATTCACGCATTAGAGAATTTTCAGCGCGTTACTTTCACACAAAAACGCCGCTAAATAAGGCTCTAGTTCTCATCGTGTCATAAAACGGCGCTACCTCCGCTGCAGAGCCACAGCTGGCTACGAGGCGCTCGCCGCTTAGTGTAACAGTCAGCGCGCGGCGTGCCAGATATAAACAAACGCAGGTAGTCTGCCAGGATGAAGAGACACAATGAGAACTAGAGCCTTATTTAGCGGTGTTTTTGTGTGAAAGTAACGTGCTGAAAATTCTCTAAATAAAGCGTGGATGCAGACCAATATCAGATTTTTTCAGTGGGAGTCCGTTTATTTGTGTTTTTGGTCAAGTAAAATATGTCCCCGTCTGAGTGCAGAGGAAACCAGCAGAGGAGCAGGGAGGGGGTGTTTGGTGTGAGCGCTCTGGGCTTCTGCTGCACAAAATCACTGCTGTAGGGGTAATTTCTGCCCTAAACCTTGTGATAGGACCCAACTTGTTCCATCCCAGAGTATCACTTTAGGTGAACGCAGCACACTTAAACGAGACAATGGAAAACAAGTAACAAGAGACACCAGATACAGTAAACAATTTAAAGTATTAAAAAACTGCAAAAAGCAGGCGAGGGCTGCAATAAGTAAACAACAGACTGCACATAATAATAACAGAGTATGGATTTCTTGGAAGGACCAGAAGGAACACTTACTTCCTGTAAATATCCACAAAGTGCTCAGTGTAAGTCAACAGGAGGAGAGAGGTGACATCCTGTCCTTGCACATTGTGTAGGAAGAAGCTGAGTGATGCTGAATGCCGACCAATGAGGGAGGTTAGACGAGTGAAAGTCTCACAAAGAGAGAAGAAGAGATGAGTGCATGGCTCCCCTAATGATGGGCAGACACTCTCTGAAAAAGGGATTACAGATACACACATGCACTAAGTTCATACATTCACATAAGCAAAAAATGTTCCTGTATCATTTCCTTAACAAAATTCTGTTTATTTACACTTAACAGGAAAAAAATCTAACTTTTCAAATCACAGTTAAAATATAACTGGACAGAAAGAGTTGATACTGTATGTGACGTGTGCACATCAAAAGAAAAGGAACCAATCAGAAAATCTCAGACCTCTGTTGCGTAGTGGTGTCAGTAGGAGCTTCCTGGTGCTGCTTAACCAGCAGAAAAACTGTCTCTCCCTGGAGGCAAGCTCATGGACCGCTGAGATAAAGCCCATCACATTCTGGTCTGCCAACACTCCACAGTTTGAACCACCACAAAAAACACTGCTAATGTAGCCCAGCTATTGACACACACACACAGACACACAGAGAAAGACAAACAATAATACGTAAGGATTTTGTTTTATTTCTCCAGAGTAAGACACAGACTCCTCTTTCTGGGATTAAATCTTGTAGTTTTTTCAGTTGATTTCTGATTTATTTATTTTGCACAATAAAACTTTGTCTTTTACCCACAGACTATATAAATCAGGGATCTCAAACTCGTGCCATGGAGGGCCAAGAGGCTGCAGGTTTTCTTTCCAACCAAAAACTCCGACAGCTGATTTCACTGATTACTTCACCTTCAAGCAGAGAGCTGGGACTAATCAGTGAAATCAGCTGGTGGAGCTTTAGGTTGGAAAGAAAACCTGCAGCCTCTTGGCCCTCCATGGCACGAGTTTAAGACCCCTGATATGCATTATACCTTAGCCACCGAGGGATCACTGGCCTTACAAAAAACTGGCACTCTCTGCTGTTGTGTTCGTGTAACAACCTTAGACAACTATCAGCATGTGTCAATGGTTAGATCCCACTTTTTCACATTATTTTCAATGAAAAAAAACTATTTTGGGGTGAAAACTGTGTGCAAATATGCCCTAAAATACTCCATTGTTAAAGTTAGAAAAAAACACCCACCCTGTTATTGTCAATATGAGCAAACCACAAAAAAGTTTTCTCTGTGTACAAACCTCCATGCAGAAGGGAAGCAGACTGGGTCGGACTGTATAACTCTCTGCTCTGTTTGGTGACCTCTGGGATGACCTTTGACCTTGGTTTAACCTCTCACTCTGCACTGACATGGCCTCAAGCTGCTGACCACAGTACAACAGGATGGGTTGGATACAGTCTCCATCTGCCAGGAGGAGGGATTGGCTCTGACCCGCTGAGATGTCCCAAACACGGAGACCATCAGACAGCTACAGTGGCCCATTAGGGACAAAACACAGTACATCATTAGGAGACTTACAAGCTCTGCAGTAACTTTGTATCATAAGCTGTAAATTTAGGTGTTTTTATTGTGAGCATTTACACCATGAGGATATGATCCTGACCCACTGAATGTTTGATAAATGATTTTAAGGTCCCATATTCTGCTCCTTTTCTGCAGGTTAATATGGATCATTGATGAAATGGTAGTAACATGTTTTGGTCTAAAAAGCCAATAAATCAAGCACAGCAGCATTGTTTCCAGGCTCTCATAGCCCCTCTGTTTAGAACGCTCTGATTTAGTGGGCGTGGCCTTCATATGTAAATGAGCCACCGCTGATACTGCACCGCTCTTCTGCATCACTGAGAACAGCGCCACAAGCTCCGCGTGCAAAATGTTTAGAAAGCAGCGACGCTCGTTTATCGTAGCATTACAGGCTAAAACAACAGGCTAACTGCAGCTACAGTTAGCATCCTGAAGCTAACACAGAGACAGGGGGGACAGTGAGAAAAAAGTGACTAGCACGCACATGCACAGTTTTACTGAGTGTAGCTGGCACATTTCCTTGATAAATGGACTCTAGCCACTTAGTCTTGTCTTCTTCCACAACTATTTGGCTGTTTACAGCCAAAAATAAAGCAGTAATGGCAGTGATGGCTGCTGGAGCAGCAGCGGGGAGGGGGTATCTGCTCTGGTGGACCAATCAGGTAAGACTTCCTCCTGATTGGTCAAAAAAGGGAATTGCTGACGTCAGCAAATCCCCAAAATCCAAACAGCTAGAGGATTTTCTTCAGGATTTTCGTTCACAAGCACTACTAAGTACAGATTTTGTCATTAAATGTCACATTTTGTGGGCTGGGAGGAAAGTCGACGACCCACAAATTTCACTAAAATACTTGAAGTGATTTTTGCACAATATAGGACCTTTAATGTTGTCAGTAAATGAAAATGTAGGAAATAAGCCAAAAAGAAATCAGTCATACCACACTGAAATGGTGTGAATATTTGAGCACAAATGGTCACACAAACATGTTTTGTACCTTAGCTAGCTGAGGAACTGTGACAGGACTGTTGACATGACCAAGCTGTCCACACATGTTACTGCCCCATGAGTATACCTGCAAAAAATAAGGTTAAGGTTAAAAATAATGCCAGAGAGTGTTGGTGTATGTACTGTCCGTTTCTGTTACCTGACATTGAGCAGTGAGAGCCAAAGAATGATGTGAGCCAGCCGCAACTTTGATCACCTCCTCACCCGTCAAGGACTTGATACATAGAGGCTGCAGTCTGGAGACAAACATAGACAGAAACACACAAAAGTTATTCTAATTTACCTTAAAATGAAAAATTTACATTCTTAACTACAAGTATTTGTGTTTTACATGTATTGCGTCAGACCTGGCTAGCTGATCTCCATGGCCCAGTTGCCCTTCTGATCCACGGCCCCAGCTCCACACCTCTGTCTCCAGAGAAGGCAGCCCTTCTCCAGCCTCCTCTGGGGCTGTTGCATGTTTCCGACCAACAGAAAATGGGCAGGTCCTTTGTCGCCTTGGAGACCCTGAAAGAAATACACATCATCTCAAAGTAAACCAACTGTAACAGGGTTGTCTCAATTAACTATCAGTTACATTTGAGCTACTGTAAAAAATGCAGTGTTCACTTATTACAACTGTAACAAAAGGTGTTGGCCTGTTGGTGCTGTGATTTTTTTTTCACTGTTTGGTTAAACTTCAGCTTTTAAGGCTCAAAGACATTTTAAGAAACAAGCTTTAACATTAACAATTGAGCTAGATTAGGTAAATGTCCACGTATATACCTTTTATACCCATTCGCATTACAATAGGGGTGGAGCTCAGTAATACATCTATTAACTGCAAACCTAGCTCTGTCCAAAGTTCAAAAGGCCAGCATAAAATTTCATTTGTTGGTGGTTAATAGATATTTTGTTAATGTGTCTTCATAAAAAATACAAACAGAAATGGGGGTGCATGAAAAACCACATCAAACAGTTTCTACTCCTTAAAGAGAAAGAATTCTTTAAAGTATCAAACCAGGCCTAAAGCCTCCTAAAAACTCTTTACGTCTCACCATTGGAAAGTGAGTAAAAAAGCAAGTTTTTATAGTTTTGTCAAATACAATACTAATAGAATATGTGGACCTGTTAATGTTTTTGAAAAGCATCTTTGGCCAGTTTCTTAAATTTTTTAATCTAGATCAAAATAATCCAGATTTGGAAATACCATTTTCTGCTATCCAGGATCAGGTAAAGTGTCTTAGTTTTATTATTGTTTTTCAAAGCAGCATTGGATTGGATCACCCTGATCCTGATGCACAGTTTTCAACATTTCCAAATCTGGATTACCAGTACTCTCAATGGGACAACATATCATGATGTGGAATACCAGCTCTGTAAAGAACAACAGGTAGAGGAGCCAAGACTCACTTTAAGAGGGTTTGATTTTGAGACAAAACACAATAAGAACATAAACATTTACTTTCATTTATCATTTCTTTTATGACCTCTCTTCCGAGCCTGTCTGGTGGGTTATTTCATGGGGACAAGATCAGTTATTTTATTCTTACTTCACTTTACTGAAATGATTCATTGGTAGCCTGTGCTTATTTATCTACTGTATCACTGTTGCAGTTAAACAAGTCGAGTGCACAATGTAAACAGAAGTATAAACAGAAAATGGTTAAGATGTTGTATTATTTGACCATGTAGTTTCACTACATTTTCTTCCTGAAATTCACTTTGAAATCCTCTCCCCTGTTGGGATCAGGATAATGCTGTGTTTTTGGATTAAAGTGATCCAAATCCTCCTGAAAAGTTTTGAACAACACAAACTGTGAAAGTTTAATCCAGATTAAAACCAGGATTAGATTATGAGATCTAATCTGATTTCAAGATCCTTCTTTACCTTATGAACAACTCTTTTTTCAAAAATTGAATTCCAATCCAATTACCAAGATTCGATCAGATTACCTTTGAACAACTGGCCCCTTGAAATATTGTTTGTTATGATTTTGCGATATTTAATTAAAGAAGGATTGATGATTGAAAATGTTAGTCCACAGTTCCTACCGCGGGTGGGTGTCCCAGGCAGAGAGTGTCTCCTGTTTGCATCTTTACCCCTCTGATTTATATTTGTGAGACTTGAGCTCTTCTGTCCTTTCATTGCCTGTTTCTCTGCTGCAAGAAAAAGCTGAACGTCTTCCAAAAACGCGGGAGAAGAGGAGTATGGCGTGTCCACTCCTCTGTTACTGTAGGATTGAAGATAAAAAGCCAAGCAGCAGAATGTGAGTACGAATCATCCTGGCGTGTGTCTCTGAGATCTTTGTTTATATTATTTACTATCACCATAATGAAACATACACTGAGGTGAGCTATATGCATCAATTAAGGATGAACAAGCATCATGAATTGATCACAAGTTTACTCATACACTAGCTGTTTGCTACAGCTAAATTCACAGACAAACTGAAAGTCTACAACTGATTTCCTACCTGTTCGGCTGGCTTTGAACTGTTAGGTCTTCTTTAAGACTTGCAGTCAAAAGATCAGTTATTGGAGTTGAAGAAACACAGCTGTCTTCTGAATTAAAATATGGCAAAAAAAAGACAAATATAAGAAAAAAAACAAACAAACAGCCAAAGCCACAAAAATCTGTGAACTAACAAATGATCAGAAAATCAATGAACAAGTCAAACAACAAACTGAGCTACGTTTCTAACCTGAAGTGCAGCTGCTCAGTGAGTCAGTGTCCTCTGTCGTTTGGTCCCATAAGTTTCTCTGGACAACACTGTGAAGCTCCATTTCATCAAGGCAAGCAGAGTCTTTGTTAGCTCTCCACTCGGGCAGTGAGTGGGACAGGTAACTTCCATCTACATCAGTGACTTGTTCTTTGTGCTCATGGGGCTCAAGATGGGTGCTAGCTCGACCACCACCTGGTCTTGGTCTGGGGCTTCTTCTCCTTCGATGGGTCTGGGAATAAAAACAGAAAGGGATGTCAAAGGTTGAACCTTCTATATCGGAATAATTACAAACTGTTCAACATCCACTTGGATTACTGGGCTCCAAAAACTGTGATCATTTAGGAATCACTCTCATGTACTCCACTGCCTCTTGACTCCACAATTCTGTACCCTCTGACAGCAACAAGGCACTGAGGAAGTCCAAACACACACCTCTATGGCAAGCCCTTTAAACATTTAATAGCTACATTTGACTCTCCGGAATTAACATTACAGATATCAACAACATAATTGTGTCTAGTCAAAATTCAAACTTTGACAAGTCAAAAATACAGTTGGAGATATCTATAATTCAGTTTTGACTAGTCTCAATAACAGTTAGAGATATCTGTTACTCAGTTTCCACTAGTCAAAACTCAGTTACAGATATCTGCAATGACTCCCCGAAGGCTGCACTTAGCCTCGTCACGCATCCTAAATGTCACTTGCAGATATCTCTAACTCAGTTTTGACCATCCAGAATTACAGTTAAAGATATCTTAAATGTGATTTTGGCTGTCAGAAATGTGTTCATGATGCTGGACATGCGAGGCTTTCCATTCGATACTGAACCAAATAAACTGGAGGAGAGAAGAGAAAAAAAACATTTTGACAGTTTTCTTAGCAGAGGAAATGGTGATTGCGGTCATCGACAAGATATTTAGAAAATGCTATGAAATAGAACAAATCTTTAATCAAGGACTTTGTGGGGAACAAGAGCTATGTTCACTGCAGCAAGTCCCTCCTCCTATACCTGTCACAACTTTTGTCATCATAACAGATATCTGCAGCATCAATTCACCTAGTCGAAACTCTGTTTCAAGATATCTGTAATTACATTTTGACTAGTCAAAATAAAAGTTTAAGATATCTCAAATTTGAGATATCTCTAACCACAATTAATTTAAAGATATCTGTAACTTGATTATAGATATCTTAAACTAAATTGTGGCTATCCATAAATCTAGTTGCAGATATCTACAATTTCATTCTGACTAGGCGTAATTCCAGTTCAAGATATCTATAACGGCATTTTGACTAGTCACAATGTAATTAAAGATATCTATAAATTCTATTATAGATATCTTTAATAGAAGGGGGTTGAGGATATCTTGATTTGGAATTGTGACTAGCCAGAATGAAATTGTAGATATCTGCAACTAGATTTATGGATAGTCATAATTTAGTTGCAGATATCCACATCTCGCATTGTGGCTATCCATAACTGAATTTGAGATATCTGTAATGAGAAACCCCACACACATGAATGGGGAAAGGGGCGTGATTTGTCCTAGGAGGAGTTAAGTTGTAGATATCTGAAATTACAATTGTGGATAGGAATAAAGTCATTGTGGATATCTGAAATGTTCAATTTGACTAGGAAGAATTGAATTGTTGATATCTGTATTACATATCCAGACTAGCTATTAAATGTTAAAAGGGCTTGCCATACACCTCTTTCTTTGGTCTGTCATTATTAAACCATCTTTACCTCACTTGACATGACTTTAGTCAGCTCCACTCCGAGGGGACAGTAGTGACCAGAGTCAGCTCCCAATGAGTCGTCCCGTAGTGATGCAAAGGGCTGAGGTGACTGACTCTGCTCCCTTTTCTCAGGATTCTGGGTACTGTAGTGTTTTGGAGGCAATCTCTGAACCAGGGCCAGGCTATGGTAGGCACCACAAGCAATCTGTGGAGAATAAGACAGTATATCTGTATGTTTTGTAATTCTAAAGTGGCAGTGAAGGTATCGGAGAAGGAAACTACCTGGAGTACACGTCTGCCTGCCAAGTGCTCCACCTGTTTAACAGTATAAGTAAAATTAAATAAAACAATAAGTAAATCAAGTGGTTTTATTATTTGAGTGCATAGATGTAAACAAACCTTCTGTGGTTTCCAAACGGGGAAGGTACTGGTGACCAAGCCAAGCTGACACCCACTTCCCCACGCCCAGAGCTCATTCTGGGCTGAAAGAGCCAGGCTGTGCTCCCGTCCAAAGGTCAGATGCACCACCTTGACCACAGCTGGAGGAATAACATCCCTGTCCACCACAGTGACTGGACAAGGCTCTGAAACTGACACAAGATGTCATACATTCCTTTTGGGTGTATTAACTACTGGTCCTCTATGTTCTCAAGCCAGAATCCTACAGGTTAAACTGGGCTTAGGGTTCAACTGTTTTATGCTCTATGGGAAAAAAATAAGAAGTGACATAATTTGGCTGGCCAAACAGACAGGATGACTGTGTGAATAAATAAAACACTTAAAAAGGGATTTAGGGCCCAACCAACCTGTGATGTTTGAAACGCCATCACTCTCAGTTTGTCCACACTGCCCTGCAGTGTTCTCCCCCCACATGTAGATGTTGCCCTGGTCACTGAGGGCTCCGCAGTGAAAGCCACCAGCAGCCACAAGGACTATTGTCTTTCCCAGCAACGAGCCTTCAAGCACTGGAGCAGACACTGGGACGCTCAGATCCCTCCACAACAGCTCACCAAAAGAATACACCAGACCACCTATCAGACAGCAACAACCAAGTTAAAGCCAATAGAAATTCAATGTTTTGATGCCTGATTCATCTAAAAAGATACACACCAACACTATGTGTTTGAGATAAGGATACTACCTATAAAAAACAACACATAACCAATAATTAGAGGAAAAAAGAACTACACAGAGCTTGCATTGATGAACTGTTTAAAAAATAATTGATTTTTTTTAACACCACAACTGATAAACTGATGAAACTTTTTATAATAAAATAATAAGAAAGAGCAATATTGTTTCACAGAGAAGCAAATTTGTTTAAGCAACTCACCCTGTGTAAGAAGGAGTCCATGGTGTTCACCAAGGGCAGCCTGCAGGACTGGCCTGGAAAGAAGCACTCTCTCTGGACAAGGCTGAACACTGGGGCTCCAGATGTGGAGCAGTCCTCGCTCTGGAGGTTTTGGGGTTTGTTCCCTTACAGGACTGTGACCAACAAACAAAATGATCTCCATATTATACCCAGTTTGAGATGTAAATACATTTGAGTAAAATGTTATAAGCCTTGTAAAACCCTCTTGTTGGTTAAGGTTTGATTTCAGTGTGACGAGTCCTATGAGGGTTACATTCACTCATTTATCCGTACATCAATAAATGTTTGCACAGCACCAGCAGGCCCTGACATGCTGTTTTGTTTCCAAAGAGCACGGCAGCATCTGTCAACAAAAGGCTCAGACTGAGCTCAACATGTACAGCAGGGCTGTTCCTCTTGACTACTGTCAGTCCAATGTTTCTGGAGTCAATGCAACTGCGTATCATGATACATTCAGACAACTTGTAGGAATTCCAGTTACCACAGACAGTGAATATAAATATTCAGAAGTTGGAGTTGGTTTTTGATAAACTCATAAAACCCATCTAAATTAACACCAGTATTTCCCCCAAAGACACTCAGGAGTTTGACAATGTTTACCTTTCCTCTTTGATCTCCATCACTTCAGGCTTTCCATTGCGCAGGATACTGACGTCATCTTTAAAGTATAGGTATTCTGTTCGCTACAAACAATTAGACAGTGCGCTGGGGAAAGTGAAGTCCACGGTCTTGTTTGACACATATTTTGTCCACCTGGATGCAGGAGCTTTCTTACTGTAAAACAGCTGTGTGTTAGAAAAGACAAGTCTTGTTTCACTGAACACTATGCGGGATATGCAACAGGACTGGCGTTATTTGTGTTATATGGATCGCGGGTATATTGTACTATTCATCATCCTGTAAGATTTTCGTTTATGATTTTGCCAATGCTTTTGTAATTGTTTGGTGGCTGTGGACATGTTCCCTCTTGATCTGCAACGCCGCTGGATTCCACTGCTGCATCTGTTTAACCTTTCTGTGTCTGTCACCCTCGGGTGCATCGCATCAAAAACTCCACCATTCACTTGAGTCGGTGCCTGTGGAGGCACAGTGCACTGGATCAACACAATCCCTTAACATTAAAACCATTATGCCTCCCCTCCCCTCACACACACATCAGATTAGCTTGTATACCGCGGGCTAGGTGGAGGACGTGCTTTGCGAATGAGAAAACAGAACTCTTGTAACTTAGAAATTAAAAACATGTCCAGTAACTTTAGGTGTTAAAAGTCGGTAAATAGAACTTACCACTAAAATACGACAGGAATACCGTCTGCTGTCAATATCTTAATACGTCTAAAGCTTAACTAATGCCATAACGATGGAAAGCTCAGAGCTAAACTGCTAAATAAGCTAACTAAACTTACCTATTGCACGACTGAGCCCCAAAAAGCTTTACTGACATGGTGAAGCGGAGACTCTACACTCGTCTACTCTGAGTGAATGTCAAAGCAGATATCCTTCGCTATGGCATGTTTTTGATATTGCAATCAGTGCCGCGCAGTAAAAGCAGAAGTTAACTCTGACAGTTCTGGTTTGTCTACAGGCACCAGCTGCCCGATGGCAGCCGAGCAGGGACAAACGTTACGAATTTCACGCATCTGTGGCTCCTGGTACAGGAAACGGTGTCGACGCGTCTCTCTTGGAGTGGAGAGATTGTCAAAATTGAATTTTGATTTTATTTTCCTTGCTCAGGCAAAATGAGGCCAAAGAAAGAGTTTTTCCTCAATTGTCTTTGTCTGCAATTACCTAGAATTTAAGTCTAAATTTATAATAAGAAAACAGAAATAAGTAAGAAAAAAAAAACGTTGCTTTTGAGCAAAACAGCACATCATAGGCTATGGGCATGCAGTATAACATGTAGTTCTACATGTACCTGTGTTGTGTCTTTTAATCCTAAAATGGGCAAGCACATATAGATATTAATGAAAATTATTTAATTGCTATTTTCTAATGTAAGTAGGCAATAAAAACACACTTCCATGATTTTTTTTTTCCCAAATATGATCTTTATTTTCAATTTTACTCTCTGTATCCCTGGGAATACGTTGCCAATTTAGGAGTATAAATTTGAAATTTTCCCAATTTTTGGAAAATGACAACTTTAATTTTTGAAACATAGAAAAAGCAATGATTTAGCTCCCCTTTATATCTAACGCACAACTTTTAAAAAAAGTTCGAAAAAAACAGAACACCTGTGGAAAGGTTAATGCAATAAGTCAATACTAACCAATACTAAACTATACTCTACTATACTATACTATACTATACTATCTATGTATCTATGTATCTATCTATCTATCTATCTATCTATCTATCTATCTATCTATCTATCTATCTATTCATATATATATATATATATATATATATATATATATATATATATATATATATTTAACAATATTGTTGTATCAAGATCAAAATTATCCAGATTTGGAAATGACATTTTCTGCAACCCAGGATCAGGTAATCAGTTTTAGTTTTAAGTCGGTTTTTCAAAGCAGCATTGGATTGGATCACCCTGATCTAGTTTTCAAGATTTCCAAATCTAGATTACGCGTGCTCTATGGGACAATGTATCACAATTTTGGGCTACCAGCTCTGGAAAGAACAACAGGTAGAAGAGCCAAGGCTCATTTTAAGAGTTTTGATTTTGAGATAAAACACAAAAATGAAATAAACATCCACTTCCATTTCCTCAATGGCAGCTCATACATCTGAGCCACAACACATAAAAACCAGAAACACATTGACATTATGGATATTTTAAAACATTCGAAACAAAAGGTTAAATGACCAATACAGGGAAAAACACAATACAGATTATATTTGGGTTCATTGTTCTGCACAGCATTAAATAACAAACTGTGTGGCTCTTTAGATAATGGAGGCAGAATGTCAGGGTTAACAAAACTGAGATTCCGTGTAATTTCAGAAAATGGACCACATGCTTCCTAACGACACACAGTGAGACTGCAGAACTGTCAGATGTTGTAATCTTCAGTCTCTCTCTCCCTCTTTTTTTTTTTTTTAGCTCCACTAAGGCACACATACAAGATCATATTCTTCTAGTTTCCCTGCCCTCACTCCTTTTTTGTTATTTTCTTCCTTTTACTGCATGCAGTAAAAAGTGGAGCCAAAGCCCACTAAATACAAGCACTGCAAATGAGAGCTCAACACGAACATGGGTGAAAGGAAGGAAAGGAAAAAGAAAAAAAGAAAAAAAAAGGAACTCAGTATCTGGACTTAAAGATTTCATTTAACCTAAATAAAATAAAATAGAAACACCTGTTGATGACAAAGAAAGCCACTGACAGGAAGAGACGTGGCTGAATGGTTTTCCACATTGAAGCAGTTCAGCTTAAAAATTCAAACCTTGGGGTGTGAAGTGAACTATCAGGTTTAATACACATTCATTACATAGCCATGAAATAATGGTATTTACAGCCATTGCAGTATCAGCTATTGTTTTAACAGACCAACTATATTCCTTTGGTCTAAAGATATGCCCTTTGGACTTCATGTGGACTGAAAGACATCCCAACCAAGACTTTAGTAATCCTGAGAGGGGGGAATCCACTTTTTTACTCCGATTTTTAGATCATGCTACACACACATGAACATGCACTGATGGGGAGTAGGAGAACTGCTCCTGAGAAACTGGGGGCTTGGTGCATTGCTCAAGGACACCTTGGTAGTACTCCGGATATATACTAGCACCTCTTTAGCTACAAGCCCAAATTCAAAACCTGAGACTTGAGCAAGCGGCAACCTCCGGTCTGAGAATATCAGACAATGCAGAAGTGCTAAAATCTGCTGTTTCTGGAGTGTTTCACTTGAGGCTGGTTCCGGAAGTAGCGGAAGTCACATACACACCAAGCCAAAAGAAGCCATTTTCAAAGCAGAACTTAAACTTTTTACGGCGCGGTTCAAAAAATGTCTCCTGTCTGAGTTGTTAATTTTACTACCGGCTCCCACTGTACGGGGGGTGAATTTTTTTCTAACATGGCCATTCAGAGGATATTACGATCGCAAGTTCCCCCAATCAGAAGCACAGCTGAGGGTCACCTGATGGCTTGCGCCCTATGGCTGTAGGCGAAGCACTTGCCACTACCAATATGGCCGCTATAGCTGATGCGCTTCATTTTCCGTTTCAGAAACAAACGGGTGATGTCGGCGAGACTACGTCCATGTTTTATACAGTCTATGGACTTGAGTAGGTGACCCTTTCAAGATATCAAAGACAAACCTGACATATAAATTGCTTGTAAGGGGTAAAACATCTGCCAATTGCTTTTTGTTTCCTGAGTTATGAAAAAGGTCTGAACACAAGAAACCAACAACTGGCTTATACAATAAATCCTTTTTTTTGTTTTATGATATTATCTTGATTTTTAAAAAAAGAAAACAAATCAATTTAGCTTGTATTAAGTCCAACGTGACAATTCGTGGTAAAAAAAAAAAAAAAAAAAAGGCAAACATTTGCTTAGACTTTGGTTGCAGCGTTTGGGTAAATCAAGTTAATAGACCAGCATCAATTTAACATGGAAAGAAATTAAAAGGTAAATTTGTTAATCCCCGTTTTTGCATGGAAAGCTTATTTGTTGCAAATATGATTCACATAAATGAAGTCAGGCTGCTCACCACAAGATGAACCTGTTTCATCTGAAAACACTACCCGATGGTGATTCTGTGAAATTACACGACACAGTATGAGAAAAAGTGTTGCAGGCTTTTGGAATGAGCCAAATGTGCATGTGTGAGTGCATGAACTTGCTGATCTGAGGAACCAAACTACCTAAATGGCTTTGTTTGGTCCTTCAAATCGACAAGTAGTTGAACTCCCACATGCACAGAAAGAAAACAGCTCTATGCCGTGACCTGAGTCGCCACTTCCCGCCCTCTCAAACCCTTGTTAAATTCAACTGCTGCTGAAGACAACACAACCCAGATTTACAAGACTGAGAGACAGTGTGTGTGTGTGTGTGTGTGTGTGTGTCTGTATGTGTGTGTGTGTCTGTATGTATGTGTGTGTGTGTGTGTGTGTATGTGTGTGTATGTGTGTGTGTGTTTGAAAGAGAGACGAAACTGCACAGGGTCTGAGCCAGGCCACAGCAAAACAGCGAGGTTCTGGGAGTGGTTTGCTTGACCACAGTGTCGTGAGGAGGAACTCACACAGACACGAGCCCTCAGAGCCTCAGAGCTCACAGTGTGTGTACAGAAAGCAACTTTTAAGCTCAATTTTATACTTTACAAACATTGTTGATGCTGTTTTTTTCTGAAATAGTTAGCTGAAAGAAAATACTTATTTCTAGCAGTTCTGTCTTGCAGCTTTAGTATTTAAATAAAGCATCTTAAAAAATTTTGTAAGATGTTTCACTATCAAGGACAGTAGAGGTAGTTGAATAAAATATTCTACCAGCTCATTTTATCTTGTGAAACAATATTGTTAAATCTTTAAATTCTTATATAACTCCAACATCTGAAGAGTTAACCTTCCTGCTGCCCCAGGGAAATTTCCAACCCAGAGGAGAAACTACGTCAGTAAAGTGCATTTGATGCCAAACAACACTGGAGCATTAGTGTGCACTCCTCAGGTGAATTTTCCAAAGTTTACTTTTTAACCTGAATTTAAAAAGAACCAAATTTGTTGGATTGATACACATTTGCAGTTAGTTTTTCATTCTCTTTTCACAAAAAACAAAGGTGTGTTTTTTTTTTTTTAACTCTGGCTCTGAAGAAATGTGCTCTTGCATCTGTTTGTGTACGTGAGTGCATGTATTTGTGCGTGTGCTTGTGTGTGTGTGTGTGTGTGTGTTTTGAGAACATTGAAAACACATGTCTAAGGTCTGATAAAAACACTTGATGCACAGTGTGATTTGGCAGGATCTTTAGAAACTTACACCCACATGAGCAACCATGCAAAGCCAAAGTTAAACCTGCAGACAAAAAAAAACTGTACCAAACAAGCTGGAAGACTTAGAAATGATTGTGCGGTCATTATGTGTCTGAAGTACAGACTGTGTCAAAGTTATGCAGCTGCACGAAGGGAATGAAGCTGAAGGTCGATTTTAGAAGATACAAAGCCTCAGTTAACATATAGTTTTTTCAATTGTTTACACACTAATCCGGTAGTTGTGACACAATGACTGCAAAGTGTAACCCATGCACCAACTCCATAAACTACTACAAGCATTCCTGACATACACTCAAACTGCAGGGTCTAAAACACTTTTTTTTTTCAAAATATTGCCCACAATTCTCTGCATTTGGCTCAATTTGCATAAAGAAAAATTTGCAATGGAGCAATGGATGACAACACCGGAAACAGGCAGAGCCAGAGGAGTGAGAGGAGAAGGATGAGGAAAGCTATAGACTGTAATCTCAAAGAGATCCAAACCACTTTGGTAGACCATGTGGTCCACCATGGTCTAATGATGAGGGAGGCTGGGCAAAGGGTATACAGCAAGTCGTGAGCAGGTCCACTGTAACATCCTTAATCTGGACTTTCTGAACTGAGAACAGGTAAGATATTTGCCCTCAAAAACTGCAGTACAGCACATTAATACAGCACTCAGTAAGTACAGTCGGAGAGATAAGGACTGTTCTGTAGGGCTGTAAAAATGTAGTCAGTTTATTTTGGAGATGTATTCGTATTATTTACAGTATTTTACTATTTGTATTGCAGAACTGAAACTTTACCAACACAAGTTGGTCAGTAACGTTTTCAGTGTCTTGAACAGGAAACTGAAATCATGAGAGGATAAAGAGAGGATGAAGGGAGTATGTGGCATACATGTTTTTGTTTTTTTTTGTTTTTTGTTGGAAAAATAATATATATTTGTCTCTGTGTATTTGTGTGTTCTGATTATTAAAAAATGAAATATTCAACATTTATTATTATTATTATTATTATTATTATTATTATTATTATTATTATTATTATTATTATTATTATTATTATTATTATTATATCTTTTATTTAACCAGATAAAAGCCTCATTGAGATTTGAGATCTCTTTTTCAAGAGGGACCTGGCATGGCAGCATCAGACAGTTACACAATAAGAATAACAAATACATTCACACATCAGCACATGGAAACCAAGCCGTTCTGGAAACATCAATTCAAAACGAAATGAGAAGCAGTCAAGAATTAAAACAGTCACACTGTCCAAGGCTAGCTCTCTCCTGGTCCCTTAAGAAAGTCTTAAATTCACCCACAGTGACCAGTTTTGTTAGGCTAACATCCACCGAGAAAGTATTCCTTGTAGAGGGGGTGGCATATTTAAAGGCTGTCTTACCCAGTTCTGTTCTGACTCAAGGAACAAACATTTTTATAAAATCCTGTGAGCGCAGTCCATGATGGTTACTAGATCTGATCTAATATGCGGTCAAGTAATTCAAAAGCAGCCCAATAACAGATTTGTAGATAAATAGTAGCATGTGAGAGTGTCTACGGACAGACAGGGAGGGACGGTTTGCAGCAGCATACAGTAGACAGTGATGGACACCATATCCTCAACGTAGAGCACAGTGATGCACAGAAGCCATTTTTTTTTCAAGAAGAATCCCATTTTAAGTTTGCACTTAGGCACAAGACTGTCAATGTGCTCATGAAATGACAGGTTATTATCAATGGTGAAACCAAAATACTTGTATGAGGTCACAATTTTGATTTCTGACCCTTGAGCTGTAGTGGTTTTGGGAAGGTTGGCAGGTAAATGCTGAAAAGACCATCAGTTTGGATTTACCTGCATTAAACATCATTTTCAAGTCAGTTAAATGTGACTGAAACCTATCAAAAGCAGACTGTAGAAAGTCAAAGGTTTGCGTCAGGGAACGAGATGCACAATAGAGAATTGTGTCATCAGCGTACAGGTGATACATACAACTTGGTATATCCTGACACAGATCATTAACATGAATGGTGAGCAACAACGGTCCCAACGTTGAACTTCACACTACTGTCTATACTGTCTGTAGTCAGTGTAACACTGAACATAAAAGGCCTCAGATCTTATGACGAATGAAGAGGTGTTTTCCATCCATCATAGTGTTTAACACTGAGCACATCAGTGTTAAACTGGTTCTTTTAAATGTGTCTTCATATGTCATTTGTCAGTTGAAAACAAAACACCTTTTTGAGAAGAACTAAGTTTGTTTTGAATGTAAAGTTTCATTTTGCAGGAGAATTAGGGGGTTTTATCAATTGTGTTTGTTTTTTGATCTGTGTGTAGAGTCATAAGAGTGTGAGGCATTATTTCAGGAAAATGTGTTTGATCTATAAAAACTGTGAAGTGAGCCACCAGGAGTTAGAGGATACAGAACTGTGTGCCTCATATAAAGCCAGCCCTTGATTTTTTCTCCATGATTCTTTTTCTAAGAGCTCCATGTCTGAAGGGATTTTTGGTGCGAAAAAACGTTGACTTGATGTGGACATGACAGAGACAGCAGTGACCATCTGGATCAGGTCAAACTCTCACAATAGCAGTTGTGCGTGCGTGTATGAGCCCCCACTGGGAAAGGATGACCACAGCTGTAAGTCTGACCTACACACTGCAGGAGACTTTTCCCCTCCGAATCTTTATCCCTCTCTGTGCCTGTTCCTCCTCCTCCTCTACAGCTCCTTGTTTCTCCACCTGGGATTGGCCGGGCCATTCAGGCCAAACTTTGGGAGAAACATGCCGAGCAGCCATTGTTGCCTAACCTTCTCCATTACTTTGCATCAATTAGCAAGTCTCCTCAAAGAGCACTGTGTGGGTGTGTGTGTGTGTGTGTGTGTGTGTGTGTGTGTGTGTGTGTGTGTGTGTGTGTGTGTGTGTGTGTGTGTGTGTGTGTGAATGGGGAATGGGTGGGGGTGTGTTTTTGTCTGTGAGACACAGAGAGAGGGACTAGTGTGGGGGATGGGCAGCACAGGTTTATTATGCTGTAAGAAAACGGAGGAGTTTGCTGAACTGCTGTTAAACAAAGTTGATCAGAGGAGACGTGTGGACACATCAAGCATCACGATGATGTCACAGAGGAATCCTAGACTCAGATACCATTTTAAGTGCCTGAGACAATAAATTTATCATTTATTTTTTTTAGTGACTGAGAATAAAAACTTAAACTGTGTTTTACAGAGCACGGAAATCAGGACCTAGACCTACTGTTCAAATTTGCCTCCAGCAATACATCCATCCATCTGTCTGTTTCTGTAAGCACACAGAAATGTAAGTTAGACATCCAGCACCAAAGATACAGATTTTCATCAGATCGACTGTGCTTCTTTTGTAAACAGATTAAGCTTAATGATTCAGATGTAACACATCTGGGTCATCTAAAATAATGAGGTTAGTAATACTTGTTACACATGGCAGAACTGCAGAAACACAAATTTATGCAATCCACAAATTTACATATGCACGACTACTGTTGTCGTCACGGTGAGGAATTGATAACCCAACAATTAGATCCAATAACCAGGACTTGTGTGAAATACATTTTGATCAATTTGAGAGGAAAGGGTCTGTTAGGATTATCTTGAGGGTATGACTTGAAGTTGACAAGAAGAACTCTTCAGTCCATGGGTCCCTTTCTTGTTGCTATCTGTACAACACAAGGGTGTGTCCACAAAAAGTGAAAATGACAATAACTTGTGTCAGCAGAACAGGGTTTCAAGTTGAACTCATTCATGGCTGAATGATCAGCATTTTTAGCGACTTCTTTTTGCTTTGTGTGAACAACTTACTTCTCAGTTCACACATCAGCTCAGATGGATAAAGCATAGACTATATACACACTTTGACTGATGGGCCACCCATCTGGAGTAGGCCTGCAGTAAAACGCTCCTAACTCTCATCATGCTAACGCTGACTGTTTGGATTTTGTATGTTGTCCCAAATCTTACCCAAAGTTTAAAGCACTGAATTCTTCAGGCCTGACACTCATGGATATAGTTTTTGTCTTTGCAGTTGAGATGTCTGCAAGCGAGCTTCCTCTTGCCTGCCTGAGGACTAAACTTTGTGGGTCCATAAAACCGTTCTTTCATTGCTGTATGTATGTATGGTTGTGTGTCTGTGTGAGCTCCAGAGTTGTCCAGAACTGTGGGCCCTCTGTGCTGCACTGACAGACACAAACCAGCTGCCAGCATTCCTCTCTCTCAAACACACACACACACACACACACACACACACACACACACACACACACACACACACACACACACACACACACACACACACACACACACACACACACACACACACACACAGATTGATCAGATTGATCCCCCCTCCCCCTTCTCTTACGTATCCCACACATACTGTTTGCAGTGCTGTATATAAAAACCAAGGCAGAGTTTGAAAGATGTAAGAAGAGAACAGGGAGATGCCTTACGACAACACGCTACATAAACAGGGCAGAGGAAGTTTTGTTTCCATGTGTAGTTTTAGGTGAATCTTTTGGAGCAGATTTTAAAGTGTATATGCCCGACAGGACGCTACGATGATCACAAGTTCTGGTCCAATGTTCTACACCCTGAGTATGGGATGATATCTTTCTTTTTTGTAAAATACTGTAAATCACAGCTCTCTACTGCTTCAAGCTCCAGTCAGTATTTTTCTGTTTTCCTTCTTTTTGTAGCTAAGACCACTTCTGCTCCCTATCTCTCCTTAATATCTACGAATTTCAGATTGGGTTTAACTATAAATTGGGTTCACACTTGCAATAACAGAGTTTTGTCTCGGACAAACTGAAGCGCTGACAATTCACAACTTTTAGGCCCCATTTTCTTTCTTTTTTTAAAAAATTTATTTATTTAGAATCACATATTAACAATCATTTATACATATTATTAAGTTGTAATTTTACTACAGAGTGATTCTTGATTTCATGTTTTTATAAATTTATGCAGAGGAAAATAAATTAGAAAATAAAAACAAATCTAAAAGAAAATAAACAAACAAGAAAAAAAAAGAAAATAAGAAAAAAAGGAACAGAAAGGCCCTGTTTTTACTACGTTTCACCCTTACATGCAAAAAAGCAGAGAAAAAACATCTGCGTTTACACGGAAAAGGCCAGGTCTGTTGGGGCTATAACTGTCTGTCTAACTTGTCCAGAAGCGGCTTTTGGTAGATCTCCACCAAAGCAGAGTTGGGCTGATCACCCAGTGTACTGGTGAATGCCAATTGCAGAGGTGATGTAACAGATGTGAAGCGAAGATCATAAACAGCAGTATTACTGTACTTTTGTATGCGCAGAGCAGAGCGTGAGGTCAGCTTTTACACTGAAAACTCTGGCTTGCTGATTACATGACAAAGGTGGCGGCAGAGTTTCAGAAAAGTCTGACTCTGGAGGCCGTTTTCAAAACTTTCTGATTGAAGTCAGCTAAAACACCATGTAAATGAGAGGCCAAAACGCATCAAAACAATTGTCACTCAAACAGCCTCTTTAACTAGTACAGAAACAATGTTAAACAATTGGTGGTGTATTTTTGTTGGACATATTCACTCATGTATTTGGTATTAAGAACTGGAAATAATCCTTGACTCAGATGGAAGCTTAGCTGATCTCTGCAATTTGGAACAGCAACAGTAATTTCTAAATGCAATGGTACGATAAGAAGAGTCAATGTCCAGATGCAACTTTATACCTGGGTACCACATTGCTCTGATTCAGGGTTTGGGTGTAGTGATACATATTAAAAAAATACATTCAAATAGTTCCATTAAATTAACAAGAAATAAAAAAGCTGCCAGAAATAAATATCTTATGTTTACCGAACATGCGCATGACCCCCTTTCTTACATGGTTCATATAGTCATTTAGCTTACGCGCTAAAAGTAGTTAATGACGCCAGCATCCCCTATAAGCAGTCCTCAGATCCCCAGTCCCAGGCCGACCCAAAAGGCATGTGTTTTTAACCTCTACAGCACTTTTGTTCAGAACTGTTTTTTCACATGATAGCTCAAATACTTGGTGGTAACACCTCTGGCTGTACTTGAACTGAGTAAGCACTGCCCAAACCAATGTTTTTTTGTTTCTTAACCTTGGTCCTCTGTAAATAAACTTTCTGGTAGATTTCATTTTGTACAGTAAATGTCCAGATGCAACAGCCTCTTGTCAAAACAGTGACTGACTGTCTGTCTGAAAACCAGCTGGACTGCCCACATCTGCCTGACCACTGTGGACTTTATTTACATAAATACAAACAGAGACACAAACAAACAGCGATCGTTAACATAACAAAGTGCAACCATTTGGCCTTGTCTGGTCACTAACTGCTGTGCAATAAACCACAGGGGAAAACAAGGCGGAGGGAGATCCAAATCATTTAAAACCACTTTTAAACTCTGTGTGTGTGTGTGTGTGTGTGTGTGTGTGTGTGTGTGTGTGTGTGTGTGTGTGTGTGTATAATCTTATCATCTCTTTATATCGTATCATCATCTCTCATCTTTATTCTATTTTTGTATCTGAAGCACAGAGTCGTCCAACCTCAATGTCTTTCGAATCCCTTTAGTCCATTTTTAGAGGCCATTGTGTTGTTGGCGATAATTTGTATTTTTCTAAATAAACTTTAAGACTGCCTGTGTGGAAAACATGAGTGATCTAACAGTGAGCACAGATTCAGTAAGAGTTTAGACAGATTCAGTACTTTTTTCAAGCTCTCTGTTAAAACTCCCTGTATCTCTATTTGATTGACTGTCATCTGGGAGTTTCATCTCTTTTTAGTTTTCCCTTTTTTTCTGGGTGAGCACAATACCTACAAAAACTATGCATTCGAAGCATAGGTACTTGAGAGGATAACATTTTACCATGTACAAGATTCAAACTGAAGACCATGCAGACATTCCAAATATCTAGCATGCAGTCCACCAAGGACTACAAAAGATAAAGTCACATAGAATATAACTTGTACTCTTAATTTTTTATTATCTCTCAAACGAATTATCTTTTATACCAACCAAAATGCATGATATCTGCAATGCAATTCAGTCATGAAGCAAAAACAAAACAAAACAAACAAACAAAAAAAAAAAACCTGAACAAAACCAATGACAGAATGAGAAAAAATAGATACATTGACAAGTAAACCCAAAATTACAAGGGCATAATGCGAAATACCTAAGAAGGGCACGTCTACGTCCTTGTTCTGAAGGCAATGGTTCCGTCTTAAAATAACAGTGTATTGTGATTGGCTGCTACCTTGGCCGGGCCTCTCTTGTAGAGATTTTTAATCTAAATGGGACTACCTAGTTAAACAAAGGGGAAACAATCTTACACAATAAAATCATTTTCACAAAACAGATATTTCACACAAGCTAACAGTCATACATTGACTGGTGACTGAACAGGCAAGGTAGAAGCAAAATGTTTTACTACAAAGTTTCAGTTTCTTTATCTTTATCTCTGTCAGAAAAAGAAAAAAAAAGGGAAAAAAAGTTTTTATAGTGTACCAGAAATAAAACATGACAAGTTCTGCATGGTTTGAATTGTGATTTTGTTGTTGTTGTTGTTTTTTTTATAACTTCTTCTTGTACTTGGAGATGGTGTGAATAAAACCTACAACTGATTCAAAAAATACCTCCTTTTCAGATTTTTAACAGTTCTTTTGTATCAGCCTGTTGTGATCTGGGGAGGGACAACACTTCTTGAGAGAAGTGCACAAAAAGATAATGTTATTTTGCTAAATCTGACATAACACAGATCACATGAAACTAAGTCTTAATCTGAGGCATTTGAGAAAGTCACACTGATATACAAGTTTGCCTAATGACAAAATGAGGAAATGGTGTTCACTGTCTCAGAGAAATAGTTACGCCCAAACTTTTAGTCTATCTATTAGAACTAAAGCCAACTGACTCTTTAGAAACAGAAAAGACTTCTAACTTGTACTTTCTTAACCACTGCGTCGGTGCCCACCAGCCCATTTGGATCTTCCTTGTTCCTCCCTTTGCAGGGCTGTTCACAGCTAGGGACTCTTCTGACTTTTCCCTTTTGGTTCGCCTCCTCTTCCTGCTCTCTCTACCTCTCTTCCCCCCTGCCCTCTTCAACTTCTCTGTTCAGCATGTCCCTTCCCCCACCCTTCTTTTATCCCACCCAGGGTGGAAACACACCAAATGCAGCAGCAGGGCCACCAAAGAAACCTCCTACACCCCCACAAGAGGATGTCGAGGCAGATTGATCATGTGGTCAATACATGTTACCTCTGCCTTGTCTTTCAATGCATTTATTGCATACTGTAATGAGTTCAGAGGCTGTCCGAAAAATGTATTTTTTTTTTTTTTTTTTTTTTAAATTAAACAGAACCCTCATAAGTGAGGAACAGGTAGCCTACCTTCTGTAGTTGAGTGGCCAGGATGATGGAGTGTGTTTAGGTTTTATGGCTGTTCAGACTCCAGCAAAGTGGTAAAACATGTTTTACACAGTAAGGGACTTCCAGTGAAAGAGGCAGACAGAGCTTACACATGAAATAAAATAGTGTGGCTTCAATTAAACTTTCTGTTGTGAGGTAAAACATAAAGGGGGTGGTGTGCTCATATGGAGGACAAAGCACGGTAGTAAAAAAGGAACAATGCGATTTATCCTTTTACTGTAATAGAAAACGAAGATGAGATTCAAAGTTCATTTGATGAACTCTGATCATGTGTGTTTAATGTAAAATATGACCCCAATAATGAAGTTTTTCCTCTTTTTGGTTTAAGAACGGACAGTTTTCTTCCATTGGAAGTTAAGACCAATCAAGAACGATCCCTTTAGGAAAACAAATGCTAGGATTGGCTGAGACGCAGCCCGGTTTCAAGGCGCCCTGCGTTCCGTCGAAGGGTCTTGTGAATGGAGGGGGTGCCTGGAAACCGGTGGAATCTGCACTGAGTAAGAAGAGCGAGCCTCTGGACTTCCAGCTGCTCAGCATGTGAATCGACGCTCCACGAGAATTTAAGCAAAAAAAGCGATGAAACTGTGAGAATCTGCACGTTTGGAAAATGCGCAGCCTCGCTCCAAAGTAGCGACACGTTGAACCTCGGCGCACAGGACAATCGGAGTTTTATTCTGAGGACAAAATGGGAATCAAAGTGTTTTCACTGGATTGGGACTGAGAGTGGACTGCTGGCGGAGTCACTTACAAAGACCATGAAGAAGTCATGACACAGCGAACGTTTGACTTTAAACTCTCCTCGTAAGAGACGAAAGTAGAGTTCAGTACCTTCGACATTTAGTTAAAAAAGTTAAGTTGCTCCAGTCCGTGTGTGTTTCTTTGTTGTTTTTTCGACTTTTTTCTACTCGCCCTACTTGGATCAAAGTTTTTTCCTCTCCCTCCCCCTCCTCCTCAACTATGGCGTCGGCCAGGTCCAACGCTGGCTCAGTGTTACTACGGATCATGTGGCTGGTGTGCGGGTTGATTTCGTCACCCACTTATGCTCAGCATTACAACAGTGAGAGTGGGATATCCGTTCCGGAACATGGATTCTGCCAACCCATCTCCATCCCGCTATGTACCGACATCGCCTACAACCAGACCATCATGCCGAACCTTTTGGGCCACACGAACCAGGAGGACGCCGGACTTGAGGTGCATCAGTTCTACCCTCTGGTAAAAGTCCAATGCTCTGCTGATCTAAAGTTCTTCCTCTGCTCAATGTATGCGCCGGTCTGTACGGTCCTGGAGCAGGCCATACCCCCCTGTAGGTCGTTGTGTGAGCGTGCCAGGCAGGGATGCGAAGCCCTGATGAATAAATTCGGCTTCCAGTGGCCGGAGCGGCTCCGCTGCGAGGCTTTCCCTGTTCATGGTGCTGGAGAGATCTGCGTCGGTCAGAACACATCCGAACCCAGCAGTCCAGTCTCCTCGTCTTCCCCGTATGTACCGGAGCCGATGACCCTTCCCCCAAACATAGGACGACCCAACCAACGCCCGCCCCAACACAACCAGTACCACCAGTTCTCTTGCCCCTTACAGCTGGAGGTCCCTTCTTATTTAGGTTACCGCTTCATGGGGGTCAAGGACTGCGGTGCCCCGTGCGAGCCCACCAAACCCACCGGGATTATGTATTTCAGGGAGGATGAGGTTAAGTTCGGCCGGCTGTGGGTTGGGATCTGGTCCATCCTGTGCTGTGTGAGCACATTATTCACAGTTCTTACATATTTAGTGGACATGAGGCGGTTCAGGTACCCAGAGAGACCCATCATATTCTTGTCAGGGTGTTACTTTATGGTTGCTGTAGCGTATGCCGCAGGCTTTTTCCTGGAAGATAAAGTTGTTTGCGTAGATAAATTCAAGGATGAGGGCTACAGAACCGTGGCACAGGGTACCAAGAAGGAGGGCTGCACGATTCTCTTCATGGTTCTGTACTTTTTTGGTATGGCTAGCTCCATCTGGTGGGTGATTCTGTCTCTGACTTGGTTCCTCTCAGCTGGGATGAAGTGGGGGCATGAGGCAATTGAAGCAAACTCCCAGTACTTCCACCTGGCTGCGTGGGCTGTCCCGGCCATTAAAACCATCACTATCCTTGCCATGGGCCAAGTTGATGGTGACGTGCTGACCGGGGTATGTTTTGTTGGGATATTCAACGTGGACTCTCTGCGTGGGTTTGTCCTCGCACCGCTGTTTGTCTACCTGTTCATCGGCACGTCCTTTCTCCTCGCTGGCTTTGTCTCTCTCTTCCGTATCCGAACCATCATGAAACACGACGGCACCAAAACAGAGAAGCTGGAGAAGCTGATGGTGCGGATCGGCGTGTTCAGTGTGCTCTACACGGTACCAGCCACCATCGTGATCGCCTGCTACTTCTACGAGCAGGCTTTCAGGGAGCACTGGGAGCGGACCTGGCACATGCAGACCTGCAAGAGGTTTGCAGTACCCTGTCCGGTTCACAACTTCGCCCCCATGACCCCGGACTTCACGGTTTTTATGATCAAATACCTAATGACCATGATAGTCGGAATCACGTCGGGTTTCTGGGTCTGGTCAGGGAAAACTCTTCAGTCGTGGCGGAGGTTCTACAAACGTCTCAGCAATGGTAATCACGGAGAGACAACTGTCTAATGTTCCAGGGATAGAAAGGTACGAAGACGTGGAGAACCTCTGAGTCCAGCCTTTTTTTTTTTTTAAAACGGACATCATTTTTTTCCGGTTGTGACCGCAATTCAGACATTGGACTAACACTTAATTTTATTTCTTTTCTTTTTTTTTAAGTTTTTTTTTTTTAAATCTTTGGACTGCCTCTTTTCCATCTTTGAGTTATGACATGGTGTGAATAGCCATGCTGGTCTTTGGACTAATGCCAGGCTGGTGAAGTTAATTTGTTACTTTTGATATGAAACTGCCTACATGTAATCTTAAATGTTACACTTTGAATGTACTTCTTGTCTTTTCTTTTAAAAACTTTTGTGGGTGGGATGATTATGCAGTGTTCGGGTAAAAGCTGCAGCACAAAAGGTCAAAGGTCAATCCATACACCAGCCACAGTCTGACAGTGTGTGAGCCTACATTTTTAATTTTACCTAACTCCCAGCTTAGATATCACTGTCGTCAGTAAATGTGCTGTATCTTAATACAAGGACTCTTTGTGCTTCTGCCAACCTTGTCAAGATGACAACCAGAAATTGAATCTTTTCTTGTTTCTATATTGCCTTTTCTAAGCTTTCAGACCTTTGGATACTTTCTGTCGGATCAATTTACACTTCAAAGGTGATCCACATACAAGTGTTGATTTGCATGGCTAAACCAAAAGTTAAAAAAGTAAAAAATCAGATTCACCTTTAAGTGTCTTTTTAGAATTAGTAAGAACACGCACACACGTGCGCACACAGGTCCTCTCACCAGGAAAACACAACAGCTCATTGTTTGTCTCTGTGTGTGGTCCCACACACAGGCTGTGAGAGAAGATCGGCCCCCTATTACAGACTCAAAGCTTAAAGATATCCAGTGCACTGTTTGAAGGGTCTTGATTTAATCCTTATGGGATGGAAGCGTTTCATGTTCATTCCTTTGGTAGAAAGAAGACTGTACACATTGATGCATGTATTCTGTTCATAACCCAATCTGCCTTACTTAAATTTTCTCTGTCAATCTGTCAAACTTTTCTAAGACTAAAAAAGAGGGTTTTTTGTGTGACTGGGAAAATAATTTTGTTCTATGTTCTAAAATTATAGAATATAAGAAGGAGGTTGAAGTTTAATGTTCTGCATCGTTGTGCAGTTAGTTTTCCCATTGCTATGTTTGTAAAATTGAACACCCCTTTTACTTTGGTTAAATCAACCTTTTACACAATTTTATTCATACAACAAAATGTTACACAAGTAAAAAAAATCTCTTAAAGATTCTGTTGTTACACTATCTGAAGTTTTCATCAACACTTTTGCTTGTTATTATTTGACACTAGTAGCATGGAGTAGTACTGGGTATCACAGGACTGTAAACCAATCATTTCAAGTAAAAATCACTATTTAAGAAAGTGATTTATTTTGTAAATTCTCTTCTGCATTGCACGCATATATTTAAGAACAAGAGAACCAAGCAGAAGACGTCTTTAAATAGCTGCAAAGCACCACATGATTTGATGTGTCCCATTTACTCTTCACACAACCTAAAATGGAAGGCTGATAACAAACTGACCATTTCAAACCTGACAGTGAAGTTCTGTAATCTTGAAAGTGTATTACCAAGGAGTGACATTTTCAGTGGTAGATGTCCTGAATACCTCAAACCTTGGCTTTTTCCTGATACAAGATTCCCCGTGTGTTGTCTTTTGTTCATGACATAAATACAAGGCAGAAAAGTTCTGTAAATGGATTTTCAGGAGCTAAGACCTGCTAGTCCCAAAGGTCCCGGACTGACATGTCTGACTTGTATTAAGGTTTTAGAAGTAATTTGAGCGTGTTTTTATGACAGAACATATGCAACCCACCAAGTATACACAATCTCTGTTTTAAGACATATTGTATTTAAGAGTATTCTCATTTATGTCTGTCTCTTCTTGTTTTACTTTTATCATGAATAAGATAAGTCTGTTTTATGTGTACAGTTTGAATAAAAGCAATACAATTTGTTACAGTTGGGCTCTGTGGTTTGTTTCTGTGATGTCTTGTTGAGTTTCACAGTAAACTGTTGACTTAAGATCCAGTAGTTGACAAAATGATGCGAACTCTACATGAGCCAAGAAGTTAGACTGTTTTGGCAACATATGTTCAATGTTTATTGTAAAATAGCATTAGCTAAGCAGGGTTTGTTGTGCATTACATTCTTCATAGAGGTGTTTGCAAAACTCCCTCATACAAATTTGATCAACGCTTTCACTTCCTGCCTAATGCTGCTGCTCTGCGTCATTTCTGACACATGATGTTGGGAATGCTGTGGGGCACAGACAACAGGATATGAAATAACTGACCAACATGAGTCTTATCAGCATCAAATGTTAATAAGTCATTTGAAACCCCTTATTGCCTTTTTTAATTCTGTGTTTATCAGATTTAGAAAAGCTCATCAGGCACATGTTTGTTCTGAAAAGTGCAACATCACTGTCTTACAAGTTAAAACTGAGTTAATGCTGTTTTCAGGCCTCAATTGTTTGTGAACATAGAGAAGGTGACATAAATCAACATATTGTTATACCAAAGTTAACTTGAGAATAAGTTGTAACAGTTTATTTAGATTGCACTGCCCTCTGCAGATAGGGATATAAAAGTACACAGATTGTTTATCCCGGGGTATTGAGATGTCCCTGCTAATGTTAACATGAAATGAAGCAGTGGACCCGCCTGACTCCTTCATCCTCTATGGGCTACAGGGTTAAATGTATAGTGGTAAAGGTGAATGTAGAATTATACATTTTACAGACACCAGTGATAATTTTTGAAGTAGTTAAATCATTTTCTCCAACAACCGCATTATTCAAGAAAAAAGAACATATGATCAGATTGCACCTAGATCATCTTGAAATACCTTGCTTGCACCAGTTTTTGTCCTTGTCACATTTTTAATGGGAGTGCACAGTCTCCACCTGCTACTGGCACTAATTTGCAACTCATGAAAAAAAAATGTTGAAAAAGTTGGAAGTTTGTAATTGATTTTACTCTCTTAAACACTTGTATTCTTACTGTGGTAATCTCCACCTTTAATTATCAAACAGTTATTCAGTCAGTTACTCAAATTCTAGGAAGTAATTTGTTTAAATGATCTCAGAATAATATTGTATTATTAATAACATTTAAGTTGATGTGACTTTGCCAATCCTCTGGTTCACTATTTTATTGTTCAGTTTCAGAGCAGATTTGACTGAGGAGCAAGAGTGAGTGGATGAAAACACCACATCCTGAAGTCTGATACTGACCTCTTGTGGTGAAAGCTTGCAATAAGCACACTGTTTCCTGGCTAAAGCATGTACTGATCATAATGGCTCACATGAATGATTGATAGGTTGTTATGGTTTTTGGAAATAAATACTATTATCAAGCAGGTTAACAGAATATTTTAATGAGCAACATCTCTGGGGATATTTGTCAGGTCAAAAGATCACACTGCATAGATAAGCACTGAGAATGATAAACCAAAACAACACATTAAAACAAACTTTTGGTCATAATTCCTGAATATTTAACTTTAGCCTTTGATGTCAGCATCTTCAGAAAATAAAATTTAGAACTTACTAACTCTTATCTATTTTGATTCATTTTTTTAAAGAATGGTGCACCTTAATCAACTGTCCAGAAAATGTGTTAGAGTTGGCAAACATGCTAATTTACATAAGAGGGATGAAATAGTAAAAAAAACAAAAAAAAAAAACAGTAGAAATCATAAAAAAAAGTATATTAAACAATTACAGGGAAACAGTATAATCTGAATCTCGCAAAATGAAAGTTAACACAAGTTAACAGACTCATGTTTGTGGCATTTGTTTTGTTTTCTTCCTGTAGGAAAAGTGATTTTGGAATGTCAAAAGGCATGCTGGCCACTAGTGTTCTTCTGATTTTGTTTTATGCGTTTATTTAATTTTTTGTGAGAGAAGGAGCAAATATAAGATGTTTTCTTCCTTCTGCTACTCTTCATTCATGAGATTTTTTTTAACTATCTTTATATTGATTTTTTTTTTTTATGACTGTATAAATGAAAACTAACACTCATTACAGTACAGTGTGATAAGCACCAAAGGCACACTTTAATTATGTCTTGCATCCCCAATCAGTGAGCACACTGCTTAAACGCATGGATGTACAGACAACAGAGACAGGTTCAGACATCTTAATCAAGTTAAAAAAAAAAAAAAAAAACATCCACACAACATCTGAATGTATAGCAGGGTCTCATACCCACTGTGTTCCCTCCCCACTCACAGTTACCAAACACCATCACAACAAAACTTAATGTTCTGTTAAATAACAGTAAAATACTGGCAGCAGGGTTGCTAACATTTTACCATTATTTTACATTCATAAACTGTTATCCAATATCTTATATCCAGTATTATACTGTAAAAATAAATAACAGTACATGCACTGTACAATAACTGGAAATTGCTGGCCATTTTTTGCTGCAAGTACTTTACTGTTGTTTTACAGTGAAATTTGTTACAGTGTATATTAAGACTGCCAGTTGAGGAGTTTGAAGAAGTGAACAATCCCATACAATTACTACTAATTCATGGAAATTAATTAATTAGTAATTCGACAAGAGACCTGAAAGGTTAAAAAAAGACACAGCATTCACAATATTAGTGGTATCTTTTATATGTTCATACATTTATAATTTCTGTCAAACACAAATTCTTTGCATGAGTCTTTTATCTTGGTTAACTTAAACCCATATATAAAAGGGGTGATTATTGGTTGGCAAATAAGCAGATATATCGATAAAATGATGCGCACTTTATCTGGTATAGGTATCACAGGAAAGCGGGACTCAGCAAAGGTAAATAAGCTTCCAACAAACATGTTTGACAGTGAGACAATCTGTGGTGTGCAGGTGGTTACAGCTTTCTGCTTGTTTTCTTTGGAGGTGTGCAGACAAACAGCCAAAATCTTCATGTATGAGACTGTAATGAAAGCAGACGGTATGACAATGGTCATAAAGGCAAAGAGCATGTCAGACAAGCTGTTAAACAATGAAACTGAACAAGCATGTTTGATTACCAAATGGAAGTCACAATACACCTTGTTGATGACATTTCCACAAAATTTCATACGGAAGGTGAATGAAAATGAGAGAACTAGATTCAGGAATGAATAGATCCATATGACCAGAATAATCACAAAGACTCTCTCAGTGTTCAGAATGACGTGGTAGTGCAAAGGATGACAGATAGCAACATATCTGTCGTAGGCCATTGCTGCCAAATTGCAAAACTCAACAGATGCACATATGTAGATGTAAGACATCTGCAGAAAACACCAAGGCAACGCCACTTCATGTGTGTCTGAAAACATCTGTGAAAGCATGAGAGGGTAGAGTGATGTGCTGCCAGCAATTTCATTCACAAACAAATTACACAACAGTATATACATAGGCTCATGCAACTTTCTGTCTGCATAAATAACCACAATAAGAACTATGTTGGCTATGCATATGAAGAGGTACCAAAACAGCATAATGATAAAATACACATATTTTGACTCCCCAATGTTACCATAGGCAGCCAGCACGAAAGACCATATCTCAGAGGAGTTTTCCATTTCTTCCTCTGCCATCCAGCTGCCACAAGGTGGGACAAACAGATTAGTTATTGAAACAGTTCAGTTAGAACATGATCCTTTTTGAGCCCTGAACCAAGAGTTTTTAAATATTGACAACAGATCAGCAGAACTATTGGGAAGTTATTTCTTATTTTTTATCAAAAAAAAAAAAAAAAAAAAAATCCAGATTGTAGAAAACAATCTGAATAAAAACAGGATTTCTGTGATTTTAACTTCACAAGTTGTATAAAGTTGTCTCTGGTATTATCAAAACAAGCAAAGCATCAGAGATACTGGTCACTGCAAACCACTGTAACATGACAACGAATAGTTTGATTCACTGCAGTAGCAAGACTATCAAATCTGATTAGCTTTTAGTTAAGATGTAAATATCAGTGGGCCTGAATACAAGTTGAAAATCTCATTTGTATGCGTGACCCATTAGTGCTGGTACCTACAGATATGCAAGCCTCCAGGTGGCCTCTTCTGTCCCCTAACTAAAAACAAAAAGCAAAAGCCTTCACTCAACTTAATATCTGAGTCCACCCTTAGGTATCAGTCTCCACCCTTATTAACCCTTAGGTTAATCCATAATCATTGTGCACCTTCCCTACATTATGCATGCTGTGCTGGAGTGAAGGCCTTATATAGAAAAAAGTGGAACGTGAAACCCCACGGATGCTCCAAGGGTTGCTTTGAAACAGAATCACAGTCGAAAAAAACAAAACAAAACAACAAAGCCATTCATAGTCTTGTCTTTTGACAAAGGAGACAATTTGGAAACATGACCAGGTGCTGAAAAGCTCAGTGACAGGGATCAAAAGTAGGAGATGACAGATGAATTCAGGATGTTATCAGGGAAAGAGCGCTGAAATTCAACTTGTCAGGAAATGGGGAACAGGCAGGTTGTAGAAAAGGCCAGAGTCAGGTCACCTGGAGGGTTGTAGTGATATGGAGATGTTAGTGAGGCCCGTGTACACAACAATGTTTCACCCAAGAATGCTGAGTGAAAAATATCTGCAATTATACGTAAATGCTGAGGGACAGAAAACGCTGTAGTATGCATGTCATGCCTGAGGTTGGGGATATAACTTTAGAGACACACCCTTCCTCAGGCCAGAAGAAGTCTATCTGGATGCTGATAAAGCAGGAGAAGGGCAGAAGAGGTGCAACAGATACACTTCTTCTGTTCTGTTTATTAGTGGAATCAGCACAAACACATAACTGTAGTCCGCCATTGTCACTGTTGTTGTCCAGTTCGTGCAAGGCAATTTAAGTTGACACAAAGAAAGTATAATGCGCAAAGTGGAGCGCGACGTCTTGCGAAAAAAATACGCCTTTTTAAAAGTGACATCTTCACAACAGTGTGTGTGAGACTCCAGGCCAAAAGGTGGTCCAATCTAAACAGATCCACCTCACAGAATGTTTGACTTGAGCTTTTATTAAGAAGAGAAGAGCAATGAGTACTAAGTCAGGTCAAGACATGAGCCAAATTGGCCTGACAAATATTTTCAAGAGTGTTTTAATCCTTAAAAGCCAAACCCATCAAAAACTTCCAGAAAATTCTACTTTTTGAACTGAGATGTTTTTTTTAGTGCTGGGAAAGTTAACGCGTTATTTTCGCGTTAACCCGTCAATCTATTAACGTCGTTGAATATTTTATCGCACATTAGTGCATGTTGCTCACATGCTTTTATTTTGTAAATGTCTGTTGCTGACCGCGGTGGAACCGGAAGAGAAATTGGCGGAAAAACATGATGAGCAACCAAAACAAGCATGGAGAAGAGGGGCAACGCCACGAAACTTAAAGGCGCTCGCCGCTTAGTGTATAAGTCCGCGCACACGGCGTGCCAGATATAAACAAACGCAGGTAGTCTGCCAGGACGAAGAGACACGATGACAACTAGAGCCTTGTTTATCTGTGTTTTTGTGTGAAAGTAACGCGCTGAAAATTCTCTAAATAAAGCGTGAATGCAGACTGATATCAGAGTTTTTTGGTGGGAGTCCGTTTATTTGTGTTTTTGGTCAAGTAAAATATGGCCCTGTCTGAGTGCAGAGGAAACCGGCAGAGGAGCAGGGAGGGGGTGTTTGGTGCGAGCGCCCTGGGCTTCTGCTGCACAAAAACACTGCTGTAGGGGTAATTTCTGCCCTAAACCTTGTGATAGGACCCAACTTGTTCCATCCCAGAGTATCACTTTAATGCCCTGACAGTGGCAATAAGCTTTAATTTTGTATTTACATTTTCTAAATTTGATTTGCACTAAATATGTGATTTAACTATTACTGTATAACAAGTACTCATTTAGTGTTTGCATGACAGATGTTATGGCACTTTCACAATGCGATTAATTATGATTAATCAAGGAAATCATGTGATTAATTACAATTAAAAGTTTTTATCGTTGCCCAGCCCTAGTTTTTTTAACCCTTTTGACAAAATACGAAATAATGCTATCTCATTATGTAAATGACATTTTTTTGTATCATTTTGACTCATTGGGCAGTTCTAGCAACTTTCTTTTGATAAAGTTTTTTTTTTTTAAATATGCATTCTTTCAGTGCAGGAGAAACTTGTGTTAAAAAGTGAGTATTTTGATGTTATTCTTGCTGCAACTTCTTGAAAATGATCAATGATTTTCCTGGAAAAAAAGTGTTTCAAAATTTTATCAGAGCAGCCATTCTGAAAAGGCTCAGAATACAATTTAAGCTGCCAGTAGTACAAGTATAATCTGCAGAGGGAGAGAAATCTTTTTAACTTTTTTGAGTTTTCCAAATGTGCTGCATGGTGGTGCAATGGTTAGTGTTACAGCGACACAGTAAGAAGGTCACGGGTTGAAATCCCCACCTTGATGAGATAAAACTCCTTAAAGCTCATTTATCAAACATGATATGTTTCATTATCCAATATATGGTTAATATTACTCAATTATTTAATTCAAAAGTAATTGAATAGTAATTTTCTTTAACAATCTAAGTCACATATGGGCCCAAAATGTAATCTGTGAAACTTCAAAGTTTTTGTTTGCTTACATCTTGTGCAAAGGGACTAAGCCCCTGTCCATAAAACCTAGTGATGGCCCTGGCCTGTAGTCTTTTTAAAAATCATGGATTATGATCAGTCAAATATATAAAAGCGAGTTTATTTCAGTATCACTTACAAAGTCCTCAAAGCATCTCTTTTCAGTGTTGTGAACTGGGTATAGGAATGATTATAGAGGCCCGGTTTATAGAAAACAACCTCAAGTATGTTGAAAAATGACCCCCCCCCCCCCCCCCCCCCCTTAATCTGCAAACATTTAGTTATGGTAGCTGTGCATACACATATGCATGTACACTCATACTCATACAGAAGTGTAACCATACTATATTCTTTAGGCTTGTGATATAAAGTTAACTTATAAAAAGTCAATACAGCCCTTAACGTATCTTTTTTTAATTTTGGCCAAGGTCAGCACAGAGCTCATGAGAAAAAAAACAACAACAGAACTGTATCAACTTTTACAGATAAAGCAAACTCACTGATGCAACTTCTATGCATTAGGTTGCTCCTGGAGACTCAGGGATACAAAGTAAACACAACGAAAAGCCTCAGGACAATCATTAGACCACTTCATCCCCACACCCCCTGGACTCTGTTAAATGCTATGGGACTAGCATAACCCCTGGTGCATTTATGAGTAGCTGCTGTTGTTGGTTTCTGGATGTAGCTGTGGGAACTAATAAAAAAAAAAGGGAAGACTTAGGACAACACAAATCTGCAGAGACCAAGAGGAGTCCCTAAGTATCTTAAGAAGTACGTTTGGCTAAGGATAATGTGTTGCACAACAATTTTTGATTAAACAAAAGTCTGACAGAAATGATTAAGTCAGAACAACAGTGTTTAATGTCACACAAGAAGGAAATTCCTTTTTTAATGACCATTCTTTTGTCAGTGGATTTTCAAGCCCATTTGCACACAGACTTAATAGTCAGGTTGCTCTGGTCAATATGTAGGATGAAGACGGAGATTTGTAAAACTATACATTTTTGGAAACCTTATAACGTAACAAATCAGAAAACCAATGTTGCCATTTTTTCTGAGATTGTTATGGCAGCCTTCTTGGATCTTTAAATATGGCCTCTTTCAAAAACAAATTTCTCCATATCTCGTGTCCTATATGACCTAAATTCATGGTTTCAATGGTTAAATCTACATTTTTGGGGTCAAGGAATCCAATGGAGTTGACCTTCCTTCTAATTGAGGCATGTATGGTTGTGTATTTTGCATCTTAACATGATAAAATGGTATTTTATGGTCATTTGGATATGTATGTTGTCGAAACAATGTGATATTTCATTAACACTCTTTATCACATCTCACAAAGGACAACTCTTAAAAGACAACCTACCCATTCATCAACTTTGAGGGTCCCTTAAAGCTATGGTGTACGATTTGGAAGCTTTGTACATCTTAATAATAGTGTTCTTAGGGCTGTTATGGTCCTGTGGTCCAATCTACACAATATAAAGACCAAAAAGAATGAAAAAAATCCATTCAGTATATCCGCTGCAATGCTGCATACTAGTTGACCAATCTGAACCGCACATGGCATGCGTGGTTCGGATTGGTCCGTGAGTCCATCCAATCCGTCTCCCTTGCTCCGCACGGTCATTCTCATGGTCCCACCTCATCCTTTCCCACTACCCCTCTCACGTCAGTTAGCTGCTCAGCTACCGAAGCATCATGGAGCCAGAGAAGACTAAAACCAGGAAGCTGTTACTGTTACCCTTCACAGGGAAGGGAAGAAAACGAAAAACGTTTCAAGGAAACGGCTGAAGCAAGGAAGAATTATGAGCAATACAGGTGCCAACAGAGACTGAATATTGGAGAACCCATATGTCTTATTTACAGTGTAGTCAGCTTCATTGAACTCCTTGCCCCCAAAAATGTAGATTCAACCAATGAAATTATGAATTTAGGTCATCTAGGAGGTAAGATATAGAGAAACTCTTTTTTGAAGGAAGCCATTTTTAAAGCTCCAAGATGGCTGCTATAACGACCTCGGAAAAAATGGCAACATTGGTTTTCTGATTTGTTACGTTATAAGGTTTCCAAAAATGTATAGTTTAACAAATCTCTGTCGTCATCCTACAAACTCATCTGGCTGAACTTAGTGGCCTTGACTATAAGCCCCATTTCCAGCGTGGATCAGTCGGTTTGGTACGGGTCGGTTCGAATAAGCCTTATCCTGTTTGTGTTTCCACAAAAAAGGGGTAAAATATGGTAGTTTCCAAAACGGGAGACTTGACAGCTATGGTTTGTTCCTGCTGTCAGCACTAACCTTGCAGTAACTGCCACCCTGGCTACTGCAGGTGGCAGTTCTCGTGAGGTGAGTGGCAGAGATCAGTTTGGAGAGGAAGTCATGGTTTGGGTTTAGGTTTTGTCTTGTGTATCTCAAGTTTCTTGGTCATTCTTGGTTTCTTGTTTTGTGTTTCTTGAGTTAATCTTAGTTGTTCTTGTTGTATGTTTTTCCTTTTTACTGTTTCCTTTGGTACTCCCTGTGATGTTGTTAGGCCTTGTACACAGATAGCCCGGCATTTTTTAAAAGAATATTCCCTCTCATTCGTTTTTAAAAATACTTTTGTCCACACACATTGGGGAAATCCGCAATTAAGTATGTCTTAGAGCATGGCAAATCTATTTTTGGCAGTGTTTTGCCGACGTGAAACTCGTGCAAGCCAATCAGAATGAACGCCCATCATTCAGCTGTGTTGTTTGAGAACCCAAAAGTCAGTTTCCCGAGGTTTGCACAAGACCAAGAACTGGAGTTTTCTAAAATCATCACTTTGTCCGCAGTCTTCAGAAAAACTCTTATAGTTTTATAGTGATGTCAAACTGCAGTTTTGTGTGGACGACAGGCCTAAAAATTGTACAATTGCCCACATAGATAGAGTTCATTATTTGTTGTTGCCCTTCTTGTGTTGCTATTTCCTCGTGTTTCATCCTATCTTGGTTTCCATCACATATCAGAGTTTTTAATTTTGTAAGAGTTTTTTTTTTTTTTTTTTTTTACTACCACGTCTTTCAGGCTGTTCCCAAGCTCCTTGCTCAGCTACCAGGCTAACACCTACTCCTCACCTGGCTGTCACCGGGAAGACCCCTGCACCTACACTGTTTTTATGTGTGGCTCGTCACTTGGCTGACCAAGGTCCCACAGTTCACACATTAAAATGTTCTTAGGCAAGACGCCTCATCTGAATAATTCAATAATGGAATTAATTTTTACAGATGGATGCTTTACATAAGGGGTCCCCAAACTTTTTCCTGTCAGGGCCAAACAACTTTTCCCTTCTCTGATGGGGGGCCAGGGTCAGTTTGTAAAAAAAAAGGTGTGACGATCACAGAGGCGTCCAAACGTAAATATTTATTGTTTCCCAGAAAGCCACACATAACCAAATATTAATAACCCTTTCTGGGATCTTGACAGGAAAAAAAATCAGAAAATAAATAATAACACTGTTAATGAAATATATGACACTATTTGTGAAATAAATAATAACTAAATAACTCTTTTCAGGTTTTTCACAGAAACAAAGCAAATGAAATATGAACTTTCTTATAGACACCACTGTTTGCAGCTCTCTCTCATTAACTTCACTGTGAAAACCAGAAAGCAGCAGGCTAAGAAATACACAATACATTTGACTAACAGTATGGTTGTATAACAGGATTTTTTTTTTTAAAGGGAGGGGTTTCAGATAGGCCACAAACTGCAGAAGGGTGGGAAAGAAAGTTACGTTCTATGAATGTGTAAGTCTCGATCACGTGACCAGGCTGAAAAAAAATCATAATTTGCCTCTGGTATTGTTCAGGGGGCCAGGCAAAATGTGGAGGGCCATAGTTTGAGGACCACTGCTTTACATGATATATACTTTTTACAGATGGTTGCAACCTCTGTCATCAGTGGATTGATCTGGAGTGAATGTGATGTGTCATATAAGAGCAAATTCAGTGGTCAGAAAACTAGAGACAGCACCGTGCTTTACATACACATTTATGTTCTGGGGTATTAAACTTAGATATGTTTATCTCTTCTCTTTTTATTAACTTCTCAGGAACTCAGGATCCTTCTCTCTATGCACCATTAGTTTCAACATAACCATACAACTATACAGTCAAACATACAACTCATTGACTCCAGAACAAGTTCAGTTATAAAGTTTATTGAAAAACCCAGTAGAACCACATTCTTCCAAGCGTTGAATCTGTTGTCAGGGCAGATGTTGCAGGCCCTGGCAGAGTGCTGAACACAGTAAGGTAGAAGGAAACAGGTGGGTGCTTTCTTGAAAATGATAAATAATATAACTGTTAACTTCATGTCAATATCACATGGAGTGTTTCTGAGATTTTGGGTATTAATACTCTGTATCATATCAATGAAAATAAAAGACACGGCATGGTCACTGTCTCTGAACATTGTGCCAAACTTATTAGAAGCCTTCAGCATTATTTTGTGCCACCATTTACACATATGACTGTTTCTTCTCTTGGTGAATCTAAGGATCAATTAAAAGTGTTAGTTCGGAGTAACTGAAACCATAAATGTTGTCTTCATTAAGTTGAGCTAACCCATCTTACCCTGAACACTTGCAAAACTAAAAAAGTAAATGTTTTCTATGAAAAAGAATTTTCTTGCAAGATTGCCTTATTTTTGGAAGCTTAAATCCATACATGAAGGGGGTCATGATTGGCTGGCAAACAAGGATATACACGGATAAGATAATACGCACTTTATCTGGTACCTGAGCAATTTGGAGCCTGGAATCAGTGAAATGGAACATACAGCCAACGAACAGGTTTGACACAGAGACGATTTGAGGAGTACAGGTGTTTATCGCCTTCTTCTTGTTTTCCTTAGAGGTGTTTAGACAAACTGACAGAATCTTCATGTAAGACACCGAAATGAGACAAAATGGAATAAAGATAGTCACGAAAGCAAAAAACAGGTCAGATAAGTTATGAAGAACTGAAAATGAACATGCAAGTTTTATCACTAAGTGGTGGTCACAAAACACTTTGTTGATGGCATTGCCACAAAATTTCAAATCAATAATGAATGAAAATGAGATCATAAAACAAATAACTGAATACATCCATATGACCAGAATGATCATTATCAATCTGCCTGTGTTCATTATAACATTGTAGCACAAAGGATAACAGATTGAAACATGCCTGTCGTAGGCCATGGCTGCTAAACTGCAAAACTCAACAGATGCAGATGTGTAGATACAACACATCTGAAGGAAACACCACGACAGGCTCACTTCATGGGTATCTAACAACATTTGTGAGAGCAGCAGAGGATACAGTGATGTGCTTCCAACTATCTCATTCACAGATAAATTACATAATAATATATACATTGGTTCATGCAACTTTCTGTCAACGTAGATAACAATAATAAGAACTGTGTTGGCTGCACATATTGAAAGGTACCACAGCAATGTTATGCTGAAGTACAGATATTTTATCTCGCCAATGTTGCCATAAGCAGTCAGCACAAATGAAAAGTCCTTAGTTGTGTTCTCCATTTCTTCCCTGTGTGATTTGATGTCAAGCAAAGCGGTTAGTTAGCACACATACTCACTGTAAGCGTTGTCTTCCCTCAGACTGATTCCTTACCTACAGTTTGATAATGTCTGAATCTTTAGCAGACAAACTACTTCTTCTGTCTTGGCTGGTTAAAAATAAAGAAAGAGCTGGGGACACAACATATAAAGGACAAAGGCAACACATTTGTTTTCAATCTATTTTCAAAAATGTGATGAATTTGATGAATTCAAGCAACTTTGCAGCCATCATTAGATCCTACAATTAAGAGTGGAACAGTACACACATTTCACCCTACCCCACTGAATTCAGTTTCAAATGCTCAAATGTAAAGACCAACAATCACGAACAATACATAATCAAGAATCAAAATTAATGTATCATAGATTGAACCTGACAGGACCAATATGAAAGTCCGTAGAAGGCTGCTGTTACTAAGTGGTCATGTCCATTAAGGCACCCAAGACCTTAATTATAGAGTACATCTCACTAGCATTTCCTGTTGCTAGGTTACCAAAGTTGTCTCATGGCACTTCAGCTGTTCAGTGTTTCAGTTTTAATGTTTTTTTTTTTTTTTTTTTTATTTTATTTTATGCTCACAACTATGAGTTAAGGTTGCATACATAATTAGAGCCTGAGCCCAAGAATCAGGGCGAAGGCCCTCTTGAAACCTTAAAGATTATTATCTTATATCTTTACATTTTGGTTTCTGTTACTCCTTCTGAGTAAAAATTACATTAGGGAGGAGAATGGATAGGAAGTGTGTTACTTAACAACACTTACTGCTTTATTAATGTTCATGTGAACTGTGATAGTGACGTCAATTTAGTCTGCGCTCAAGTGATTCAACTTGACCCCAATTATACATTTTCAAAGGATTATTTAGTTTATCTATAAATAAAATAATCAATATTAAATCTAAAAACCTGTTGGTAAGAAGACAGGTGGTCCTGAGGCCCCTCTCAAGTTTGCTGGGTGTGAAGGTCACTACAATAACAAAGTCGTAACACTAAGGGCTCTAATTTTGTGGTGCAGCACAGGGGGTGCAAGCCTGGCGCACCCTGCGCAGTGTTAATTTCGTGCTGCGCACTGCCGTACGCTGCCAATTTGACAATTTGGTAGACCGTCTGCGCAGAGATGGGTGTGACTGCACGCCAGGGGGAGGTGTCAGCAGATTCATGTTGGCGCAGTGACAATTTCGTGCCAAAAAAGTGCGCTGAAAGCTCGCCGGCTCCAACCTGGTCTATCCTCGGCGCAAAGCAGAGCGCACCCTCCACAGCTGTAATTTGGTGACAGGCGCACATGTGCGCACATGTCACCAAAGCCTCAGAGGCAGGTTTCCAGAGTGTCAGGCACATTTTAATGCAATAAACAATCACAGTAATCACTATTTAATGTAACCGTCTGAACCAGCATATACATTTGTATCTATATTAACTGTCCCGTCACATCTGATGTCAGATTAAAGCCGTTTGTCATAATGGAAAGTTAACCTGACGGCAGCTGGAAGTTTGATGCACATCTTACAATTAAACAATTAACAGCCTTAACATCTGATACTGAGTATATATCTGGTTCTCTCATTTCATTTAATTCAAAGAAAAGAGGGAGAGAAAAGACAAAGAAAAAAGAGACAAAATAAATGTGTGTCACTCAGGATTTACCCGTGATTTCCCATATTTCTCTGTTTTAGTCTTTATTTTTAACGTGATCTAAAAAGATGGAGTACATTATTGTAAGGAGGATGAGACGGAGACACCGGGAGGATATACAGTATATCACCAAAGGTTCTGCTATTTGGCTCCTATTAATGACAAAGGAACAGATTAAATCTGTCCCGGGAGCTGGCCCACACGGCGCTTTGTGTCCTCTGATGCGCCCCCCTGTCCATTCTCTTGCTGCAGGGACAGCGGCTCTCACCGTCTCCGCTATCAGGTCTTTCCAGACACTGTTCCCGCGGTGCTGGGGATCACTCAGACCAACCAGACGCTGCATGCCGCAGGGCATTTAAAGGAGAGAAGAGGCGCTCATTTGATTGGTGAAAACAGCGCTCGGCTGTGTTAAACCCACTCACGGCTTTTCTCCTCCCTCTCTGCCATTTGTGCGGAGGGAGGCATGGACACACAGCTCTGCGCTCCTCTGCACCTGGACTGCGCCTCTCTTGGCACTGCAGGAAACTTGCAAAGTGCGCTGGTCACGCCCTGTCCGCACGGCGAAGGCCGGCGCAGGGCAGGTGCGCCTGCGCTTGCGCCTGGTCTACGAAATTAGAGCCCCAAGGGGTTAGTGGGACACACTGGCATTAGAGGGCACAAGATTGCACACTGAAAGTTGCTGTTCATTATAATAATAACAATAATGATAATAATAATAATAATAATAATAATAATGAATTTTATTTATAATGCACTTTGGGGCAGTGTCCTTAGCCAAGTGGGCTATCATATGTTCTGCCAATGAGCTACAGACCCATTCACAAGACAAGCTCCAAGTCAGTGCATTGTAGAGTCAGAACTGTATGCTGATTATAAACAGGACTGTGCTTCTATGGTTTCCAAAAAGTATGTCAAATTTCCTTTTGACAGAGCACACAAAAGTTTTTGTGCTTTGAACTTGTCCACCTCAAATGGCTCAGGCCCAGTGAAGTTATTTCTGCATCATGTTGCAGTGCGTCCTCTTTGCATAAGACAGATTTGACATCAAATGGGGATACTGCAAATGGATTCACAGGCAATGCTTTTTAAGTGATTCTGAGCCCATACTGTGATTTACACCACGGAGTCTTGTCTGTTTTCAGAGCAGGGCTCCCCGAGGACCCTCCAGCCCACCAGTTTTGTGCCTTGTCCCTGTTGTTTAGAGATTCCTCCAGGCTCTGTTAGTCTCTAAATGGTTTAAAAAACTGTACATGGTAAAATTCCATGTGACAGCACTGGTACTAACAACCCTACCACATGTCCCTCAGCCACTTCCTGATGTAAAAGAAAATGATGCAGAGTCTGTAGTAGGGTACTAGAAGAAGACAAGGGGCAGATCAAGAGCAAAAGGCCGGTCTGGGCTAGAACTCATAATAGTAAGAAGAATACTGATCCTGGAACAAATAGGCAGACAGATGTTATGTCTTCTTTTATATATTTTTTTGTTCTGGACCTGAATTTTTTTTGTATGCAGGTTAGCTGACTTGCCTAAACTGCTGTGTTTGACCTTTCCTTTACTGTCCTTAGTAAATTCTGTCCTCACTCTCCCTGTTCATCCAGCAGTGCAATAGATGATTGTGACACCATCTCTTCACATCCCCCTGCTTCTGGACAAACCCTCACCTTCCAACTTTTCTGTCCTGATTTAAGTGTCAACTCTTAACATCTAAGTTTTTTCAGAGACTGTCAAAAATATGGAGGTAGTCTCCGTGACATCACATGTCCGTTCCTGTTACAGTGAAATGAAGCCAATTGTCACATACATCCATATTGGATATGACGTGGGCTTTGAGCTTCCTCTCCAACAGCTACAGAGCGCCAGTCACGTGAGCTGAGCTGTGTCTCTGATTGGACAACCTCATGATCCTAATATATTTCTGAACTGATAACTTGAAAAAGAATCCACTTTGTACTTTCTGTGCTGATTCGCAAAATTAGATCAGCCGACTAGTTTCAGACTGAAGCTGTTTTTATGAACCAGGAAGTAAATATGTTCTAAAACAGTAAAAGTCTGTTCCTTGGCTGGGTGTGTATGTGGTTTCTGGTCTTTCTGCAGCCAGCCTCAAGCTGATCCTCGATGAACAGCAACTTTTAGTGCTTCTACATAAGACTTCATTTTTCTAAACTAGATGTTGCCCCTTGGGTAAAGCACAACACTGCCTCTTTGAAATATTACCAGAATCAAAGTTCCACACACTATTGAGCCGAGATTTGGTCTAAAGAAAGGGGTTAATGTAACATGACAGTACCTTTCATTTCTCTTTTCAAAACGAACTCTTTAGGGCTTTTTTTAGACTTGCAAATCTCCAACCCCCAGAGCCTAAAAAAGTCTTAAACAACTGGAAAAAGTATGAGTAATTCTCGTAAGCAGACTGAACTGGATTTGTAAAATCAAACCATTGTCTCTTTGTATACATCACTGTTGTAAAAAGTTTTAGAAAATATAAAGCATACTTATAGAGGAAATTAAACTTGGTATTTTTGGGGGTACATTAATGTTGTTGTGCAACCATAGGCAAAGTGTGTATTTATCTGGGGGTTTAGGAGGCTATCTAATGTATCCCGTTGGTACAGAAATGATCACCTTGTTGTTGAAGAAGAAAACATTCACTGATGTAAGTCCCTTCCATGATGCAATGTCACAGAGTTACTAAAGTAGAAAGTAAACATGATGATTAAGCCTCTGGGTCCTTGGTCCAGTTGGTCTGTATCCCCAGGACAAAAATCATTCGGTGATGTAACGCTCTGGGACTCATGGCAACTCTCACTTCATTAAGGAGCCACTAAAGTACAGGCCAAGGAAAAACAGAATACAGACCTTTGAGGATCAAATAATCTACTTTGGATTTCTCAATTTTGCTTTACTTCAAAATGACTGGTCATTAAGAAATGTAAAAAAAGTGAAAAGTTGCAGTTCTTCCAAATTCTGCATGTGGTTGGCTGCAGAAAGACTGGAAATCAAAGAAAATCAGGGACACAGATGATATCAATTGTGAAACAGCCTGGTTCAATAAAAAAAGAAGAAAATAATAAAAAAGAAAAAGATCATTTCTGTCTGCACACACAGTGCCAGGCGTGATTATTTATATATCCTGTTATTTCTAAAGTTGTGAAAATTGTAAGTTTTGCTGACTGGCCCTTCTGTCTGGTGGTCACTTCACCAAGAGGAACTGAGAGGTCCAAGAAAATAACAAACATAACACTGGTAAAACTTACTTGTTGAGTACACATCCTTGCAAAACAAACTCCCCTCTACAACTCTCTGAATGTCTGATGAAGGGCAACAGCCTGACATTTGACTTGTGGTAATATACCTTTGAACTTGCATTGGAGAAACCTCTGATGTGAAGACTTTTCTACTTGATTCATCTTTTCTTCATCCACTGTTTTTGCCCATCCATACCCATGAAGTCCAAGAGCCCCACCTGAAGCAACACGAGAAACAGCAGTTACACCTTATATCAAGGGTCTCAAACTTCATAACCAGCATCTGAAACGAAGCAAAAAATAGACATTTGGCCAAAGTCCTCAAAATGTCGTTTCATCAACCCCAGAGTGTTTCAGGAGAGGACACAAATGAAAGGACAGGTCCGGACTTTATCCATCTTGTCCCCTTGGGAAAATTTGTTGCGGACTCAGTGTTGGCACCATACTGCCTTTGTAGATAGTAATAAATAAAGAACACATCAATATATCCACACAATGGCCCCTGCACAATTACACTTCCACACATTGCATGATTCCCATATTGCACGAACCCGCTGGCGTAAAAGAAGAAAAAGGTAAAACAAGTCCACACACAAGGATACCACTGCACACTCCCTACAGCCTCCTGCCCCAGATGAAGTGTCCCTTTCCTGGTTAACACTGAGAAATATTTGGTAATTTCATTGAAGTGGGTATAAGAAGAGTTTTTGAATTTACATTTGGGGACTCTGGACCTCCTGGCAGAAAGCAGGAAGTGGTACTCAGCGTACAGGATGTGTGATGGGTCCAGGAGACCCTCTCTACCTGTCTGAGTACAGTCTGCTCATAGATGGTCTGGAGGGAGAGTTTACCAGTCCTCCCCATCATCACCTTCATGGCAGACTGTACGTCTGGTACAGGCGTTAGCTGGAGCTTAGGCCCCATTTCCCAAAGCAGTCCAGTTTATTTCATGGTGGGCGACGTTTGGCCATATGCTGATAGCTGCGTCAGTACTGTAACAGAGTGACGTCATAGCAGCGCGACACAGTGTACCTCACTAATGAATTCAACAAAGAAGAAAATGCGACGTAGTAAACAAAGAACAACAATGGAAGACATCTAGCAACTCATCTTATTTGTGATTGGCATGTGGGTCTTTGTTGCAAAGAACAATCAAGCTTTGTTCCAAAGAAGGCTGTGTGCAGCAGCCACAGTCACATGGTAAGTGACCATTCTTTCTACCAATCAATGGTCTGCAGTGTTCCTTCTGGGATCAGATCCGTTTAGTCTGGCACCCCAACAGAAGGGTCCCAAAAAGTGGGTCTCTGTAATTTGGGGATATGTCCCGGGACTAGTCAGTGGAAACTCCACAAAATGTGTGAACAGAACTGAACCACTTGGTGGACACAGGGCTTTGAATTTTGACTGTGCAGAGAGAGTACTAAACCATGCCAACATCCCATACCAGATAAGGGTCTCCAAGAACCGCCTGATAAAGTACAAACATTTTTTAGCTCACACCAAACAGTCTTGGTCAGCGTTAGTCTTTGCTGTAAATGAGAACACACATACACATTCCAACCAAAAGGTTATGGAAAAGAACAGAAAATACTTTATTATCCCAAAGGGAAATTCAGGAGTCACAGCAGCTTTTAAGAAAAGGAGAGTAAGAAAGTTTACAGTGCAAAAACATTCAGGTAAATACCCCAAAACCTACAGGACGTAACCTGCTTGATTTCCTGACTGTGTATCAACAGTGGAGTATGGTCCCCCGCTGAACAGTCAGATCTTCAGGTTATACTGAGGGTTTCAATTGCCCCCCCCCTACAGAACAAATATGGCCCAGCTATTTTTGAAAGGAGTGCTCTCAGATGTCTGGCAGCCTTGCAAGCATTAGAAAAGAAAAGACAGATATGTCTGTAAAAGAGTTCATGATGAGAGGAGCAGTTGTTCCTTCATTTCCTTCTTTTTTATTGGGGACCACCAGAAGTGGCTCCTTTATGATAAGATTGGAAGCTCAGCAACTCTCAGATAACCTGGATTTGAGACCCTTGGTATAGACCCTCCTCAGTTAGAGAGAATCTTTCACACTGGAACAGTTCAAGTAGTCTTGATTCTTTTACTCAATGTAAAGTTTTTTCTACAGTGAATTAAAGGCATCTGTCACACCTGTTGACTCTTTTGTGATCAGCAATATGCCATGTATTATGATAAAGATAGGACACACCAATGCATCCTCTTCTTTGGTCTGCCTCTGAGTGATGCAATTGTCATGGGGAGGGGATGTGCTATAAATCTTATGTGCATTGCAAACAGCCTCTGATCATCAGTGGGAAACAAACAGGACATGTTTTTGACTTTCCACGCACACTTTTCTTTTACATTCTGTCTTTTCAGCACTGTTTGGACTTTTGATATTCATGTTTGAAAAGCTGAGCAAAAATGACTAATGAATCCAATGTAGTTCTGTTTACACTGTCTGCCTTCAGTGCCACTGCCAACTACAGAGGCATACTTTTCTTTTTCTCTATACTGTGTTATGGAACCATTTTAGTGGTAAATGTGTGTCTTATTTTAACCATAGTTTTAGATCCAAACCTTCATGAGCCCATGTACATTTTAGTGTGTAATTTGTGCATCAATGCACTATATGGTACTGCAGCTTTTTATCCTAAATTCAGTTTTGATCTCCTGTCTGATACTCAGGTGATTTCATATGTTGGATGCTTTTTGCAAATATATGTAATATACACGTATGCAACAATTGATTTCTCTGTTTTAGCTCTGATGTCCTATGACAGATATGTGGCCATATGTCGACCACTGGAGTATCACTTGGTAATGTCTGTGAGACGGACTGCGATGCTGGTAGGTGTGGCCTGGTTTGTTCCTCTGCTCTGTGAGATCATGGTGCTGGGTTTAACAGCCCAGCTGAAATTATGTGGCTCCCACATACAGAAAGTCTACTGTGAGAACTGGTCAGTTGTTAAACTTGCTTGTGGTTCAACAACAGGAAACAGCATAGTGGGATTAATTATCATTGCATTTTACTGTGGTCATGTTGTATTCATTGTGTGTTCGTATGTTCCGGTGGTAAAATCAGCTCTGAAATCTAAAGAGAGCAGGAAGAAGTTTTCACAAACATGTGTACCACATTTACTGTGTTTGCTCAATGTCGCAGCTGCTTTACTTTTTGACGTGATGTACTCCAGGTACGGATCAGCTTCTGTCCCTCAGAGTGTGAAAAACTTCATGGCTGTACAGTTCATCATGATGCCCCCTGTTCTGAACCCCATTATTTATGGACTAATCCTTACAAAAATTCGACACAGAATGGCAACCTTGTGTGTGATGGCAGGAAAGAATCTTAAGTTACGGGCTTAATGTGTGGTTGATATCATCAGTGTGTTTTCTAATCAAGAAATACTTTACTGACATTATTAAGTGTGATACAACAGTTTCTGTGATCAAACCTGAAAATTTCAATATGAAACATTAGGGTTTACAGTGATTACTGAAGTCATACAGTTAAATGCATAAGGCAAAACATGATTTCATCCTCTTCTGAGAGCTTTGATGCATGTAAGTTTAATGGATTGATTCAGTGAGATGCCTGGGGGGGGTAACAAACAGAGAAATGCAGAAAGGTACACAAGCCAAACTAGCACTGTTGATTTTTTTTTTCCTTAAAGGAAAAAAAAATGTTTCAACAGAACTGATTCTGCTTCCAAACAAGCTTTAAATCTGTTCCACTGAAGTCTTGATTCTTTTTATGTTCATTGCAAATTGTAAATACCTTACTGCCAAAGATGTTAGTTTTAATACCTTTTCTTGCCAATACTCTTTACTTTGTTTCAAGGCACTTTCTTGTATTTAAGATAATGATAATAGGCGTATGGTGTTGTTGTCTTCATTTGTAAGAGACCAGAAGCAGTTTAAGGGCTTTCTTCAGTGAGACATGCGTGTACAGAAATGGTGCAGTTTATAGATATAAATCTGATTCTTATATCTGGCATTGTTTCTGATACCAACTCAAACAGTAAGATCAGATTGGTGATAATAGCGGATCCATAGGACAGATCTATTCATCTTAGTTCTAAACTACAATTATAGAACTTTTTTTTTTCGATCTATTTTTTTATTTTATTTTATTTTATTTTATTTTTTACAGTGTATGCTCTTCAGTGTTCATCAGCACGTCTGTGCATTTGTGTTTGGTAGAGCTAAAAAAGCATGAATAAGTAGTGCAGCTCAGCAGTTAAGAGGTATTTCAATGTTAATTCCTCATTTTCACTAATGAGGTTAATAGTAAAACTGTAATTCCTGTTACTATTGGAAATTTACTCAAATAACATTTACACATTTATAATCACTAAAAATAATAATAATGTCAGCAATTTATGATATCATTTTTTTTATATCAAGGGAAAGTTAAATAAAAAAAAATTGCTAAGATCATTCACACATAAAGATAATAGAATGGGTGTTGGAGCCCATTTTGACCTTAATATGAATGATCTTTGCAATAATTTGTTAGATGCTTTCTATCATTTTTATGCAGCTAACACAGGAATTTATTGTTTTGCATTACCTACTGTGCAAGCTTAAATCTTTTACATTCAACCTTCTTTGTTCAGGCCTGACTGCAAAGGCTGAAGCTGGTTTTGAACACAAGTAAAACGAGGGTCAGGCTGTTTTCCAGGGCTACTGTGCTTTCAAATTATTGTGCTCCTCTCATGGAGCCAGGAAACACCTTGTGCCAGCAACCTGTCTTCCATTATGTGATTATGGTGATGTGCTGTAGATGCATGCACTACTCACATGTTTATGTTCACTGGATGCTTTTCACTGTGCTTTGAGGTTCTGAATCTGAGGATCCGACACTGCCCTGTCTGTCAGAAAACCCACTAATTGGCTGAAACTCCACGATGGACACTTCCTTATGAGCAAAACGGTTCTTGGCTCAAAAGTCTTGTTTAATCACACTTATACTTACATTTTAACATTGTTATTATTATTATTGATTTGTATTTACTCATTTGTTTGTCTCAAAACTTCTCCTCACCAACACATATTATTATTTAATAGTTTTATAACCAAGCTTTTAAAGCTGTTAAAAGTGAATTCCAATAGAAGATTTTCCACTTTACTATTTTTGAAGTTTAATATTTATGTAATGAGTACATACAGGGCAGATGTCTCATTTGCTTTGAGCATTCATTTGCATGAGGGTTATTTCAGGGAATATTTATGACTGATAAGACTTGGTCTAATGTGTGTAAAAATGGACTCAATTAAGCTAAATAAATGCAAACTTCTCCAAAAATTATGCACTTGATTTGTGTTTCTTTTAAAAAAAATATATTAAGTTAAGCCTTAGGTTAACAGTTTTGCAACTGGTTCTATTGTTTGCATATATTGTAAAATGTTTATGAATTGTATCATGAACGACATACAAATTTATTCTAATTACTGTCAACTAGTGAACATTTATGTGGCTGAAGTGTTTGGAAATGATTGCCAAACAATAACAATTTTCAGTGTTTATATATATATCACCAATCCACACATCACTGACCAACTGTTTGAGAAATTCAGTGTGTTTCTCAAGGACATTTAGGCATGTGACTACAGGAGCTGGAATTGAACCCTCAACCTTGTGATTGAGAGGCTACTACTCTACCACTGAGCCACATTATAAAAATGACAGTAAGTCTTAAGCTGTACTTGTGCCCCAAAACTGCATTATAAGGGTTCCTGCACCATTTTGATCATATTCAGGCACCACTTCAGCTGATACTCTGGATTTATTCCTTAGTCCTGTTCAACATGGAAAAGTGTAGGGAACTCATTGAGGAGGAAAAAGCTTGAGTTCAAGCTTTAGTATATATGTGAATTGTTATTATTTTTTTAATTAATTAATTAACTTATTTATTTCGGTCAATTTGACAATAGAGAAATTAAAATAAATACGGAAGAAAGAAAAACACAAAAGCAAAGCAAACAGAAATAATCGAATCATCAAAACAGGGACTGACTAAGCTGAAGCAGAGCTTATGTCGCCTACCCTTATCTCGTAAAAGTAAAAAAAAAAAAAAAAAAAAAAAAAAAAAAAAAAATTATATATATATATATATATATATATATATATATATATATATATATATATATATATATATATATATATATATATACTATCTTTTTCATTTGTACACAGAAACAATATAATACGTTCAATATGAGTACCTAAATAGATTAGTTTAGTTTACATCTATATACACATACATACATCTATATAATATACATATTTATATATAAAAATATTAAAATTAGACTTATGCATAAATATGTACACAAGGTCAATGTAATACATTCAGTGTGAGCTGGACATGCTATAAATATATAATTTTCGATTACATCGATAACATCTATATACACATATATACATCTATACAAACATATAAACAAACATATATACAAACATACATATGAATCTATACATATACACTCTTGTATTCCCAGATATATACTCTATACTCAGACAATCAGTATGAGATAAGTATAATTATTTGAAGGCAATTAGATATTAGGAATAAATAGATATATACGCTTAATATGAGCTAGACAAAGTTACAACCACTTTAGTGCTATTTATATGATTTAGATGAATAGTGGAATATTTTTGTAATTATGAAACATATTACTGTATAGATTAAGTATATAGATTAAATATATTAATATATCAGTATAGTGTTCATAGTTCAGTTCTTACATATATATATATATATATATATATATATATATATATATATATATATATATATATATATATATATGAATAAATACATACATTTCTATGAAAATACATTCACGTTATATATACAGGTAGACATGTAAGCATATATGTATATAATAAATAATTAAATGTATCACTGTGTACTTTTATCTTTTTATATACACTCACTATGGGCTAAACAGTATTAATACATATGCACCCTTCAAATCTAATTCATAAGGGAGTATTGCATCATCAAGGTATTTTTATAAAGTTTTTTTACACTGGCTAATGTTGTAGAGGTTTTTATATTTGCAGCACGACTATTCCACAAATTCACTCCCTTGACAGATGGACAGTGACTTTTGCTAGTTTTTCTAACTTGAAAAAAATTGTTCCCCTTAGGTTATAGCAGCTGTCCCTCATTTTAAACTGCCTCTGAACACTATGGGCTCTGATTTCATAGACCAGGCCTTCGCTGTGCGGACAGGGCGTGACCGTCGCACTTTGCAAGATTCCTGCAGTGCCGTGAGAGGCGCAGTCAAGGCGCAGAGGAGCGCAGAGCTGTGCGTCCACGCCTCCCTCCGCGCAAATGGCAGAGAGGGAGGAGAAAAGCCATGAGTGGGTTTAACACAGCCGAGCGCTGTTTTCACCAATCAATTGAGAGCCTCTCCTCGCCTTTAAATGCCCTGCGGCTGAGGCGCAGCGACTGATTGGTCTGACTGATCTACAGCACCACGGAGAGTGCTGGTAGCGGAGACGGTCAGAGCCTCTGTGCCTGCAGCAGGACAATGGACAGCGGGGCGCATCGGAGGACACGACGCGCATCATCGTGTGGGCCAGCTCCCGGGACAGATTTAATCTGTTCCTTTGTCATTAATAGGAGAACAAAATGAAGAGACAGTTACACAGCTGGCTTATCCATTCAGAATACTTTTGATCCACCTGCACTCCTGGTTTGTCATCGCCAAATCGCAGAACCTTTGGTGATATACTGTATACTCTCCCAGTGTCTCCACCTCATCCTCCTTATAATAATGTACTCCATCTTTTTAGATCACGTTAAAAATAAAGACTAAAACAGAGAAATATGGAAAATCACGGGTAAATCCTGAGTGACATACATTTATTTTGTCTCTTTTTTCTTCGTCTTTTCTCTCCCTCTTTTCTTTGAATTAAATGAAATGAGAGAACCAGATATACTCAGTATATCAGATGTTAAGGCTGTTTATTGTTTAATTGTAAGATGTGCATCAAACTTCCAGCTGCCGTCAGGTTAACTTTCCATTATGACAAACGGCTTTAATCTGACATCAGATGTGACGGGACAGTTAATATAGATATAAATGTATATGCTGGTTCAGACAGTTACATTAAATAGTGATTGCTGTGATTGTTTACTGCATTAAAATGTGCCTGACACTCTGGAAACCTGCCTCTGAGGCTTTGTTGACATGTGCGCACATGTGCGCCTGTCACCAAATTACAGCTGTGGAGGGTGCGCTCCGCTTTGCGCTGAGGATAGACCAGGTTGGAGCTGGCGAGCTTTCAGCGCACTTTTTTGGCATGAAATTGTCACTGCGCCAACATGAATCTGCTGACACCTCCCCCTGGTGCGCAGTCACACCCATCTCTGTGCAGACGGTCTTCCAAATTGTCAAATTGGCAGTGTACGGTGGTGCGCAGCACGAAATTAGCACTGCGCAGGGTGCGCCAGGCTTGCGCCCCCCTGTGTGCCACGAAATTAGAGCCCTATACGGTAGATCCCCATTTCTAACTTTATACATCATTTGAACATATAATCTAGTGGACGAAACACGTCTGTGCGCTGCAGGACGGAGAGATACATAAGATCGTTCCTCCCTGCAGCCACCAGAGTCTTCAATTCTTTAATATTTGGAAGATGAGCTACAAACCAAATGAATTTCCTTTCTGGGATTAATAAAGTATTTTTTATCTTTATTTTATTATCTACTAAGTTATTAAATTTAAGAATGTTATGTTTAATAGATAGTGAGTTAGTGGGCTCTAGATAAGGTTTTTTGCTTATGATACAAATAGCCTTTTGTTTTTCAAACATTTGTTCTCAAAGCTTTTTTAAAAGATGATTTTTCTGCTCCCTTACATTATTGAAGCTGGCAGCTTGATTTAATTTGTTTTGGTAAAAGGAAGGCTCAGTTTAAATGAGTATTATACTTTTGCAGGTGCCTGTTCCTTTACCAATTCATGCAATTGTCATTTGTCTAAGCTATAAATATGTTATTGTACTGTGGCTGAATCTGTCTTTTAAACAAACACAAATCAAAGATTACATTTACCTTGCAGTTATATCAGTAATAAAAAAAATATTTGAGTACATTTGAATGGGTATTATTAAGATTCTTTTTGTGGGAAAGTAACAGTCTGAAAATTTCACCCAATATTTTTATTTCCATTTCAGTGGTGCGAGGGTTGGAGACCTGTGACCAAATTGTTAAACAAATTCTGAGGTGCCTGCTTGGGAGCCAAAACATAAACTATAGGGCCCTCTTGGCCGGTTAACACAGCTCAGCACCTGCTTCAGTGGAAACAACGTGCTGTATATGCCTTTATCTCTGTACACCTCTGCCCTTCAACAAGTCTGTACATGCCCCAGCTGTGAATGATCAGGAAGTGCCAAGCCACTATATGAAAACAGTACATTGACTTTCCAACACAATATTTTTATTTAACAACAGTTTTAACAAATGGAGTCGTTGAAGATTTCCAGTGTTAGCTTTTTAGATTAGCTAAGTTTCCTGTTGTGGTAATGACAGAGGTGTCGTAAATCTCCAGAGTAAAAACAGTGTGATGACATGCTTAGAGTCAGGCATCATGAGGCTTTAACTCCTCCCTGTTTCAGCTCTCCTAGTGTTTTTAGCTGAGAGTAAAATAAGAACACACCTTAGAATCATTTCAGTCAAGTTTGGTAAGTATCCTAGACCACTTTATGTTTTTTCTCTATGACACTGAAAGCTTTGTTATATCAGATAGTGTTAATGTTAGCAGTTTGCCTCACGGTTAGACCAAAGGAAAAGATTTTCTTGGCACTGGCTTGTTTAATGTTGGGATGGAGAACAGCACTGATGTCTTTTACTTTAACCTCACCATGTTCACAGACATTGGACAGTATCGCTACCTAGCTTTTGCTTTTTGTTTTTTCCTGTATGTCTTCATTGTCTATGCTAATCTTGTTATAATAATTGTGATATATCGTGAAAGAACACTACATGAGCCCATGTTTATGTTTGTTGCTTTATTATCAGTGAATTCCTTGTACGGCTCCACTGGTTTGTTTCCAAGACTCCTAATAGACCTCCTGTCTGTTAGTCATCTAATCTCCCGTGCTGCTTGTTTCACTCAGATCTATATGATTTACTCATATGCTTGTAATGAAATGACTACTCTCGGCGTCATGGCCTATGACAGGTATGTTGCTGTGTGCAAACCTCTACATTACCACAGATGGATGACCCCTAAAACTGTTTTGAAGTTAGCACTGTTTGCTTGGCTTTATCCAGCCTCTGGTATCATAGTATTACTTTTATTATCAACCAGGCTTCCTCTGTGTGGTAACAAGATACATAAAGTGTTTTGTGCCAACTGGAATGTTGTAAAATTGTCATGTGTTAACACTGATGTCAACAATGCTTATGGATTTATGTGGACTTCAGCAACAGTTTTCCTTCCCCTTTCTTTTGTTCTGTTTACCTACGCCAATATCCTAGCAGTTTGCGTGAAAAGCTCTGATGAATTCAAAGTGAAAGTATTGCACAGCTGTCTGCCACACATAGTCTCATTTGTGATTTATGCCATCACTGGATTTTGTGATATTGCCATTAGTAGATATGACATTAAAGAGATAAATCCATTTGTGGCTATTATTCTTTCACTTGAGTTTGTTGTAATTCCACCAGTACTGAACCCCCTCATATATGGTCTTAAATTACCTGGAATTAGGAAGCACATTGTACAGATGGTATCACTCCAGAAAAGACTTTGAAAGATGAGGATCATTTCCACATAGCTGCATCACAGGATGTGCTTTTACCATGATTGTCTAAACAGAAACTACTGGAACACTGAAGTCTACAGATATTGTGTCTTGCAACAGGCTCCCACAACATTTGAATAGATCATGCAAAATTTCAAGTACAGTAAGTCATTAAAACAAAAGTGCAATGTGCTGTAAAAAACAAACTGTGGATTCTTGTTGAAAACTTTTTTTTTTCTGATTTTTTTCTTCCTTTCCTTTCTACTTTTTTTTAAGGGATATGTGTTGAATGAAATAAATTTCTAAATTGCAAATTTAAGATTGTGTTCTGGTCATAAGTTGGAGTTGGAGTACACAGTACATTCACAGCAAATTCAGGCCTTGTGAATAAACTCCCTGAGAGTCAAATTCAGCTCAGTTTGAGTGCACATGTGAGACCATTGAATGAACTCTAAGCTTTGGTTAAAGATTCTCTTTCCCAGGAGTTGATCTTTCAACTATTAACAGTAGTTAGTCTTTTTGGTGTTAAAATGCTTCTCCCTTTACTGTAAAATTAAGATAAGATAAGATAAGATAAGATATACTTTATTGATATACTTTATTGATTACTTTATTTGTTTATTTATTATATATAAATTAACTCTTGTCTTTAGTCAAAGCTCATCTCAACTTTTTCTCAATCTTAAAAATCAACACTTAAATTCTGTAACTTTTGTGTAACTTTACTCTCTTATGATGTATTCAAAACAAAAATGAGTCTAATAAAAAATGAAGACTAAAAACACCAAATAAACCTCAGTGCATTTAGTTAATGATCAAATCCATACTTTCCACTGTGTGCTTTCTTCAAACAGTAATCACTTTCATCTATTTTCCAATAAAAACATTTCCCCAGAAAATAAGTGTTTATAAAGAAAGATGATTTCTTAACTTAACGTACCCACAGTGCTCTCCAGGGCAAAGAATGATAAACTGATGGTGTTGGATTCTACTCTCTGCAGCACATGGTCTGGGCCTTTACTCTTCCCCACTGCAGGTCATGTGACATTTCAGATCGTTATGAGTGAACTTCAGAGAAGTGTTGAATGACTGCCCTCAGTACTTTGTGAATAAACTTTTTTTTTTAACACCCACAAAATCTAACCCCTACACAAGCTAGAGATGGAGTGTTTATATAAACTCCAGATATTTAACTCTTTCACTCTTTTTTTGCTTAACCCCCAACATTTGCTGTGTCTGTAACACAAGCATTGGCAAAATAACCTAGGCAACACCAAAATGGTAGTGAAATCTAACCTGCTCAGACACTGACATTATGAAGCAAGTTCAATATGTACCAAAGGGTCTTAAAGCTTTCATGAAAAAAATCACAGAAATGAAGTCAGCTTTCTGAAGACTGTAACACCAAGGGAAAGATGTGATGTTGGGAAAACGTGCATCACTAAGCCATGTCTGCAAAAATAAAAGGAATGGCTCATGTAAGACTACTAACCCAATTATGCTTCATTCTAGAGAAGTTTGGATAAAGATACACAAAATGCTTTAATTGTCTCACTTTAAGCAGTCATATTGTTCCCTGTGGCAAACTCCTGTGATTTGTGTTGGTAAAAGACCAATTCATTGGAAGAGCTGGCACAATTGTGGAATAAGAACTTTTGATAATTTGTATGAGGGTGGAGCGTTAATGCCATTTAATTTTGTATTAAGAAAATATCACTTAAAGGAAAAAAACATTTCTGGAAATATCTTCAAACGAGTAACTGTATGATGTCACTACACTGGAAAGCTGAAGACAATCCTATTCTGGAGTACCTTGTTTTACCACCTCATCATCACAAAGCTTCGATATTTTACAGAAAAATGAACTCAACACTTGGTAATGATCTTAGAAGTTTGAAGATGTTATGGGAAAAGGACATTGGGGTTGTCTTTGGGAACAAGGAATGGGCAGAAATAATTTCGCAATGTGGAAAATTTGTAAAAGAATGTAAATGCAAACTCACACAATATAAGATCATACAAAGATATTATCGGACCCCTGTGAGACTAAATAGATTAGGCCTTATGAACAACAAACCGTGTTGGAAATGTCAAAATGATACATTAAATACATTGTCTGTGGGAATGCCCAGTTATCCAACACTTCTGGACGGTTGTTATGCAATGTTTACGTGACTGGTTAGAAAGAACTGTACCACTCTGTTCAAAGTTGTGTTTACTGGGTGATGAAGGTCAGATAAGTCATCTATCAAAAGATAAATTCTCTGTTATAATGGTCATGGTCTCGGTGGCTGCTAGGACTATTCTTAAACACTGGAAAGACCCCCGGAACCCCACAGTGTAAAGAATGTGTAAATTTGATGATAAAGACAGCTTCGTATGAATGTGTGCATTCTAAGGTAAACAACAGGGATGGTACTACAGCATCAATTTGGGAATCCTTCTGGTCCCATATTACCGTCAAGCAAGAAAATGACAGTTGAGTTAGTTTGTATGATATTTTGTTATACTAAATATATAATGGATTTATGAACTTATGTATTTAACCTAAATATCCATACTATTTTATCTACTCATCAGCTAGTTACGTATTATGATTATCATCTGTTATTTATGAATTTATTTATTAACCTTTACCTACCAGTAAACACTTCCATACCTTTTGTTTAAGAGCATGTAATATTACTGACACCACTTATGTTATATCTGTATATGAAGGCCCTGCTCAATATCAATGTAATTATGTAATACCATATTAACTGCCATGCATCAAATACATACTTGAGTTATTAGAAAAATAAAAGGAACGATAGATTAACATTTAGATTTCATCACTTCACCGCCATGGAATCCAAATGATGCAATTAGCCATCACCACACTGATACACATATCTGCACTGCCCATGAGAGGCTGCATGGGACCTCCCTGGGGTGCCTCAGTGGAAGACAACAGACACATGCAATAACTGTTGTTTATGTGGAATTTAGGTCCAAGTGCCTCTGAGAGTATTTATCACAACCCCCTGGAGTGAGGACAACTCAGAAAACAATCCCTGTGACCAGTGCACGCCAGCCTCACTCAGCATGAAAACAAAAATATGATGTAACTAGTTTAGAACAAATCAAATTCTCTCACAGCAAAAAATGGTTACTTTTACTTTATCCAAATATAATTTATGAACCTCTCGGCCAGGTCACCCCTAGTAAAAGAGATCAGATCTCAATGGGTTTCATCTGGTTAAAAAAAGGTTAAATAAAGAAATGAATGAATGAATGAATAAATAAATAAATAAATGAATAGATAAATAAATAATGAACTGACTTTATTAAGGACCAGGCGTAAAGAAGTAGGTAACAATGCTTGGAAAGGAGTTGATTGTGTTAAAGAATGGTTTAATATGAATAAGTATCATGAAATGCCAATAAAAAAAGTTTATGGTGTTTGGTGGTGTTGGGACTAACTGAATTAAAATTAATACTAAACAGAATTCTAATTGAGTATGTAAAACCAAATTCTTAGGAGTAATTTTAAATTGTGAGCTTAGTTGGAAGCCACATGTAGAATTTACAAAACAGAAAGTATCTTAATCCTTTAGTACTGTTTACAAAACAAGCCACATGTTGTATTTCTCACTTACAATGCCATATATGACAAGTTGGGTTGAGGTTTGGGGAAATACACACAAAGCGGGTGGTCTAGGTTCAAATCTAGCCTGTGGCCTGTTTCCCGCACGTCACTCCCCACTCTCTACCCCTTTCCTACTCTACGCAACGTGCTCTCCTATCTTGTTAAAGGCATGAGAAGCCCCCAAAATTAACTTAATTAAACATATATAGATCATATTATTAAACTACAGAAAGAGTTATTATAACATTGAACAAAGCTTCTTGTTGTGACACCATTATTAAATTGTTCAAAGATAAAGATTGATGGTATGTTTATGGATTGTAAAGATGAGGCAAAATTGTTTTATTTATTTATCTAAAATGTATTTATTTTGGAGTGGATCATTACTTTGTATGTCTCATTTGTTGGTCATGGACACCAAACTTTTTGTGGCTTCAGTGATATTTTTACTACTTTTGCTCCTGTGTTTGTCTGGAGATCCTACATGTAACTATGGCCGCTTTTTTACATGTGAAATTAGCTGATAGCAGCCTGTAGCATGTCAGTGCTAACTGGTGTAAGACCTGATGATGAGGTGAGGAGAAGGAGGTGAGGACGATGTGCTGGTTCTCAGGTGTGAGCTAAGAAGTGACGACATTGACCTGTCCGTCCATCCATCGTTATTGGGAACGTAAGATCTATCTCCAATAAAATGGATGAGCTAGCTGTGCTAACCCAGCAACAGAGGGATTTCCAGAAGGCAGAGTAGCATCATGCTATTCACAGACATGGCTAACGGAGCTAACATCAGACACCAACGCCATGTTGGAAGAGCTTCACCTGCTGTGAGCAGACAGGACACAGGAGACAGAGATGGAGCATGACTGAAGAAGCTCAGTCCTGGACCCTGTGGAGGTGGAGACTGGCTGAACTGGAGAATGATGGACAAGCTGTCATCATCTATTTTCTTATGGACATTTTTGCACTTTCTATACACTTTCTTACTTTTGTTTTCTTGATTGCTGCTGTGACTTCAATTTTGTTGTACTTGTTACAATGACAATAAAGTTCTATTCTCTTCTATTGTATTGTATTTTATTCTATTCTATTCTATTCTATTCTATTCTATTCTATTCTATTCTATTCTATTCTTATTTGTTTATTTGGTGAACTGATCACACATAATCCATATTCTGCATTAAAGGTTGTAATCAAATTAAAATGCTTATTCATTCATTCATTCATTCATTCATTCATTCATTCATTCATTCATTCATTCATTCATTCATTCACATAAGTAAACTAGAAAGAGCAACCACTACTTACTGCATCAAAAAGGAAAAAGAAAGTACTTTATATTTGAATGTTAGAGCACTTCTTCCTTTTGCTGACAAGCTTTATGGAGATGGTTATTTCATTTTCCAGCATGACTTAAAGGCAGAGTCTTCAGGATTTTCCTAAAAAAATGAAAAAAACAGTCAACTTTTACAGGAAAAATACTGTTCCTATGGGCCCTTATACATGTGTGTCAGTGTCTGTTTCTGCCTCAACCCCCTCCCTTACCTGTATGTTGATGGTTTGGTTGTATCAGGATGTTTCTGGGCAGAGAGCATGGTTAGATCAGCCAATCACAGCACGCTCAGTGCTAAAGTGACTTTATGTAATGATGGTTGTGAGTGGCTAATCAGAGCAGATAAAGTGGAAACCTTCGGTCTAAGAATATGAAACAATGAATAAGTGCTAAAACCTGCTGTCTCAAAGGTGTCCACTTGAGGCTGGCTCCAAAAGTACTGGAAGTCGCATATATTTGAAGCCTTGTTAAGAAAAAATCTCCTGTCTGAATCGCTAATTTCACTATCTGCACTGTACAGGATGTCTAACTTGCCAGTTAAGTCTACGGAGCAGATTCGATACTGGTAACACGGAAAAAGAAATCACCAAACAGTTGAAGCGTTTCCTAAACAAGGGTGAAGCTTGGCTCGACTTTTATGTGGTGAAGGGTGACATGACCACGTATGTGTCAAATACCCATGATTAGCTTGTGCTAGCATACCAAGCCAGGTGCACAGCTCTTGAGTGTCTCTCTTATAGAAACGTGATGCCACAGGTGGTGGCTGGGCTAGTGAGTGTGTTCTCGTGGTCATGATCAGTGGCAGTGGGTGTGCGCTGCTGCTGGCACTGATCCGAGGAGGAGCCCAGTTTGAATGTTGTGTTTACTAACGAGTATTGAAAATTCTTGCAAAATCTACTTTTTAATGATTTACTTTCCAACCACAACACTTGGTGGCACATAAAGCAGCTTGACTGGATCATCCTCCTTGTCCTTCTCATCACCTTCATTTTAAACTGACTTTAGAAACGCTAAATCTCCAAATTAATATTTTCATTTGCTGGAAAATTAATCCCATAGATTCTTTCCTAATTGCACACCTTGCATATGCATGCATGAAGGAGTCTCTGGGTATTGTATATTGTTTGCTATCTGTAAGAGGAGAAAATGTTGGTTCGATTGAGTGAACTGAAGTTTTCAGCCTGCTTGCAGTTGCATCTATGAAAAGAATGGAAAGCCTGTTTTTTGACCCTAACAAAACCCAGATAAACAAATATTAATTTGTTCATTAAATTAAATTACTTAAAAGAATCTGGTTTCAAATGTAAGTGCTTTGAGGCAAACCCAAACAAAGATATTAGTGGTTTATTTTCATTTGTTGTTTTTTATTATTAATGTAGCACTTGGCAACAGCAGCATCCAATCAGAAACTTCTCCTTGGTAAATTAATGCAGTGACGTTTTTCTTTTCTTTTTTTTTTTTCTTTTTTTTTTTTTTTATAAAAACAGCTGTAACCTCTGAGTTGTGGTTAGTCTGCATCGAGGAAGTTCATGTTCTAATGACAGGTTATTAAAGAATAGAATCGTTTAATGTACTGAGATTGCTGACTTTTTTCACTGCTTGTAGAAAGCTTGATAGGCTTATCCTCTTGAAGCAGAGCCCTGAAGTTTAGAGAATGGAAAACAGCACTGTCTCTTTTTACTTTAACTTCACTATGTTCATGAACATCGGGCTCTATCGTTATCCTGCCTTTATTTTTTGCCTTCTGCTCTACACCTTCATTGTGTCTGCTAACTTTACCTTGATACTGATCATCATAAAGGAAAGTACACTGCATGAGCCAATGTACATTTTCATTGCATTTTTATCTGTGAACTCTCTGTATGGCTCCACTGGTTTTTTCCCCAGGTTCCTGATGGATCTGTTGTCTGACAGTAATCTGATCTCTCGTCCTGCTTGTTTCACACAGATTTTTGTCATTTACACGTATGCATCTTATGAACTGAGCATTCTGAGCATTATGTCATATGATAGGTATGTGGCTGTTTGTCATCCTTTACACTATCGCAGAAAGATGAACTCGAAAACAGTCTATATGTTGTCATTTTTAGCATGGGTCTGCCCAGCCTGTAACCTTACAGTAAGCATCAGCATGGTGGTCAGGCTTCCTCTGTGTGGGACTATTGTACAAAAGGTCTACTGTGCCAGCTGGAATATTGTCAAATTGTCTTGTAGTACTGCTGCTGTCAACAATGTTGTTGCACTGTTAGGGGCCGTTCTGATAGCCTTCCTGCCCTTTGCTTTCATACTGTACACCTATTTGAGGATTGTTGTTGCTTGTTGGAAAAAATCATCAGAGGTCAGGGGGAAAGTATTACAGAGCTGTTTACCACATGTCATTTCATTTGCAGTTTATTCCATAACATCTTTTAGTGATACTGCATTGAGTCGACAAAATCTTGACACCATAAACCCTTTTGTGGCCATAATTTTATCTTTAGAATTTGTAATCATTCCTCCAGTTCTTAATCCCCTCGTGTATGGCTTGAAATTACCAGAAATTAGAAGACACATTCTTAAGATACTGGGCGTTCAAGCTCAAATTAAAAAAATAACTCCAGTAGAAGTTCACCAGATTCAACAGTGATTGTTTAAGCATCTGTGTGACATGAAAAACACACTCAACAACAACAAAAATCTCCTAAAGCAAATGTATTTTTAAGTTTAAAACAGATTTTTCCTTCTATGTTTCACTACAGTGATTAACCTTTTGGTAAGTTCATTCTGAGTTGTTGCATGATTATTATTATTGTCTATGGTGTTACTTTATTAAGCTGCCCTTATCAGCTTTCTAAAATGACTAATATATCATTATGTGTAGTGCAACTCTCCATCCACCAAAGGACTGAATTGTAAATACAAAAAATGCCACAAAATCGAGCAGACACTTATGGCCTATTTTGAGGGACTTGTGCTTGAATCACAAACTGTGAAGGCATCAGTTTAAACCATCACAATACCTGTGCATTTAACAATGAATATACATAACATAAAAATAATCAAAAAGTTGCATTTTATGTCTTTTACTTTCTTTTTGTTTTTCATCCTTCTAATCACACCAAGCACTCCACTACTCACCATGTAGCACTGTGTGTGCTTGTGTGTGTAACATCACAACATCAAATAACAACATCAAATAAAGCAATAATAACATCCAGTAGATTTACATGCAAGCAGCACTATCTATCTATCTATCTATCTATCTATCTATCTATCTATCTATCTATCTATCTATCTATCTATCTATCTATCTATCTATCTATCTATCTATCTATCTATCTATCTATCTATCTATCTATCTGTGTGTATGTGTTTAGAATAGAATATAATAGAACTTTATTTGTCATTGCAACAAGTACAAGGAAATTGCAGTTACATCCCTTCCAAGACAGACAAGGGAAGACCGGAATGGGATAAACCTAGGAGCAAGCTACCCAGGACTCCTTTGACTAGAAAAGAAACTGGGAGAGGAGAGGGATATATATGAAAGTATATATATATATATATATATATATATATATATATATATATATATATATATATATATATATATATATATATATATATATATATATATACATAGATAGATATATATAAGCATTGAACGTGTCAATTTTTTTCTCATCAGATTTATTTCCAAAACTGCAAAACAAAATTTGGACATACATATTAACTCAGATAAGTCACACATGAAAAGAAATCACAATGTTAAGGTCCATAAATAATGATTACGTGGAATCAGGTGTGATAACACAGGAAAAAAGTATTGAACATACTGAGACTCATCTAATACTTAGTGGAGGAGCCGTTGTTTGCAATGAAAGCTTCCATACACTTCTTGTATGTTTTAACTGGTGGCTCACACTGCTCAGGTGTGATTTTGGCCCATTCCTCTGTGTTCAATTGGATTCAATTTAGGTGAATGACTATATATATATATATATATATATATATATATATATATATATATATATATATAAAGATTATCACATGTCTAAGTGTATAGATACAATCTATCTATTGAAACACTACAATTGAGTTTGTGTGTGTGTGTGCATGTGTAAAACACATCACTGTTCTAGTAGGATGACAAACAGTGAGAGACACTTCTGAGGTCAGTTATTTTCCATTTTCACCTCTAGATGTCTGTAGATTGACTTTGAATGAACCATACAGAAATTTGGTTGTTTTTTGTAGCGATCACATCATCACAATTCCCTGTGCTGCTTAGCTGGTTGTCTGTCATTGCTGATTAGCTGGTTGTCTGTCATTACCACAAAGGGATATAAGGTGATGCCATTCTGACATCCAAGTCTTTCAGGGACAGACACTTACAGAACTGGATGAACTTCCCTCTCTAGCAGAACCAGTCTGCACCATCTTCTTGGTGGTGCATTCAAAGTTCTTGTTGTTCCTTTTTTTTTTTTTTTCTTAAATTATACATTATTTTTATTTTCATTATTATTGTCATTTTTATTGTTGTTGTTATTGTTGTTGTTGTTTTTTTGGTTGTTTTCTTGAATTTTTGACATGAAGGACAATTTCTCAGTAATTACCATGTTTACTCTTTCAGGGGTAAGTGGGACAACAAAATACAGACTCACTATCTTTGTTCTTGCTTTACTGTGTTACTGTGTGATTTGGCTGATCAATGTCACCATAATTGTGACGACCATTATAGATAAACGCCTTCATCAGCCCATGTATATCTTCCTCTGTAACTTGTGTATCAATGGACTTTATGGGACCACAGGCTTTTACCCCAAGTTTCTCAAGGATCTTCTGTCTTTCACTAACGTCATATCTCACTCTGGCTGCCTTCTGCAGGGGTTTGTTTTGCACTCTTCTGCTGGTGCTGATTTCTCTATCTTAGCTCTGATGGCCTATGACAGATATGTGGCTATTTGTCGGCCTCTGGCGTACCACTCTGTGATGACCAAACAAAGAGTTTGGGTTTTTGTGTTGATTGCCTGGATGGTTCCCTTACAGCTTTTGTTACTCAGCACTGTAACATCATCGACCTCCAGAGTATGTGGCTCACACATACCAAAGATCTACTGTGTGAATTATCTGGTTAACAAACTAGCTTGCTCTGCCTCCATTGCAATGATTATTATACCAGCTTTTAACTACACTTTCTATTTTTGCCATGTACTTTTTGTCATTTGGTCTTATGCTTATTTGATCAGAACATGTGTAAAATCTCAAGAGAACAGAGGCAAGTTCATGCAGACATGTCTGCCACATTTGCTGTGTTTAATAGTTGTTGTTTCATCTTTGCTTTTTGATTTGCTGTACATGAGGTACGGCTCAAAAACGTTACCACAAAGTGTCAAGAATTTTATGGCGATAGAATTTCTCATAGTTCCTCCAATCCTCAATCCACTAATATATGGTTTAAAATTAACTCAAATAAGGAACGGGATCATATCACTGTTGTGCAGTAAACGTCCCAGTACTTAGACACAGGCTGTTTTGGGGGGATTGTGTTGTCACAGTTGAAAGATGAAATATATTTTTCCTCCAGCTTGATTGCAGAGGACACAGCTGAGATAAACCCAGGATCTCTCTTCAGACTGAACGTTGGGCTGTAAAAAAAAAAAAAAGCTTGCAAGGGTTGTTACATCCCTCCTTCATGTTTTTCTCTCTGAAAATTGATCATATTTAACATTAACTGTGAAACACTGTGTATCAATCTTATTCTTTTCAAACTTTTTTGTGCATTGTAGACTCCAGATAAAATCATGCACTGTAATTGTATGCAAGTAAATAAGTGGCCTTTGTATGACAGAGAATTAGGGCCACGTTAAAGCAATTTAAAAGAAAAAAAAAAAAGTGGGGGACTTTCATCCCATAAATTTATGAGAATTAGCTCTTTATTTTAGTCTGTATTGTCAAAAATCTAATAAATGATCGTGTGTAAAATTATTTTGATGATGCTCCTCCTCCTGGGTGAAGTTATTTCATATTTCTCTAGCTTATTTTATCGGTGTTGCAGATGTTTCATTCCAAGAAGAGCCACTCTGCATAGAGGACAGCACAAGTTCCCCGGCACAGAGAACAGTTCATTTAGAGGGAAATAAGTTTGCAGCTCTCAGTCTACCTGGCTGTGATTGCAGAGAGGTGTGGATTTGTCAAAGCAATATTTTATATTAATTGGGGAAAGATTAATCTGTGAATACTTTTCTATCCCTGCTGTAGTTCTCAGAAAAGCTCCAGTTTCTTATCTTAAGGACTCTGTAAAGACAGCACACTACATCAGCATAAAATCACAGCTGTAGTTATAGTTATGCTAATATGCCAAAAGATGAAACAATTCCTCATTTGTGACTTTATTCTGGTAATATTAAGGGATTAATTTTGTAAATTATCTTTTTCTTTTTTTAAATGGGATTGTCACACTCCATCATGTGCTGTGGTTGTTTACTAGTCTATATATGGAATCTGAAAGACTTAAGTAAGGAAATATTTTATGCATTAATTAAAATGCTTGAAATTGTGTAACAAAGAAAGAGAAAAGAAAAAAAAAGAGAAAGATTGTTTTAAGGTAAAGTTATCAGTTGAGCAGATAACCATACTCTGGCTGTACAGGCAGAGTGGAGGATCCTGGCACCACTTGCTCTGTAAAGCCCCTCCTACTACTCACTGATACATTGATGATGATATGAAAACACTTTGAGCTCAGCTCTGGACTGACCAAAGGTTAAAAAAAAAAAGAAAGAAAACTGGATGTATTTTTGTGATTTGTAAAACCAATGTCCAGTTAAACTACGGGACAAATCTGGTCAACGTGGGAACCGTGGATTTGCCTGGATTACCTTTAGGTCTCAGCTGAACTGAAACTTCTTAACGGAAACCATTTGATTTAAAGATGGGGTTTTACAACCTTATTTCCTTCTATAACCTTACTGTGTGCTGTTTGTAATAACATAACCATCATTGAGTATTACAGCCCCAAGCTTTTTAAGGAGCAAATGTTTACTACTTAGAGTTTCATGATAAACCTGTGTGAACTTCTGCAGAGTTTGTGTTGTATTTGTCAGTAACTGCTGATTATCCCTCCTTTTCTGAATCTAATTAAAAGATTTGAGTCCTAGGTCTACTGCTCTGTAATGGCTGTTTAGGTGACAACAACTGTTTTTTTTAACCTATTGTGTAGTTTTTTTTTTTTTGTTTTTTTTTGTTTTTTTTGGTGTTAAAGTGTGGCGCTCATCATAAGAACACAAGATAAACTCTGAGCATACATGTCCTGTTAATGTCATCTACTCATTTTAGTTATAAAGTCTGTTTTATTTGGTGCACATGGAATAGCTTGGCATTCTGTGTGAAAAAAAAACCTAAAGTACCACATCAAACAGATATTTTTCTTGTTCACCAAAATGTGTTATATACTTAAAAAATATATCTTTTATTTAATGCAGATATTTAGATTAAAATTAAATCATTTTTTTCATCACTGTGGTGATATTTTGTCTGTTTTTATGATCAAGTCATCAAAACACCAACCTTTCAAATTTCTCTTGCTGGTATGATAAGGGAGTTCAATGCAGCTGGAGAGTAGAAGTGTCAAAGTAAGTTGCAGCCAATGAGCTCTGTTGCCCAAAGGGTCCACTCCTATTTATTTATTTATTTTTATTTATTTATTTATCTCAAACTTAAAAAACAGAAAACAAAAGAAAATAAAGAAATAACAAACAACAACAACCAAATCCAACTAGTAATATGAAATCCAAACTCTACTGCTACAGTACCTTAACAAATTAGGCGTGTGAGTGCAAACACATGCACATGCAACCAGTTTGAGAAGGAACAGAAAGAAGCTATAAAGCTTATCTAGTCCTGCCCCTTCAATACAAATCAGATGCAATACTAAATTATAACTTAGAACCTGCTGTCATTATTTATGGAAACAATGTGAATTCATGGGTAATAGTAACCCCCTTCTACATAACAATCACCACGACAACAAACAAAACATCCTCAATAAAAGTTAGCACTTCCGAGAACTCATTATATACATTATATGTCCATATAATAGAAATCCACATATTGTTCATACAGTCTTTATGTAATCAAGCCATTTTAAATGTCAACAGTATTTATAAACATCCATCTCATAATACTATCAAATTCCCCGTAATATATCTGTTCAAAACAACATTTTAAGTTTTACTTACATATGTTAATAGTTATCAGTATTCATGTCCAAGGCCATGTTATTACTAAATTACCTGTATGAGTTTAGTAGTATGTTTTTATAGTGTAGTTTTAATATTTGCTTGTTACTGCACATTTTTAAAGTGACACCCAGTCTGTTCCAGAGTTTGACTCCACAAACAGAAATGCACAAACTTTTAAGAGTTGAGTGAATGACTGGAAAAATGAAATTATGTTCACCCCTTAGATTATAGCCCCCATCTCTTCTATTTCAGTTCTTTACTTCATATCTCAAATTTACAAGAGACAGGAACTTAGATAAATGTTTTCTCTAACTGTTCACTTCCTGTCCTGGTTGGCTGATTTTCATGAACATAAGGTGCCTGGAGTCATAACTGCCATTTTTTCTCATTAGTTTCTTTGCATAGCTGTTTAGCATGACATAATTTCTGAATTAGAGCAGTTTTGGTCATTTTACATGCTTGTATTTGTGTTGTTGGTGCGCTCTGATTGATTGGGTTGGGGCATCAATTAAGATCTGAACAAAAAGGTGACAGGTATTTGTCAACCGGCTGTTAATTAGCTATGATTAAGCCAAAGCTACAAAGACCTGATGAGGATTCAAGTTTTTATGAAATAAACAGAAGCCAGACTATTGACTACCTCAATACCCCACTCAAAACCCACTCATTAATAAACAATAATACATCTTAAATCAAGTTCGAGTTTTAATAAAAAAACAAGCCATATTTAGACACCGCAACAAGAACAAAAGCAAGAATCACACTTCTTCAGCTTCCACAGAAAGCCTTTTATTCAGGTTCAAATCCAGAGTTAATGCCACAGCTGTTGCATTCTGTAAAAGAGTCCCTGAGTCAGAATAAACTAGTTTTACTGACCGCGCAATAGTGCACATCATGCAAAAAGTAACTGACTACAATAAGAAACCACAGTCCATAAGAAAGTTTGAAAACGCTTCTTAAGCATATGTCTGTGGCTACAGCCGCCTGTCTGTGGCTTTAGTTAGAAGAGAAGCAGTGGGTGAGTACTAACAGCTCTAAACCTGGAAGGTGAGAGTCTTTGCAGACAATACTGTAACTACACCATGATGGCCAGATCACTGTAAAATCCCCTCAGCTGTAGCTTTTCATTTGCAGTACATTTGGTTGTAGCCTGAATAAATGGCCTGTCATTGCAAGAACTATTGCAAAGTAACAGAAGAGCACCTTAGCCATTTCTAGAACTGAAAATAGTATTCATCATTTACATTATGTACATGTTTATACAGTCAACATCCTGTCACGTCATGTGACTACAAATTCAAAATGTCCTCAGGACATTTGGTAAATGTGTCATTCAAGATGTCTTATGCAAACATAGGAACAGCTACGAACATATCTAAACTTTTAAAAGTGAATGTGACAACTGAACCTGTTGTGGCAATTTTCAGGTTACATCATTTCATCGATCACTCGTCTCATTCCTGGCTCTGAGTGGAAAAGCACTGACGTGTCATGATGAATGAAGGATGAACAGTGTTGATGGGCCTTTATGAAAGTGGTTGATTTTATGAATAAGGAAAACTACAAATAGGAAATGGTTAAAGTATTTGTTTACATGGATCCAGTTTACCTTAGTCCAAAAGTTATAATCATCTGATCTAATTGCTTGTACAATCAGAGAAACTCACACAGAACCAAATAAGTCCAAAGAGTAAGATTTGTGATTAAATCCTTTAATAATCTCAAGTGTTAAATTGAAGAAAACATAAAAATAATCTTAGAAAACAAAAGCTGACTCAAATGGTGCCATTAACTGAATAATCTTTGAGATTTTATAAAAGAGGAGTCCATTTCTGATGTGATTTAATTTGAAAAAACAAACAAGTTAGCACATTTCTATTTCAACCTGCATAAAAAGTTTGCAAAGATCCATTTGATTCCTTCAACATTCGTTCTGATTTTGACAGATGCATTTTCCAAAACGCCAACACAGGTTGGACTGCATTCATATCTGATGCTGAATGGTGGGATCAAAAAAGAAGATTAAAAAAAATTACAAGGAACTACATCTCAAACATTTCTGAGGTAAAGAAACTCCAAGCATCTTGCTGTATAAAATTGAACTTGATTACAAATAGAGCTCTCTGTTCATCAGAGCAGACCCAATCTTTTATTTAATTCAATTCTTAAAATCAAATTGTTTTTTAAAACAGAAACCTGGCAACTAATCTCAGGAACTTGCTTCCTAAAGAAGGGGACATGGTCAATCCTTCACTACCAAATGGGTTCAGTGGGCTTCTACCTTTTCACACAAAAATTAAGCAGCACTGTCTATTAAGGCTTGCATGAAATCTGTCTATCCAGAGAAAACTCAAGGACATACACAAAATATTGCTGCAGAGGGGTGATGATCCCCAAAAAGATGAAGCTAATGCAACAAAACTTATGGTTAATACAATATATGGCATGGAAGAAAAGACAAGAGAGCAGGACAAGTATTCCCTTCATGTCTTGCTACCAGTGTTTGCATCAGAGTTTGGAAAATGTGGCTCGTCGCACTGGAAATCATCTACCCATAGACATCAGTAGTCAGTTTTTAGACATGGTTTTTTACAAAGCAACTCTGGGGGGAAGGATTCTTAGATTTGTGTGTTAGAACAACCCTTACAACAACAACAACAATAGAGGAACTGGGCAACGTTGTAGATTAGAAATAGTTTCAGCTGTTTTATGAAGAGAACAGATACTCAGAAGTAAATCAGAGGTAAGAAGTAGGTGCTGTTCTTAAAGGGGTGGCAAATAATCCCTTGCCTGAGCAAGCTTGATTTAAGGCGGAGGTTAAAACACCAAATCTACAGTGAAAATATGGACAGCAAAGGATATGGTAACTCCTGGAAGGCTACGTTAAAACAAAAATGAACCACAGATGCAGAAGAGTAACATCATGCGTCATGTCTGCTGTGTTTTGTCTTTTCAGAGGGTGGGTGGTAGGTGGAACTAGTTTCGGTGTATGAGTTAGACCTGTGTGTAAAATTAATATCATGTCTAGGGGTTGAAAAATCCATGTATGAATTCTAGACTTTAGGACTAAGGGTGTGAAAATTAAAGCAAAATGATGGAAATAAGTTGAAATGTGTTGACAGAAGTCTGTGGGTGCTATTGCTGCAGGCTGTGAAGTAGCCCTGTAACAGATCCTTGATAAGGACAGGCCGTCCCACTCTATATGCTGACTCTGGTTTAGCAAACTCCTGGCTCTCCAAACCAAAATGTAAAGGGTCAGTTCACCAAGATAGAAAAATCTGAGACAGTAAAGACAAAAATAAACTTCACCGCTGCAGTATGTAAATCAGAACTGTCCTAAAATCTCTGGCTCTGGATCTCTATGTCTGAAATACCAGGAGTGAAGTGAATAGATAATGCTCAAAGTTGAAATGATGGATCTCTTTCCAATCTTGATATCTTTAAAAACTGAATAATTCAAACAAGCCAGAGTGGTTAGCTTCCGTTGTTTTATAATCCCTAAATATTGAAAACTGAAATGATCTTGAGACAGTTTCTGAAAGACTGAACTGTTGTTACATTTTCTGTTTTTAAATGTATTGTTACACTGACTTTAGATTCATGCACAACCGTTGGGGCTGCAAACTGCCAGGCTGGTTGGCAAGGCATTTGTTAGTAAGTGAACTTACCCTGTAATTCAAGGATGGGTCCAATGACACCATTTCCCAATACAAGTCCCAATAGAGGAACAAAACAGAGCAAGATGTCCTTCTTCCTACAGGTTGTGGTTACAGAGAACTGCCCCTGGGTGTGAGTTATGGTTTGAAAGATAATTATGAACTGGCTTGTGTCCTGCAGGCAAAATGAATGTGCACGTCACCAGTCTCTGAAAGGCCAATGACTGTGACAGGAAGTGGAGATTGGGAGCACAGAGCAGAATGTGGACTGTCTGGCTGCCTATGTGACCTCAGCCAGGTTAGAAGCCCAACCAAGGCTCTTTCTGGGATTCAATGGGACTTGGATGGGGACAGTGAGCCATTAGCAAGATCAGGCAAGATCCAGGGGAACAATGTTGCATTCTCCCCTTCTGTGTTGCACCAGAGAGCTTAAACCCAAGATCTTCCATGTTCTCTTTCATTCTAGTGCAGTTATTTTATCTAGTTCTAGTCTTTATCATGTTTTCACAGCTGGGTGTCTTCTGCAGCCTGCCAACTGACTCAAAGTGAGAGGACAACAGAGTTGGGCAGGACTGTCATACATAACGGGGGGGATGAAGCACATTAGTTTTCTTTCTTGGCCTCCGGGTTGCCGTAACTGGAACCTGTCTTCTTCACCTCTGTGACTCCAATGAGTCGACGGATAGCTATAGAGGCTGCAGGAAGAACAGAGGAGAAAGACAGAAAGGGCAGAGTGAATTGCAAAAAAATTGAAATGTGCAATTTTCTTATACTTTGTTGCAATGACAAATAAAATTCTATTCCATTCTTTTTCTAATAGGCAGAAGGACAAAAATGTACAACAAAGCTGAGCCTGCAGAGTCAAAAACTTTCAAATATCTGTTTTCAAGGAACAGCCAGGAATCAGCGCATCCCATGAACCCGCAAGAAGAAGCTGTGCTGTTTCTGTTATGAAGGCCAAAGGCAACTTACCAATGAAGAGGAAGATGATAAAGCCAATGATGAGGAGGGGGGAACCGCTGACTATGACTCCACATGCAAAGTTGATGAGGGGTGAAAGGAGAAGTGTGGCCCAAAATAAGAAGTTCAGCAGTGTCCAAAGTCTGCGCCGTGGGATTATTGTGGGCCCAGGGAACTTGCCTTCCTTGTTGTACATTTCCTGCAGGGCATCCTGAAAAGGACAGGAGAAAGCAGTCTGAAGTGTATGAAGTAATCATGTGTGCCATTTGCCCTGAAATAACCATTACCAAACTGAATTCTTTTGAATGAATTGTCTTTAAGAATGTCCTCGCTTTACCCAAATGACAGAGCGGTTGGGGAACACCAAGAATGTAAGTGGTTAACTCAGATGACAGAATAATCCAAGAACAAATATCAAAACCAGTTAACCCTGGATGAGGCCAATAGGACCACATCACTGCAAAAAGCAATGATGGGATCCTAAGGACGCGGTCACACTGATAAACTGTACCGTGCTTAAGCACGCTTCAGCCCTGAAGCACGTTTCAAAGGGCCAGTGTGACTGCAACTGTGCTGTGCTTAAGCATGATTCACTTCTTTGCTTTGGCATGCTTCAGAGAGGTGGACTTTAGCATAGTTAACTTAACGCATGAGCAAAAGCATGCAAGCAGCCCTGGCTGAGTACCAGCCTAACTGGGAACGAGTTTGACATAGCCCGTAACAATGGGCCATCCACTCTAAATTCCCAGAGCACCCCCCCCAAGATGCCAAAGGGTACACAGTCAAAAGCTTTGTCCAGGTCCACAAACTCCCATGCCCCCTCTAGCACCCTTGCAAGGGTGTGCATTAAATCTCAAAGAAAGGAAACCCTAGCCCAAACCACTGAGACCAAAATTGAATTTGGGTCTTGGGGAAGAAGGTCATCAGAGGAAGAATGCAGCGATGACTCAAAAAAATATACAATTTATCAGAGCAAAATTGATTATTATCAGAGACTTCATGCATTAGAGGGTTTAAAGGAGACGCTTCCAGAATAACAGCAATTACCCATACACACACACACACACACACACACACACACACACACACACACACACACACACACACACCTTAACCCCAAAATAGGGGTATGGGAGACTGGGACCCCCTACTGTGGGCATAAACTAACAGGCCACTACAAAAAAACAAAAAAACAAAAAAATAAAAATAAAAAGCCTGGAGCACTTAATTTAGCTGAGTGAGAGAATTAGCCTGTGTGCATATATTGCTGTGATTTGTGAACTAATCTGCAGTTGTTGATACTATTATTATCCTGGCTTAACCATCTCAGGGGGGCCTCTGGCGACAAAGAAATGTGGAAAATAGATCAAATATTCTCTTTTTGCATGGTTTTGTATAACTTTTAACCCTGATTCTATAATGATTGTTTTTTGGATAAAATAAGCAACTAAAAATTAGTTTTGATTTTTCAAGGCATTTGGCCATCTCCCCATTAGTGTTTGCAATCCTCAATGGGGTCCCTAGTCCCGCTTTTGAAAATCACTTTTCCAGAGCGATGAAGGATTTAAGATCTTGCCACAATATGCTTTCACACAAACGAAGCACAGAGACTAAACTGTCAGAGAACCTCTGAGCCACAGTTGCCCCCAAAGAAAACTTTCACCGGCATATCGTCACACTATTAACATAATGGCCAAAGTCATTTTCTAAGTTTTTGGGAAAACACAAAAAAACTTTACCGAATACAGAGAACATATTTATTAATCATTTCAATCAAAGAGGCCTTCACAGTGGATAAATGATATGCATACAACATTGTGTGTCAATCATGTAACAATAAAGGATAAAGTGACTGAGGCCAATTTATCTAACACTCCAGTGCGACTTAGGCAGTTTTAGACCTGCAAATTCAAAACTGAAATTTCCCTGAGTTAAATTACACAAATGTCGATAAATCAAATTGGTCAGGAGACAGTTCCTTTCCTCGCCTCTCCAGGTCTTCTTTTCTGGGTTTTTTATTGAACTTATCCCATTTCTAACATCCAGCTTTGACAAGGTTTGAAACCTGACCATTAACTGTCCTTTAATTCCATAAAGAGAACTCAAAACTTAAGCCGCGATTTCACCAAGCAGTCCAGGTCGGTTCAGTACGGTTTGGCTCGGTTTGGGACAGTTAAGCCTGATCCCGTTTGCGTTTCCACAGCAAACTGTGCCCTCTGGTGGTAGGCGGTTCAGTCTGGCACCCATGCGGAAGGGTCCCAAGAAGTGGGACGGCTCGTCTCCGTTATTTGGGGATCTATCCCGGGATAAGTCAGTGGAAACACCACAAAATGTGTGCTGTACCTAGACGAACTGAACCGGTCTGCTTGGTGAAAACGTCAGGTCAATCATACGCTGAGTAGGCATACTCATACATCTCCTACCAAAAAGCAAAAACATTTCTTTAATTTTTAAAACTGCACAGCACACGTCACCCCGCTGTTCATCTATCTTCACTGGCTTCCAGTGGCAGCTTCAATCAAATTCAAAGCTGTTCTTCTGGCTTACAAAAGATTGTCAAGAAAGGCTCCTGCCTACCTGGGGTCCCTCTTCCAGGTCTACACTCCCTCTGACCCACTACACTTGCTTGTGAAAAACACCTGGTGCTCCCAGCCCAGCGCGGCTCTGAATCTCTAACCCGACTGTTCTCTGCTGTGTCCAAATGATGGAATGAATGACCTAACTCTGTACGATCCACAGAGTCCCTTTCTACTTGAAGAGATGCCTGAGGACTCATCTGTTCAGGGAACACTTAGGCCCTTAATCTGAGCCTTCTCCTCTTTGTCCTCAGGGGTAGAATGAGTCAGAAGGTCTCAGACCCAGCTTTTAGTGAACTTTCAGCACTTATTACTGAATGTTGTTGAAGGTTGAAGTATATTTTTACAGCAACTAATTGTGTTTAGTTGGCTGCATTAATCTACATAAAAAAGTTAAATAAAAAATAGATGAGATGGCCAGCCTTATCAAGAGATGATTTAAGCCAAAAACTTATATACATCCAAAAATGACTCAGGCGATTATTTTACTATGGTGATAGCAAGCAGAGATGAAGTTTTTACTGACCAATTTACTGTTGGTAAACAGTTACGACTTTACTGACATGAGAAAAAGCAGGGTGTTGCTTACTAATCGATTATGAACTTCAACTTACCTTCTCCTGGTAGAGCTTGTGCAGCCAGTTGGCACACTCCTGCTCATCATCTGGTATATCCTCCACAGGGAACCGTCTGAGAGAGTTACAAACGCACGTTTTATCACACAGCTTATCAAAGACACTTATGTTTGAGCATCAGAGACAAGATTCTATGTCAACATGAAATGTTGCTGTATGTCATTACAGTTTCATACCAGCAGGGTGCACCCTTGCCATAAACTACAGCACTTTGGATGCCATCTCCATCTCTAACATTTAGTCCACTCTCTCATGTTTCTATAGAACTACAGTAGAATAACTATTTCCCAGTAATAAAACAGGCCTTTATAAGAAGCAGAAACACTTAATATCAGTTCATGTCTGAAATTGGAGGATGTCTCTGGCACTCACCTTACGCTCATGTCAGCTTTGTATTTCTTCCCATTGACAATGCCCAGGAGAGTGGGAGTTTGGTTGTCTTTGAAGTTGAGAGTCACATCATACACAGCCGCAACTAAAACAGAAAAATGCACGTTCATAATCTGAGGTTTACATACGTTTGTAGAGACAACTTAGCTTGTGGGAGTGTCGGTTTGGATACCTGTGCCTTTAAGACACTGTAGTGTGGTGGTGAATCCTTTGGTTCGGGGCAGCAGGTGATATTTAAGCTTGGGAAGGCCTTTGCTCTCTGCTACCTGCATGCTGATTTGGTGCTTTGTCTCTGTAAAGCGGGTCCCCTCACAGTACAAAAGAAACTGTTCAGAAAGAAAGAGTGGTTATAATACACACTCACACTAACGGTGGAAAAAAGATGACAGACTGGCCTTTCTCTTGTGTTTCGAGGAAACACACACACATTATGATGCAGGCTTGAAGGTGACCTTTCTTTTTGTGCTGTTGCTTATACTTTATCTGTGTGGTTGAATTATCGATGAGTTTGACATAAGCGAAACAAGTTTCAGTAATGTTCACCATCTTTTTTCAGTCTGGCTTCCTAAACTCATTAAACCTTTGTCATTAGCAATGGCCTGCTGCTCCACTTAAGAGTAATTAGATCAACTGCCTAAACTGATCGGCCTAATCCCATCAGGTGAACTGGTTGTGTCACAGTGGAAATATCTAACGCCAAGTGCTTTAAACCCTCAGTAAAGGTGGACCAGGTCATGAGGCCATGAGCATGTATTCATAAATAAAAGGCCCTGTTTTTTATTTCAGGGTGAAGTTACAAAGAAAATATGAACAAAAGCCCCCCCGCCTAGATATATTACAACAGCTGGCCAGCTCAGAGGACCACTTGCCAAGATCAACCCACAACAGGGAAACTGGGTCAAAGGGTATAGTCCTGCTTTCCATTCTATTTTGCCTATGAGCAATTAGGTCAAAGATGACTGATTATTAAAACCATATACATTGTGTATGTATGGATAAATGAGCAAGCTGATAAGACTTAACTAAGTAGGGTGAAAAACAGCAGAAACAGACAGTTTGCTGGTTCATTACTTCTACCATGAGACAGAAAAGGACAATATGTCTGACATGTACCTACCCACATACATTCAGGATAATCTTTGAGCCGGGTCAGCCCTTTGAAGACAGTCTTTCGGTCCTCCTCCCACTTTCTTTTGCAGAACACTATCTCTAAGAAGTACCAGGTCCAGCCAATCAGAGGAACCTTCAGAAGCTCATGTTTGGCTAGCACTTTAGAACTCTAGAGAAGAAGCACATGTGTGTGTTTTTGATTAAAAAGTTCTCACAGTCAGCCTTGAAGTCCAGTCTAGTCTTGACACTGAGAGCAGAGCTGAACATCAACCAGAATCAACAAAATACTGTCAAAGTGTGGGATTAAGTACTTATTTTTTGGGCATATTTTGAAGAATTTACTGACCCCTAGTACACCAAATCTTTCACACATGGTCCAGCCACACAGGAAGTCAATCTCAAAATTGTGGTTGAGGATGACAATGACATGCTCTTTGCCAAATTTGTCCACTGTAGCCTGATCAGTGTATAGGGTGCAGTCTGTCCCCGACCACCATTCCAGCAGCATCACCAGCTCTGCAAAGAGAAAACAACAAATCACCTGCACTGTAAGAGCACTGTAAATGGTTTATAATATGCATATTCAACACTGAATATTGATAATTCTTAAGTGGGGTTGTATGAGGTATTTGTTAACAGTAAGTGTAGTACCCACAGAGGATGCTGGTCAGCTTGGCCCACTGAACCTGAGCAGAGGCTATTACATCCACAGATGGGCCAACGAAACCATGTAGTTGAGCTTATTTTAAGAAACTAAGACAGAGATTTCTTTGACAGCATTTGCTCAGTTTGGTCATTTGAAGTGCTCTTGGAAAGCACTATTCCCTGACATACAGATATATTTATTTTTGTGATACCAGGGTATATGCTGAAATCCTAAGGTTAATTCAATACCTTTTTAAGACTTTTTAAAAAACCTTTCATTAAGTCTTAAGTCCTTATCGTGACTTTAGGCTGTTGTAAGCAACCGATCTTTGATAGTTGTAGTTTGCATTTTAACATAAATTAGGTCAGCTGAGACAGAATAAAGCTTGGAAGAATAAATCGAACTTAAGGCAGGTTAATTGAAATTCCCTTTCCCACAAAAAGTAGCAGCAGTTATTCAAGGCAGAAAAAAACAAGAATTTTATTTAATCATTGTCAAAATTTAGGACATGTGCTTGTGTTATTTGCTTTCTATTAGTGTTACATACGGACGGCGAATAAACTACTAAACAAACTGAGTTTGTTGTCACATTAGCCTATGGATATGTTGGGCTGCTAACGCTACGTATAGCCCGCGCCTCACAAAATAACAACTTTGCTTGTTGTCACGTCTCAAACAATAGCGCTACACAACTGTATTAATAAATAACTTATCTCATCGCGTTGGATCCAGTAAAAAGGTGATTTTAACAAAGAAAATTTGTTCCAAAACAACTGACACAGGGGAGGGTGGGGAAAGCTTTCTCTAGATTGTAAGAATCCAAGATCCCAGGTTGTCAAAAGTCTGAGAAATTTTCTCAGGAGACTTGAGAAACTCTTATGATCTAGAGTGAAATATTTTGAGACACTAAAGCTTTTACTAGATCCTCATGCTGATCTGTGATGAGTGTGACGAGCAGAATGATCGTCCAATCACCAGGTGTGGTTATTTTTGAAGGTCCAGACCCTGAAAACATTTTCGAACCAGATGGACTATCTCCGTGGCAGATATATGGAACTGTGTGTCTGGCATGTCAGGTTAGTTTGTAATAGTCGCAAGGAGGAAAATAAATATCCATGGATACTTTTGGAGTCAAAGCTTGAATACCAAAATACCAAAGTTTAATACCTCATAACATTACCGTCAAGACTTTTTAATACTTTTTTAGGGCCTTAATTTTACCACAACTGATTTATCAACTTTTAATACTTTTTAAGACCCCGTGGACACCCTGGATACAATCCCTTGATTAGTTTGTTTACCTGAAACTTGAGTGGAGATAATCAGTGGTGGAAACTGTGATGCCATGTGTGGGGTGGGGTTGTGACTGATACCAGGGGAAGGGAGGGGTAGCCACCCCACCACCCCCAGTTCTAGATGTTAGTGGATTGTGGGGCTGGGGCCAAGAGCTTCGCTTGGGTCATCAGGAGGACAACATTTCCATGACCCTAACACCTCAAAAGGTCTTGGGTTGGGATCTACAACTCAATAAGTCTACATTGGTGAGTTTCCTAAAGTCCATTCCAGTTCTCTGATGAGGTCCTCTACAAAAGGGCAGGGCTAACTATCATCCTCTATGGGTAATGCACTTGAACACTTTAAAACCCCACTTAAAAATACCCTAATATTACTTAGATGCTTTACATCAGCTGAAATATAAATGAAGTTTTCACTTCAGGAATGAATATAACAGAGGAAAATAGCATCATGTACTCACGACTCCAGAGGGAGTAGGACAGTCGGCAGTTAATTCTGCGATAGAGCTGCTTGTTAATTGGCCACAGAATGCAGGTGCAGAGCTGAATAAAGTTTATGATGAGGCCGCTCACCACAAACACAAAGCCCATTAGTAACTGCAGGATAAACAGGCTCTTCAGGTAGGCCAGCAGAGCCATGGCTAGGGAGCCTGGGGGGCCGAGAAGGCTCCTTGCTATACAATAAGACCAACCTAAGAGGGGGCAGGGGCTGGAGAACAAAAACCAGAAAATCATGTCAGCAGGTTTTACTCTGTCAGGCACACATGCTTTTAAAAAAAAAAAACCAATGCTGTTTCTTACCACTGTGGATCCTTTCACAAGCCTCGTTTACACGGCCCTTCAGCCAGTAATACAGACCTGTGGAGAACAGAGGAGAAGAGGGGGTTGAGCTGACAACAGAAGAAAAAATCTAAAACATCAGGATGCAGGATTTTGTCTTAATAATAGTTTGATGAATCACAAGAGGAAAAAAATGTACCTGAAAGTTTAAACTGGCACACATAGAGCATTCACACATTTAAATGGATGAGGTCTGACATGATACCCTCTCAGTTTGCTCTTCACTGTAGACTTCTCTTGTTTGACATTAAACAGTTTCAACTTTCAAAGTATGGATGAAGGTGTTTTCAGTTCACAATGTGCTGACAGCGTGTCCCAAATAAAGCTAACATAAAATCTGTGTGAAAACACTTTTTAAACATATATACATGGGCACAGTTAGCATTGGGTTGAATCATCTTATCCCTCAATAGCGTGCTTTGAATGTTACTAAACTAAGACCAGTTTCTGGAACTCTGCAAGAAAAGAGGTTTCCCATTCTTGCCTAAATTGGAATTTCATCTGCTTAATCGTTAAGGGTTTATTTGTCCCAGTGATATTAAGATGTGTCTGCTGTATCTCACTAGGTGAAAAGGACAGAAAGCAGGCAGGCCAGTTTAGTACCCACTCATCTACAACGATGCCCTGCTGTTTTGGCATAATCTGCCAAAACTTGCATTGTTCTGTTGTAAATGGTACTTCAGTAAATGTGTAAGATTCCTTTGATTGGGGACCTTGTGCATTCCCATGTCAAAATTTCTGATCCCCCTTCCCTTGGGAGCTGGGGATACAGTGTGCATATTTTCCAAAAAGAATGTCAAATTAAATAGATTGGACAGAATCCCACTTCCACAAAGTTCATTTTAAATGGGCTCAGTTCTACAGAAGTCATGTTCTGGATTGTTATACTGTTAGTATGGTTTCATCTTTGCATGGTTTTTAGTAATAAAATACATATTTTTTGACTACACATATTTATTCTTAATTAAATTACCTTGCAATGCTGTGTTCATGTCCAGCATGGAAAATTGGCTACCCTTCCACTCCCTCACAGTCACAAGTATGCATTCAGGTACCTAAACGTGGTACCTTTTGATATTACATGAACCGGTACCCAGTACTTTTGACAGAATTCGGTCGGTACCCATAAAAGTACCTAATTCAGTACCCATGCCTAGATATGCCAAACTGTGCCATTTGAAAGGATACAGTACCAATGCCTGGTACATGGCGATTGGTAGAAGTACTCAGCAGTACCAACACTTGATACTTTTTCATATGTTTATGAGGTAACAAATATTTATTTGTTTGATAATAAAATCTCAAAGTTTTTTTAAATGAACATATTTATTTCTCAGTCTTTAACCTTGCGATACTGTGTTCATGTCAAGCATGGAAAATTGCCTACGCTTTCACTCCCTCATAGTCACAGGGATGTGTTTAGGTACCGAAACATGGCTGATTTTACGTAAGAGTAATCTTTAAAAGGAGTACCTATAAAAGAACCTAATTTAGTACCCATCCCAAGTAACAATATTTTTTTTTGGATATGATTTTGAGCCCATGCAGTGAATTCCACCACAGAGGTACGTCTTTTTTTAGGGCCCCAATGATCAAAACCACCTGGAGCTTGTTTCGTGTTTGTCCCTTAAGTACAGAGATTTCTCAGGGTTCTCTAAATCTTCCATGATGACATAGTGTTAATGATAAAATTCCCAAATCCTCCGTCATTTTAGGCTTTGAAGCATTATCCTAAAATTGTTTGGCTATTTGTTCACATAATCTCTTCTAACATAATGAGCCTCCTATCATTTTACTTTTCAGAAACCCAGCTTCTCTGGAATGGCCTTTTTGATACCCTGCCATGTTATGAACCTGTTTCAAAGTAACCTCAGATGTTTGGAGATGCCCTTTAGGTTCTTTTTTCTGGAATTACACAACTTTTTCAGCATATCACTGTCCCTGCCCCATTTCTAAAGCCAGAGTTTTCAAGAAAATGAGCTTTGTCAAACTGAAAACTCTGGCTTTTGACTTAAAAGACTCCACACATTTGGGTAATCTCACTTTGTAATTTTCCCTCCTAGAATGAACTTGGTCAGGTGCAGATGTGCACTCAGCAGTGGATATCACAGTAAAGCAGTAAAAATATTTATCAGGTGTCCTTCTGAACCTTCATCTAGAGGCCCTGTCACAAAAGTCTCCCACCAAAACCCTGGCTTTCAGACAAGTAGCCATAAAGTGGCAGGTCCCTTGTGTGTTGATCTGTGTGCATGCCAGCCACAGCTGATGGAGCACCTGCTAACAGCAGGGCAGGAGGAGAGAGGCTGCAGCTACATGAAAAATAAGGAAAACTTCAGCATGGCTTTATCGGTGACATGGTCATTTTGGTATATTTACCCATAATCCATACCCATAATCATTATGCTTAATTAAAGTGTAAAAAAGGAATCTGAGCAGGCCTACAAGTCTGCACTGTTAAAGCAGTATTTCAAGCAATGTGTAAAAGTTCTTAATCTAAAAAAACAAAATTCATTCAGTAGATTGTTTTGTTCTGAGCAGTACTGAAACTTGAACTAGTGTACTGAACTAAATTGATATTTTTGTGCATCATTATGCTCCTAATGTGCACCCACAAGAAGTCACTTAGGATTTGCACGGCTGGCTGCTGTGGACCTGTCAGACTCCAGCTGCTTTGGCTTTCTACAGTGTCACCAAAATCATCACTACAACACCAAACTACTGACTGTGTCTTTCTCTCCCCGGCCACATCACTCTCTCTTTTTGCCTCTGTCAACATTTCTCTCTCTTGCCATTGTAAGTTGCTAAATACTGCGAAGGTCTGCACTCATGGTGGTGATCAGACTCATGATCTTGTCTTGATGTTGGGTTTCTGTTGATAAAACTTGATCAATGTTAACACGGGTAGACCTTTTAGGGTTTCTGGAAAGTGTCATGAGATCATGTTTACTATGGTTTGGCGTCATATAAAGATTGATTGACTCAGCGTATGAATGAATGAATGAATGAATGAATGAATGAATGAATGAATGAATGAATGAATGAATGAATGAAAGGTGGTATAGAGATATGCCCCAAAGCAGAAATCAGGACAGATTACAGATGTTAAGTATTATAAAAAATGTTACAAGTTGATTTTTTTCCTACAAATCTCAGTACAAGCTCTTCTGTAACCACACTGTCACCACAACACTATTTCTCAAAAGAATAAAGCAATTTTTAGAGATGAATGCATCTGCTCTTACAGAATAAAGTGCCATTTGTTGCCCTAAACTCAAAAAGAATAGTAAAGATAGAAATTTGCTGAAACTTAAAAGTCAATCAAACTTACAGCTACCACAGAAGCACTTCATGGTTCGTGGTTGTTGGTGAAAAAAGAAGCACTGACATGTGATTCATTTTACATCTGCTAATTGCTGATGATAAAACCACTGTTTCAACCTTCTGAGCATCAATCAGCACTGATACGGTTTAGGACATGTTAGTTTAACAGCAACAACCTCTAGTCAGCCATGACAGATTTTATTTCAACAATAACACAACTTGTAGGAGTTCATTAGCTACCATTACCACTGCTTATCTCCAGTGACAATGACAATCTATTGTGCCATCTATATGTGAATATGATCAGTTAATACTTAAGATGCTTTACAAGACAGTCTTTGATATAAGTAAAAATTACAGTGTAAATGTGACTGTTATTTTTTATACACTCATCTTTAAAAAAAAAACAAACAAACAAAAAAAAACTTTATTCTGGTGCTATTTACTTTTTCTATATAAGCTAAATACTTTATAGATTTTGTAGCACATTATATATAACTAGGGGTGTAACGGTACATGTATCCGTGCCAAACCGCTCCATAAGGCCGTTCAGATTGGTACAGTGCTGTATTTGAACAAGTACAGTAAGTTTACGTTAGCCGCTGCACATGGCTCTTTAATATTCATGTGAGTACTCGTCTATGATTGGCTGAGCAAGGAAGGTGTTTTAATATTCATGAAGAAAGTGGTCTGTGAGTCATGCTTTGCGATCATGTGCATATCATGTGGACATGACGTCTCATGGTGAGCCAATGAGAAGATAGATATCAAAGAGCTTCCGTAGCCACAGGAGCTTGTGTCTGAATTGTGAATCATGGCTGCTGCTAACGACCAACCGGAGCTTGAAGAGCCTCCCCCCTCGCTGTATAATGGCAAGTTTTTGGTTTAATAAACATGCTAAACAAGCAAATGGTTTTGTGTTGTTCCATACTGTACTGAAAATGTACCAAACCGTAACCCTAAAACCAAGGTACGTACTGAACCATGATTTTTGTGTACCGTTACACCCCTAGTTGAAATACAAAAATCTACAAAGTAAACTGTGCAACAAGTAGTTGTTTCTGTGGCTTAATGAACTTCTACTGATTCTGTAACTCAGATTCTAGGTACAGACCACAAACTCTTGAATGATGAGAGGTTGAAAAACCAGACACCTCAGTACAAACTCTGTCCAAAGTGCAGGACCCCCACTGGTTGAAAAAATAACACATTTCGAAATGCATTTGATGGCTTCAGTGACAGACTGATTCAACCTAGGTGCTCCACAGAGACTCAGGAAATCATTCCTGCCTGTGGCCATGAGGCTGTACAACTCCTCACTCTGACGGTCTTTAGGTTTACTCTGGACTCACTGGTTTAAGCAAAATGTGCAACAGTTACCTCAATCCAACCGTTTGCAATACCCATATCTAATGTCAGTATTTGTGCAAATATAATCCATAAATTATGTCATTATTTTTATACCGTTTTCTTAGTGAATGTTTATACTTATCTTCAAATCCACATTACACTCATGCTTACATTTTGTACTTTCTTATAGCTTATATTTTATTCATATTTTGTACTGTCTGTTTTTAACACTTTTTGACTTGGAGTAGCTGTAACAAATATGAAGGGTACCTTTCACATTTTAAATGATACGGTATCAATGTCTGATACCTGGCAATCTGTATCGGTACTTTGTACCAATCATTGGTACTTTTGTGTGTGTTTATGTGGTATAAAATTTTTTAATGATAAAATCTCTTTTTTTTTAATTAAAAATATTTATTTCTCAAATAATAATAAGTAATTAATTCTCTGCAGGCTGAACCGCTTTAAAAACTCTTTTATCCCAACATCTATTAAGATTATGAATGAACTGATGTAGTTTTGATCTCTCCTGACTCCTTGGCCTTCATACTGGTTTAATGTATTTTATTTAAATTACTGGCACTGTGCAATAGGGATGTTCTGAATGTAATTGTGATGTGATTGTGACTGTGTTGTTTGTGCTATGAATTTGTGCTGCTCTTTTATGACTGCAGGACCAGCAAGGAGCCCATGACAAATTTCCCCATTGGGACGATATCGTATATGAAATGAAATGAAATGAATGAAATAGATAAACCTGCAATGCTGTGTTCTGTACAGTATGGTAAATCACCTACTCTTCGACTCCCTCACAGTCACAAGGATGCGTTGAGGTATCAAAACATGGTACCATTTGATTTTATATGAATCAGCACTCGGTATCGTGAGCGGAATTAAGCCGGTATCTGTAAAAGTACCTCATTTGGTACCCCTCCCCAGTATTAAGTATCAATTAAACATTTCTGATTCTAATTGCCTTTTAGGGAGTATTTATTTCTTCTGAGGATAAAAAGAAATTGTTACGTGTTGCTGCATGTTTCTTTTACAGTACACCAGTTATCACAGCATTGCTGAGTAAAGTTTTAGATTTTGTATTGTACCATGAGTTAGCCACCCCTACATAGACATAGTGTCCTTGATGTCACCCAACTATTTCTAAAGATGAGTTTTGAAGCCTGGGTGCCATCTTGAACATACTGATTCAACTTATCTTGAGTCAATCAAGCCAGAGGGGAAACTAGTGGAATTGAGGAAGGAATCTGGCCTCCTCACATCTAAAATGCTGACAGCCCAAGTAAGGTATTCATAAGAGCGAGGTTACTGACACACCACCAGTAAGAAACACTAATTCTCAGTACCCATCCATAACTCCAATTATATTTCACTCATTTTTCCTTTTCTTCATTTAAATCACCATCCCAGATCAGCATGATAACCAGCAGTGCCCAACAAATGGTCGGAAGGGGAGACGATAGATAGAAAGAGGAAAAGACAGAGACGTAAAGCACTTACACATTGCCATTTCAAGGCAAAGCATAGTATCACCCATGATTTAGTGAAAATGTGCAACACCCTGGGGTGTAACAGTGCAGCAGAGTCATTCCACCTCTAACCCTAAGGAGTAACAGAAGAAACATACTGGGAATAATGTGTCATCTTAGTTTATGACCTCTGAATTGCTGTAAGAACAAATCATTAACAGGCCTCATCCACACACAGATCACCCTTTGTGATAATGACATTTTGAAGTGCTTCAAGACTTGAGTTATTTTGCTGAAAACCAAATAGACTGGCGGCTACATTGAAAGTGTTCAAACTGCTCCACCGTTTTTCACATTTTATGGTATGGCTGAATTCCACAACCCTGATAGGTTTCTAGCCTATCAATGGGCTGACCATTGACACTACACCCATAGGCTACAAAGAGTGACCAATCAAATCAATGAGCATGAAACTGTGTTCCTGAAGCTAACCCACGTGTGCACATGAACACGTACACTACACACAGGTAGGCCAGCCTAAATATTCTTGAAGAATACTTAGTCACCAAAATATTTGATTACTACCACCTTAATCATAACCATCCCAACATCAGTTACAAGCTTTACAATCCCATTTTAACTTGTGTTTGGACCTGCCTGAATGCTCATGCATGGAAAACTTGTCAACAAAATTTCAATCTAGTGTTTAATAACTCTGCTTCCAACAACACAACATCTTATATTATCGCCAGCATTCACTGCTAACTCTGCCAGGAGAACAGCAAAAGGAGCCATATCACTGGTTTGATGTTCCACAACCAAGGATTGACAAAAGTACAGTGATCCTGGGTATCAATCACAACAACACAACAACATGCACAGACAGACTGTGTGTGTCCTTCTGAGACAAAGTTCTTAAGATAATATTGTGTGACCACACTCAGTTTCAAGAAAGAACCAAACCAATCAAAAACATAGAAACCGTGTGTCTATCACCAGAAAACTTAAAAAGCAATAAAACATTGAAAAAATTGCTCAGTTTAAAAACAAACCAAACTGTCGACCTTCCTGTCATAACTTGCATCACATTCCTGAAAGGACAATGACAGAAAAAACAACACTCTGAATTAAACAGTTGATTTAAACCATTTTTCTTATAAACAGGCAACAAGTATTATACACTGCTTTATCTATCAGCCTTGATGTAAAGGAAATAGAATCTTACATGAACACCAAGAGAACTCCAGGTCAGTTTCCGGAGCCCACATAAAACTGTTTCTCAATCCCTGAAGTGAAGACACACGTGTGTTGAAATACTGTCACGTGGTGCGCATGTGTGCAATCTATTCTCTGATTACAAGTCCAAACAGCCACAGTTTTCTCCACAAGATGTCACAGAAATGACCTTTGTTTCTACTGTGGCAAGAAAGTTACACTGTGGCACATTTTATTTGAGGCTTCCTGGTTATTTGTTTTTGCGAGTGTGCAGGCTTACACACTCAATCACAGGACAAGCAGGCTAAAAATAAATACAAGGGTTACATCCCAAAAAGAGAAAGATCAAACAAAAAGATGCTGCATAGTACTTGCAAAATGGCAGTGTTTTTTTTTTAAATTTATTCAAATGTTTCATTTAAAAGATAAATACATTTAACTACTCCAAAAAATTGTTAGTTCTTTAAAATATTTCTTTGACTCTTTGGTTAATGTAATATAATAGCACAAAAGTTGCTAAGAGAACTGGGGGTCACCATATGAAAATTTAAACACCAACTACTGTTTTTCCTGTATGTTACACAGTGTTTTGAACTTTCATGGCAATGACTTGATGAAAAAACAAATCACTGAACAACAGAATGATTAAGTGAAGTTAAATTTGGTTTGATGTACATTTAATAATTGACTATTAACTCATTTTTTACCTGTCCTTATGTTTATCACATTGACAGGTAGAGATGGGTACCTTTCATTCTTAAAAATGATATGGAACTAATGTCCAGTACCTGGCAATTGGTATCAGTACTCAACTGACCAACTTTTGGTAGTTTTGTGTGTTAATGTGGTGATAAATAACAACCTGTTCAACAATGAGATCTCAAGTTTTTTCAATTTTACACATTTTTTTCTCAATATATAAACTTGAAATGATGTGTTCATATCCAGCATGGAAAATTGCCTACTCTTCCACTCCCTCCAGTCATATGGATGCATTTGTGCACCTAAACCGTTTGACTGTTTGATTTTTTTGGTGAATCGTTAATTGATACAACAGAAGGACTTCGGTTGGTATCTATAAAAGTACCTAATTTGGTACTCATCCCTATTGACAAGAGATATTACAGTATGCCTATTGCACAAACAGGCCATTGCCTCTGCGTATCACTAGGCAAGTAGTTTGGTTGAGTGATAAAAAATAAAAGTAGTTGAACACAGAGATCTCGGCTCTTCTCCACATCTGTGACAACACATAGTAGTAGTCACCATATTGGAAATGCTGACTCAAGCTAGCTAAGGTTGACCCAGCAAGAGAAAAAGAAGGCGGTCTTGGTGTTGGCCTTTAGCCTCTTGTCAGTCATGTCAACAGCCTTAAAGATGTTATACTATACTATACTCTCTTGTCATTTGACCACTCAACGCACAACACGTTACTTTCACCTATTAACACCACATTCATATGGGGTGGTGGGACCATGTCACAAAGCTGTCACTTCAAGTAACGTCATGAACCATTACCTTTTGCAGGATCATGTGATTACGGCAAGTCTTTTGCCAAGCTGTCACTGGAAGAAACAATATACAGAAATGTTGTGCTGTTTGCCTAAACTAGCATTATACTGGAAGTCCTGTTGTACAGTCTCAGATTAAATCTGTCTTGAAGCCAATAAGCAGATCCTAACAGCAAAAACAAACATGTTTTTACCCTGGTAAAAAAATACCTGTAGTTTGAAAGGTGCATTGCTAACAATTTACTTTTGCCCTATCAGAGGCACAGCTGACCTGACTGAAAAGCATTTAAACTGCAGCTGTTAGTGGTAGGAAAAGAGGCGGACTTAAGGTTTACTTTGCTCTTCCTTGCTATCTCAACAGAAGTTAGGTTGTGTTTAGCATTTCCGACATGGCATCCAAAGACATTACCCTGATGAAAACACATAAGCAACATGTCTGGTTTGTAGGGTACTCAGCACCACTCAAGTGGCAGCTTGTTGCAGCAGGTCATTAAAGCTATTGGGGTCAAAAGAACCTTTAACAAAGCTGCAGTGACAGGTGTGTCAAACATTTAGTTCACAGTTCTTTGAGCTGTATCTTCATTTTGATGATTAAGAGTTGATCAAAAAGACCAAAGGAATGTGCTGCCAAACAAGGGTAAGTTGAGGTCTTCTCACAAAGCAATGACAAATGAACTGATGCCGTCTATTGGTTGGTTGTAACTCTGCACTAAGAGAGAAATCATAAATGAAAGTAAGAAAGATGCATGCAGGCAATGAGAACTTGTACCCACAGCATAGTTTTTGCACGTACGCTACCAAGTTACTACCGCATCTCTCGAGGTGCAGGATGTAGGGCCTTTCTGTACTGACTAGACACAGCTGCAAATACTGTTATACCTCCTTCTCAAAAGACTTGTCTGGTGACAAGTTTTTCAAACACAGTGTTCTTGACATCTCCAACAGCATTGGCAGCTATTATTTCTGCTCATTGTGAATCAAACAGCACTGAGGACCACCGGTTCCTCGTTCAGCGCAAATGTTCCGTATCCTATACAAGTCAATGATGCCTGTGCCTGGTGGTGTGGATCAGACTCCCTTGCAAATCATCTAGCATGCGGACTGTGCTGGTACAAGTGGTTTCGAAGGGTCTGATTAGACACTTGGGAACCTCTCATCTCCCTTGAAAGTGCCTGGTGTTCTGTGGCAATTCTCCATCCGGTTCCACAGGGCACTGTTCACAGTGATCATGAGCATGAGCTGTGGCCAAAGATTGTCCACTTTCATACCTTCCTGTGACTCTTACAGTCTGTATCTGTTGTAACCCATTGGGGACACTCAAGGCTCAGTGGTAACTTCCCTGAGAACATCCTGCATGAAGCCTCAAAATGACCAGGTCCTGTCAACGTTTGTTAGGCGTCACTATGGTCCCATGATGTCAAATTGTGAATATCATGCAAATTATTGCAATAAGCACTGAAACATTTAACAGTTGGACACGTGCATTCTAAAGTTTAGACTAGGTCAAATTAAGTTCACCTGTAAAGGTTAAAGGGCATTAAAGGTGCATTCTGAAGTGTCCACCGAAAGCTGAATACACCCACTTTTTGTGAGCAGCGTGTTTTGGTTCAGCAAGGCTGTCATAATTCATTCTTGTCCAAAGAATTTATTATGATTTTTGCTCAGTTTTCTTTCAGCATTTCAAGTCAAACTATCAATAGAAAGTCCCTGCAATTATGACAATAAACTGGAAGGTCTCCCTCCTCCTCCCACTGCTGGGTGTCTTGCTGTCTGTGCAGCTGTTGTAGAGTTATGGTTTTCTATACTTGACCACAGTTTCTATGTTTGTGTTTTTTTCTTGCAGGAAAAGCTCCTCTTGGAACTTGTTGATTTTCTAATATCTCTCACTTCACTACACATCACTTTATAATACTTTATGATGCTGATATAAATGATAATGCTATTAACTTCATCACATTATCAAACCAAGTAATAGAGAAACATTTCCCAATGATGTGGTTGTCTAGCCAGACTTGATGTGTTCTTTTTAAGCATCATATGACAAAGACAAAAGAAGTTTAAAGATATAAACACTGGACTCATTTATGCTAGCATCCGATGGAAGCAAAACCCGTGCAGGGACCACCTGGCACACAAAAGATTAGTGAGGCTGACAACATTAAAGCTGCTTAGGAAGAAACTGATGTCTCTACATTACCTGAACTACCTGCTCTAAACTACTTTTTTATTACCGGGAAACCTGAACTTTTTTTGAATATCTATTTCCCAAACAAAACAAACAACTAACAATAAACACTTCTTACAAGAGGTCTCTGACTTAAGAAGTGCACACAAAGGTACACAGGATTAATATTTGCCCTACTCAGGGTTCTTAGTGAGGTAATTTTCAAAAGAAAAACCTGCTGATTACTTGCAGCTTATTTATCTAATTTACCCCAAAGTGCGGTGCCTTTTTAATGTCCTCACAAAACGTAATAAATCTTTTATTACCCATGATAGCCAAGGTACTTCCTTCTGTTTAACTTACCAGTAGACATAATAGGCCATTGCCATGACCACCAATGCCCCACATATCCCTGTGAAGATCATTACAGCGCTTTGGTTCAGCATTGTGGCTGTTGGTGGCGCACCAAAAATTAATCCAGAATAAAAATAGTGAAAGGCCTGCAGAGAGCAGTGGACAATCACAGGGCCTTCTGCTTCATAGCCATGATAATCCTGCAGTGGGGAGGATTATGATGATAACAGCAAGAACACAACTAGATCCCAGATTCTGTTAGAGGAAGCAGCAAATCACAGAAAGGGTTAATTCAGGATCCTGAATTTCCTTTTTTGTCCTTATGAGAAACAACAAAAAGTCCAAAAAGCCTTTGTGAAGTCTTGCTTGAGTCTGCAAGTCAGTGCAATGAAGTCCGAAAGAGGGCTCACTTCTGGAAGGAAGGAGGCATACATACTGTAAGCAGCGTCTTACTTGCATTCCCATTCCCTAATCCAGTGGATCAGATTAGAGCTGATTAGCAGGCTATGGGCACCCTGGATATGTCACATTAAATTAACGCCAACATAATAGAAGGCTAGGCTCACCCCAACCAGATTTAAAAGAACAACGTCTGTTAGACAAAAGGGACCAATCAAAATGTAGAAATACCCAATTCGCGTTGCCATTGGCTACACTGAGCATTAAGCAGAAGAGATGACCCCGAAGTAAGTTGATAGTTTCCTCGAACAACCCTTTCATTTGAGTTGCCAGGCTGTGCTCTCTACATCTTTGGTCAAGGTTAGTCAGAGGTGAAACTCTAAACCAGAAAATCAGTGGATTGCCTTCACCATCCCTGTTCCACTGCCTTTTTTACAGTACATAAACAGACTTCACCGGAAATAGTGTTCAGGGAACAATTTTTCTCAGTTGAGGCAGAAGTTGGCCAGTGGGAACACAAAAAGCCTGTGGCTTCTTATGCCTACCTCATGTCAAATGTTGTTTAGACAAGCTAGCAGAGAGTGTATAAATACACACAAGGGTTTACTGAAGCAAATAGGTCAAAGGTAAGAGTACAGTCCTGAGGCCTTGCCATAAGGTGACAAAGCCAAATGTAGAGATAAAATGACACCGCAATAGCTGCACCCTGAAGGTCATTCATGTTTTGAATGTTTTATCTTTCGCATGCCATTGCTTAAAGTAGCTGTTGTAAAACAGTCACAGGCCAAGCACTGTTAAATATAATCAGTCTATCCCTACCTTTTTCAGCGTTATAGCTAAATCAGTAAAACTGTTCTAAAGCCTGAGCTGACAGTTCTTTTTATTTTCTATCATCAATAAATCCAATACTTGTGCTACAAATATATGTATACATGTCAGAGCTTTTTAATAACATGCAAATGTAGCAGAAGGACTTTGAAGGCATAAAGTAGTAATTAAACTAAAACGTACCATATTACGCTGGAATGGTGCCAGAGAGGGACAGAGAGAAGGAGAATAAGCCCGGTTTCCTAGTTGTGTTGCCAAGTAACAGACCTCTGCTCATTCTTTTTTCTACTCAAAATGTCATCTGAAGGTGGGCTTTTAGATAACATAAACCAAGACTATAAAAATGTTTTACAAATAAAGAAAATAATCAGGGAATTGGAGGTCTGTAACAGATATTTTTTAGGAAGCAGAATTGGAGAAATTTTCTCAGTGTTAACAGGACTGAATGTCATCTACAAGTCACAGATAACAGCCTCATTTCATACGGATATTGGTGGTTAGACTTTGTAATGTCCATCTTCAAGCCGTGGTTGACCGAGAAGAAGCACTCTCAAAAGTCTGACAACAAGCATTCAGCAAGAAAAGATTTAAATGACTGTAAAATAACTCATGCTCAGAACAGGGCCCCAGACTAACTTTTTGCATTGGTTGCACCCGTGTGCCTAAATTTTTTTTCTTTTTAGGTCCACCAGCACAAAATTTAGGTGCACCCAAATTTTTAATTGCACCACCTTAAATGCCATCAGGTCAGGTCCTATGAGCGCAAGAAGGGTAAACAATCAGCTAATGTATAATGCACATGATTTAATTCACAGCATGAGCACTGCACCGATCATTATTGCAGTCTCCACAAACTGATCAGGATGAGGTTTAAAGTAAATACAAACACTCAGAGTGACAAGGGAAACTCTGCTGGTGCTGACTTTATATGTGGCTATAAACCTGGAGACAGAGATGAAAGTTTTCTCCTCGACTTATGAGATATCTACATTGTGACGTGCATCATTACAGCATATTAGACCTAGAGTTAGATGATAACACGTCTGTAAACACTGGTAAATGATCATAGTAAGTGGAATCAATTTTCTCCAGTTATTGTGTGTCTTATGTGCGCAGAGCAAGGCTAACTCCGCCATGGGCTACGCAAAGCTGGGAGTTGTGAACATGCAAACAGCAGTGAGTGAACAGAACCACGGCCAATCAGAGGAAAGGACCCGCCCACACTCTGTCTCTAGTTGGTTTAGACCCCTGTATGACCCTTCTCTAAGTGTGAGTTCTGTTACAGGAGAACGCAGAGAGATGGTGATATTAGTCACACCCTGAAATGTTTTGGCCGCATATGTGACCAAATTGGTCGCACTCTGAAGCCCTGCAGAAGTACAGTTGTTCAAACAGTGAACTTTTTTTTGTTTTTCGTGGAACACCTCAAGTGGCTCCTTTGCGACAAGAGTGGATGCTCAGTGGCCCTCAGGTAATTTGAGTTTGAGACCCCTGCTCTACTGCATGAGTAACTAACAGGATAAGAAATAAAAAACATTCATCAGAAAACACCCATTAACCAATTTGCTAATTATTGCACACAGTAACATACTAGTTGTTATATTTTTTTCAACATCAATCATATTGCTTAACCATAATAACAAAAATAATGAAGATAAATGAAAGTTGGCTTTTTTAACCTTATTAGTGTTTTTTCTTTATTTGATAAGATAACATTTACTAGAACACCTTAAATATGCTGTTTTTAGTTGAGCAGGTGACCAATGTACACATGCAGCTGCTTTCTTGGTCGGGACTCCCTTGAAAAAGAGATTTTGTATCTTAATGGGGAGATTCCAGGTGAAAAGACAAAGTACAAGCACAACTACAGGCTCATTTTAAGCCAGAGAAAAATGAAGGATGGTAGGGACTTAATTCAGTAGTCAATTCAATGTGTTTTTTTTGTTTTTACAAACCATGAAAATGCAAAAGAACATCAACTTATTCATAAAATATATTCTTTCTGTCTTAATGTCTTGATCTTGGGTTATGACAAATTGCAAGCAAGCACAGGCAAATGGGAAAATTTGCTTTTGTGTATGCTTGTGGTGTATGAGTGACAAAAAAGCCAAAATTGATCAAATCCAGCTCATAATGTTTTAGAGTACCTTTAAAATAACATTCACTACTGAGGAAAATGAGATGGGAGCATTTAAGAGGCAGGAAAATACTTGAGAGCTGGGTGACATGCCTTGTTTCAGTCAATCAATGGTTACAACCCTTTATCACTCCCTTAGCCAGACAAAGTCTGGAATGATGAGTGATAAGACGCCGGGACACATGGGGTTCTTTTTGATGTAGTTAGCTAGAACTAGGATAATAGCACAGGGAGGAGATGGTTGCTAGTCTTCCTGCTCTCAATTTAAAAAGAAAAGTAAAAATCAACAGATGGTTCCAAAATCAACTAATTCCATACATATCAGTGGCTTATAGAGTCATTTTTGCAAGTTTTGTTTGACTTATGTATCAAAAACAGGGATGGAAATGTCAGCTGCTTGAAGGTACAATAAAGGTGTTTCTTTCTGTAATGAATGACAAGGAATGCATCCAAATGAACATAATTTAAAAGACAGCAGCTGTATGCTAAACAATGATAACGTTGTAGAAATTTCTAAAGCATCTGTGGCATATAGTTCAGAAGCCCTGCTAATGGTAATCATGCAAACATGGACCAGTGCGGTCACATACCAATGATGTACTGGCACGCCTACAAGTAACGGTCTGCAGACATATAGAATGGAGATGAAACCAGTGAGTGAATTTCTGCATTTTGTAAAAATTCACAATGGTGAAGGCTCAAAAAACATATTGTCAAGCTGTGTCAATCACCTGGATTATTTTACCTATTTTTGCACTGCAATCAGAAACTCCCAGTCTGTGTTTTAGCCCTTTAAACAGATGAAAAATATGACTATGGAGGAACCATCAAGCATATCAACAAACTTTTAATTAACTATTACACACAAGTCTGTAAATATCATCCACGCTGCACCTCATCCAGCCCTCCCTGTGTGTCTGCATTCCTCTGAGTTTCTTTTTTGGCCTTTAGGATTGATGGAATGTGAAGTGAAAGAAAGAGAGATGCAGAGACGGAGAGACTGATGACAGTGCCTTAATACTTTTAGAAGCTTTACTTGAAAACGTTTTTTTCTTGTTAACACATCAGAAAAATCAAATACCTCGGTAACCACTTTCAAACTAAGTTATATCTTTAAAAAAAGACAAATTAAGCTTAGAACTGAGCTTAAGTTTCAGAAAGTTATACGTTGCTGATGAGTACAAAGTGCACTGCTGGATGTAAAAGGAAAGCCTGAATGGATATCTCAGAGCCCTATAGGACCATAGATAAAATGTGATTGGATGATGTGTCAAACAGTCATATCCTGAAACTCTGACCAAGCCGCTTACTATTGTAACTGCTTCGTTTATGTCACACATTGTGCTGGCTAAAGCACTCGTAAGATACAGTGGACTATAAAAGGATAATACTATGGAGGTTTTGATCAACTGTTCTTGCCTCTTATCCTGTCCAACTGTTAAACTTGGAGTATCTGCCAAAACAAAGTTTAGAACAGACACTTGTGTTTGCCAAGTTATAAGTTCCACTGAGTTCAACAATAAAATCTTTATGTTTTAACTTCAATAATCAAGAAAGTGTCCTAAGTTTTAGGTCTCAGAGCAAAAAGCAACAAAGGCTAGCTGTCAGACCTTCCTGGAGGTGCATAAGATCAGTTTCATATGTAGGATAGGCCGATCACCAATCCCTGATCACCCACCCACCAAAGTTAAAGAAATTGGCACCGATCCATTGGTGCATGTCTGGTTGATATAAGCCTTTTTCAAGGTATCGTTCTTGTGAAAGTTGCCGATACCAGCAGAAGATACTAGGGATGTCCAGATCCGATCATGTGATCGAAATCAGGGCTGATCGGGGCATTTTTTCAATGATCTGAGATCGGGGGAGAGGGAATCAGAAAAGGCCTGGGGCCTTAGTTCTTGTTTTTAATTAAAATGTGTATAAAAGCACATCATCATTCATTTTAGAATATAACTCATTTTTTCATTATAACAAGTACAACAAAATTGCAAACAAGAAATTGCAACCTTACTGTCACACACATACAAGGTAATCTTGTGGTGCACCACTGAGAAGCTTTATTTTTATTTTGTTGATCCAATGCTGCACAAAGTAGAGAAAAAAAGCTATATCCATATTGGCTACAATGATACCTTCATTTGAATAAAAAAAAAACTCAAAGGACAACTTGTAGGAGTTTCTTTTCTTTTCTTTTTTCTTAATGCATTGCTGAAAGATCGGATCGGGAATAATCGGGATCTTCAGATACTCAAAATAAAAAAATCGGAATCGGATCAGGAGCAAAAAAAACATGATCAGGACGTCCCTAGCCGATACTCAAGGCAAAAAACCTTACGTCTAGTAGGATTTCTCTCTAGTGGTTGCCGCTACTTGCTGAAGTTTAAAACCACGGCAAACGTGCATTAGGTCCTGTTCAGACAACATGAATGAACCAGGGTGAGTTAGCAGCTAAACTGTTTTATTTTGCACTTCAGTTTATTTAAAAAAAAGATACTTAAACTCTGACAGTTTTCAGTTTTATTTTGCACTTTTGTTAATCTATTAAAGAAATGTAAACTCTTAGAGAGTTATTTGTGTTTTATTTTGGACTTAATGTCGGAGTGACTGTACTGTCTATGTACAAAATGATCTGTCACTGTGAATTGGAACTTTATGCATCGACAGTACTAGCAGTATAAGTACTTGGTATCAATGAGTACTCAAGAAGGTGTACTCATACTGGTATTGGTCTGAAAAAAAGTTATATCAAGCATCTCTAATTCTCAGTATTGTAAAACTCATATTTGTTCAACATGCTCTGCAGAAAGTGGTGTGCATGTACCATCACATGCTGAAACTCAGGGCAATGCTGCTGCATACGCAACCTGAAGAGACAATAGCAATAGCACCAGATTAAGAATGCAAATAGACATTTTGTCTATTTTTAATTTCAACATGCAGTGGGACTTGGGATTGGAAAGTAACAAATGTCAGAGCTACAAATGTCTGTTGTAAAATCAACAGCAATTACAATATATTTCTTATTCTTCTTTTTAACAGCTAGAGTGTGATGCTAACCAATTGGTAGTTTAGAATGCAGCTTTACTCTTACTGCTTTGTAAATAAAAGTATTGCATTGAAAGTGTCTGTTGGACTGCTTCCCCTTTCTTTTTTTAAATATTTCCACATTTCTGACAGTGAAGCCTTTGGGATGCTAACGTAATACATTGTCCTGTGTTTAATATATTTTTGGGCTATTTGAACTGTTCATGATGAGGTATGGGTTTCTGTAAAGTAATTGTTATAAACTGACTGGCTGATAGTATGTCAGGGATTCCACTTGAATTTCCATTTGTTATCTTGTTATTTTTGTACAGCCAAGTGAAGTTGGAACGCTTGGTTACACTTGTGCATTGTTCTTCAGTAGTAAATTGGGGTAAGTGACAGCTGAGGTAAATGATCAGGTAAATGTTTGGCTCACATGCAAATCACTAATCATTCAGAAAACACCCAGACTGACTCCGATCCCAGAGTTGAGAGCTGCACTGGTTGAAATTTATTTGGTTAGTACAGAATTCAGTTTTTATCAAGGTCTGAGCTGCTGATTTAGATTTTTAGATTAGTAAAGTTTTCTTTGTATTTGATTTATTTCTGACTGCTGGAATTGTTGGCAGAATTGTTTGGTGTCTTTTTCAAAAAATGATGAAAGTCAGACCCTTTATTTCTCAAATCATGGTTAAGTCACAAGTGACTTGATAAGTACAAAGTACACCAAACTACTTTCTACTAAGATCAGCCTATAGGGAGTGTTCATCATTTCACTTTTACTTTTTAATTCTTAATTGTTCAAAGGATTTTATTAATAAAACAAACGACAGAAATATGAAGTATATTGTTTACTTCACCTACCTGATATTTTCAGATTACACTTCAGAAGAAATTCAATCATCTTACATTAAACACATTGTAATCCACTCATCACCAAGGTGTATTGTATTTGCCTTCTTGGTTTGGCATGAGGCTCAACCTTTGCAATGACCCAGGGATAAAGGAGCGAGACTTCAATGAACTCAAATAACCTTGCACTGACCCAAGATGGTAAAACAGGTCAATTTAAAGCCAAATATATGACGTAAAGCTAGGGAACTGACGGCTTGTAGTGGAAGGAGTTTCTTTTATCTTTATTACTGTTTTGGGATGTCAAACATGCTTTACTAACTATCCTTGCAATCTTGATTTCAAGCAGCTTGAGCATTTGTTTCCAGATAAAGACATAAGCTATGTAAACAAATCAGCCAACCTGCACCCTGTGTCCCAAAGTGACAGAGCGTAATGTTTGACACATCTCAAGACTTTAAATCTTTTACCTAACTTGGATAACAAAAACTATGAGTGCACTTGGGCACACCTTCTATTCAACTGCTCAGTAAAATCGATATTTACCAGTCTATCATTCTACTGCTGCTAACGATAACAGCATTGGTTATAGTTATCTAAATAAATCCCAAACCTGAGGCTTGTGTGCAAACTACCAAGAAGCACAAGGGCAGAGTGAGCTAAAAGCTAGCATGCTAACTACAAGCCAATATAGCTTTTAATTGTGTTCTACGTAATGTGCTAAGAAGGTACGGTGTCATTTGTTGTGATTGCATTGCCCTACGAGGTAGATTTGCCCCACAAACGTATATTACCAGTTAGCGGTGCAACGACCTGTGCCACGCTATGCTAGCCAGGCAGCTAACGCTAGCAGTCACAGTCAGTCAACGCGTCCAAAGGCTTACCTGAAAACGATTCACCCGATACCCTGGCAGTAGGCAGATGTATTTTTACTCTTCGCCGCTGTCTGGCCTTCAGTGGGGTAGGATGAATATGTTCAGAAGCCCCCGTTTCTGAGACCGCTTCCTGAAACGTAATAAAAATGATTTGCGCTAATGCGATTTGCAAGAGGGCTATTGTTTGTCAGTAGAAGACCCACATTTCCTTAAAGCCCATCTGAAGGTAGCATGCCTTACATCCGGTGCGGCCCCCTCATATTTCTGAAATCATCTATTTTGCAGACTCACACCTTAAAAAACAGTCGTTCAAAATTATTACTCAAATGGCTTTTTCAACAACTTCAGAATTTTTAACTCATGCAGTTTATATTTGATTTGTACCCCAATGCTACTAACTAATTTATTTAGTCAATTTACCTATCAAATCCCCCCCAAAACCCCGTTACCTGAGTTTTTAACCAGTTTCCTCGTAATTTTTCGAACATCACTACAAGACATGGCACAGTTTTATTTTAACGTAAAGGCATAAAATAACGTTCTGCAACATTTTAAAAGCTACCCCTACAAACTGACAATACGATATCACTTTTTTTCAACGCTTTTAATGATGGCGATGAGGAGGAAACTTATAAAGCAGACATTTGTCCTTCATTGAAACCCTTTATTCAAGTGGTTACATGTAATTTAATTCCATGGATGAATGTGCATGTTTGAACTAACTTTAAGCCCCTTGAGCCCTCTGCTGGGGTTGCAAAGTCGTTACATACCAGGTCACGCATGAGGAGATGCGGCTGGAAATCATGTGGTTGGCCTCCATGCAACGTTGGCTCTTTGTTTTGCAACCTGTATGACTGATGAATAACATTACTCTTAATCAAAGCTGAAATTAATCCATCGCTTCATATTATCAAGTGCTGAACTCCAACAAGTAAGACCCAATTGTTTCAACAAATGAGAAGTCCTCCCACTCCAGTTCACTGATCTCAGGTTGCAGTTGGGCTGACATATTGGTCAGTTTGGTTATTTGGGTTAATGCTGGCTATTCATGCTGTGGCTTAGCGTTGAGCTGGTTGCAGACTTGTCACCTGGCACTTAAGACACAATAGAATATGGCAACTGTCTGGTCTGCAGGATTTTTAAATCATTCTTTTAGTTTAAAGAATAAAAATAAGATAAATAAAAGAAAATCATTCCTTCTGAGTAGTTTGATCTCTGCTCAAAATGCAAACATGTGCCTTTTAAGTATTTGGATTATGTTTTTTACTGAGACAAATTTTTGCTCCATAGGCACAGTCGGAGTTCAACCCTTACAAATTGTAAAGTCTGGAAACAAACTGTACGTCTGAAAGTACTTGTTGTAATAATCTTTAACTTATTTTCTGTTACAGCAGGCCCATTTTCAAAACCAATACATTTAAGTTTAGTTATGTAAACTTTTACATTTCTGTTCACAAGATGTAAAGTAAAGTAATTATTATTTCTTGTCCTACTTTATGGATCTAGACTTTATTTTAAAAAGCCATTCAAGATTTTAAAAATAGTGATTTGGCATTAGGCTATATAAGTAAAGGTTGATTGATCAGTTGATCAATTGATTGATTGATCATAAAAACAGAAATCCAGTATCTCAGATTTTTAGAAAGAATATATTAAGACCATAAAAAATTAATTGTACAGAAATGTTAAACTTATAAAAGTATGTGAATTTTAACAACTAATACTTGTTTGAGGCTGCCTTAAAATGAAGTAATGCATTAATTGAGTGTGACTGGGAGCAAGCCAGCTTGCAGAGTTTGCCAGAAGCCTTGGCTGAAGTCTGACTGAATCTGAATTTCAGGGTGTAATAGTGACCACCCTGAATCCTAAATTATGATCAGCTTTTTTGTTTGCCAGAGGTTGCACTTCTACTGAAAGCAATTATTTGGGTTGTGATTGAACTGGCAGCTAACTTCTCAGCATTTAAACGTCCAATAGTTTTTCTCTATTTTAGAGATTCAAATGGTGACTCCAGACAAACATCTTATTTCTGAGTCTTTTAAGCCAGTGGGTTTTTTCCTTTTTTTTCAACAAGAAGAAAAAATGCAAAGCTGTTTTGTAGAACCCAGTATCTGATTTGAAAGTCAAGACCAGATGGGTACAAAACAGTACATAATCAATCATAATCATAATTAAAACAAAAATAACTTAAGAAGGAAAGATTTGGGAACACGGAAATAACTGTGAACTCAAATTTACCTCTTAATATCAACAAATAGAGCTGCTCTCAAACCAGAATTGTTTACTTAACAATAGTGAAACTTTTCCTCAAAAAAGACAAAAACTAAATTTTGGATAAAGAATTTGCTATGAAAATAGATTTAAAAAAATTCAAAAAGAAATCAAATAACATACTGGATATTATAAATATCCAGTATGCCCAGTAAATATCCAGTAAAACTAGAAATTTTATTTTATCAGTGATATTTTTACTACTTTTCTCCTGTGTTTGTCTGGAGATCCTACATGCAACCATGGCTGCATTGTTTACATGTGAACTCAGCTGTTAGCAGCCTGTAGCATGTCAATGCCAACTGGTGAAAGGCCTGATGTCTTCCCACAAGGTGAGGAGAAGGAGGTGAGGACAACGTGCTGGTTCTCAGGTGTGAGCTAAGAAGTGACGACATGGACCTGTCCTTCCATCCATCGTTATTGGGAACGTAAGATCTATCTCCAATAAGATGGATGAGCTAGCTGTGCTAACCCAGCGACAGAGGGAATACCAGAGGGCAGAGTAGCATCATGCTATTCACAGACATGACTAACAGAGCTAACACCAGACACCAACGCCACGTGAGCAGACAGGATCCAGGAGACAGAGACTGAACAGACTGCTGAAGAAGCTCAGTCCTGGACCCTGTGGAGGTGGAGGCTGGCTGAACTGGACAATGATGGACAAGCTGTCATCATCTGTTTTCTTATTTAATTTCGTTGTGCTTGTTACAACGACAATAAAGCTCTATTGTATTCTCTTATTGCTGATCTCTTAAAGTTGGAAATCTGTCCAAGACTTTCAGAAGAGTGTAGAATGATATGAGGTACTGTAGATGTAATTGGTGGACACAACCTTTCGAGATTTGGGGAAAACCAGCTGGGAAAAAATGTCTGGCATTGCCATTGGCCACACTTTTTCATCAAGTCAACCTCCAATGCTTTGATTCAGCTCTCCACTGACAGCCAGCCTTTCCTGCAAAGACCTCTGTGACTTACTCTTCTTGTTGAAGGTACCAATGACCATCCTCTGGACAAATATCAAATCAGCAGTCCGCCACATGGTTCTGAAGTTGACTTATAAAGCAAGGTGTTCATTAGGTTTTGATAGTGATTGGCTAAAATAAAATTAAACCCCATCCCATCCCTTTTTTTCCCCAAATATTCTACATTTATGAGCTGTACCTGTAAGTTTGACAGGCGGCTGTCCAATCTTTGAGACGGTTTTCATTTGCTTCAGTACTTCGGACTTTGAAGGAGTGGACAGATGCATTCCATGTTGTATTATAGTCCCATGGTATACTCAGAATCACTTGTCACATTTTATCTTTATGGAAATAAACTCAGTGGTCTCTCAAAAACGGATAATAGAAAAAAAATATCCTTGTTTTTTAAAACAACATTATTGATAACAGGGGCTTACTGAGACTCCTAACCAAATAAAATTCCTGTTTCCCCTTGTATTTATCAAAAGAGCACAGTCACTTTTTTCCCTTTGCTGTGTTTTATTTTTATTTTCAAATTATCAAATGGAAAAATCTGGGCCCAGGCAAAGGATGGCAAGTCTTTCTTAAAAATAGGGGGAATGACTCCAAAATTGTAAATGACCTCAGGAGTCCTGAGTCAGGACACTTGGTTCCACCAAAGAAACCCTGAAGTCTGTAAGGTGAAGTGGCTGTAGAATGCTTACTAATGTGGAATGCTAACTTACTTAAAATAGCTCTGTGAAATCAGAAAGTTCCATATAGAAATGTGATGGACAAATAAAAACTGAATACATGAACTTTCTTAGTAAAAGATAACTTGTTTATTATTTCTGTTTCCACATTGCCTCATACCAGTGCAGTAGCAGGAGGTTTGGCACTTGTCTTTTTTTTTTTTTTTACATCATGTGTGAAGACAAAGTATGACATTGGTTCACATCAACACTTGAAACCAACGGTTTTCCTTACTACCCTGTTAAGGCTATGCTATAGTGGGGTTTCCAAGTTAAAATCTTTTTATGAGATGTGACAACAATCAACAATTAAGACAATAATCATTAGTTAATATAATAATGATTATCTGTGCAAATATCCCTATTTGAGATGTTTAAGACATAACCTTCCATGTTACACGCCTTCAAGAGAAAATCATGTCATAAAAATGAATAATAAAAAAATCACTGTAGACAGATGCTGCTAACATGATTAATGTGAAAAGCTAAAATTAGTTCGAAGCAATACAAAGTGAAAAAATCTGGTAATGAAACTAAAAGGACCACATATAAATTGCATACTCAGTTTGTTACTTTGTCAAAGATACAAAGCACATTCAGGTATTTAAAATACACATTCTTCATATTAACAAGTGATGACAATCAACTTAAAGTACATGGAGACAAGAGTGCGTGATGGAATTTATTTGAATATATTAGAAGACTAAGCTACAACTTGTGTGACTTTAATATCTTTCTTTTGAAAATAAAATAATTACAGCCTTTGCTGTAAAATGTGTTTTTATTTCATATTGTTTGGTTCAGGCCTAATGCATTATGCTTTATTAAATCAGAAAATCGATGCTACCACTAGACCTGCTGAGTTTGTGAATACATTCATACATACAGACAGGATATAGGTATGTATGCTTAGGATCCTTTTACAGTATGTTTTATAATCGCGTGTATCCTTTTTTAATTGGACAATGTCTACACAGACCACTGAGCAAACACACATGGCAGTGATTCTGGTGTATTTGTAGGAAAAATTAAAAAATACATTCTTGGTGACCTTCTTGGTGAAATAATGGTCAGATTCCTTTCAAGATTCATAGAAGCAAGTACACGTGAAAGACTAAAAAAATCCCATGGGTAAGTGTATAACTACCTATATCTGAAGCTAATTAATCCCAAGACAATGTGAATCCCTACAGAACGGTTTGTTTATTCAGTGCTAAGACCTCTGTAAAACCTTAGCTTCCACTACGATGGCAGGATTCTCAATGTCAGCTTTGCTCTGAATCATCCTCAACTCAAGCTGTGCAGGGCTGGGTCGGTTTCCTGGACCAGCAGCCTCTGAAACCGAGAAGTGAAGAGAAGAAGAGAAAAAGAAAAGAAAAGATGAAATTTTCACTGTTCAAAGTGACAAGTCTTTGGTGTTATTTCTCTCGTTTCTTGAGAAAGTCTTTTGCTCTCACATGTCATTCCAGCATGTGGAGTTAACAAGCAATTAAACAAACACAAGGTGTGCACAGAAACACAAGTTGTACAGTGTTTATACTTGCGCAGTGAGGATGGCTGTTTTTGTTTGTGAAAACACAGACTTGTGGAGATACAGATTGTTTCCAGGGAATAAATAACACACATGTCTATCATGCTTTTTCTCTGACTCCATAAAGGAAACAACCTGCACAACAATTCTACAGACAGCCTTGTTAGAGCCAAAAATGTAATAAAAAAAGCAATAAAGCCAAAAATGTACTAACTGTTCGATAGTGTAACAACAGTGCCAAGCCTGAAATCTAGTAAAAGAAAATTTGTTACACAAGTTGTTACATTTTGGGTAAAAAGTTATTACGTTTTGGGTTTTAATACATTTTTTTAAATTACATTTCCGGCTCTAACAAGCCCACTTTGGCTTGGCCCTAGAATTTGTCCCTCCTCTGTACATGACTGATTTCACACTTGTTCTCTGAAAAACATATTTCTATCCATTCATCATGTCATTCTGAGATGGTAGTTCATGCGTTATGGCTGCACAAAAAGTAAGGATCTACACTGCCTGGCCAAAAAAAGTCACCACCAAAGGAAAAGGTCACACAATCATATTTTGTTGGACCACCTTTAGCTTTGATTACAGCACTCATTTGCTGTGGCATTGTTTTGATATGCTTCTGCAATGTCACAAGATTTATTTCCATCCAGTGTTGCATTAATTTTTCACCAAGATCTTCATTGATGATGGTAGAGTCTGACCACTGCACAAAGCCTCCTCCAGCACATCCCAAAGATCCTCAATGGGGTTAAGGTCTGGACTCAGCAGGAGGGCCAATCTATGTGTGAAAATGATGTTTCATGCTCCCTGAACAACTCTTTCACAGTTTGAGCCGATGAATCCTGACATTGTCATCTTGGAATATGGCCGCGCCATCAGGGAAGAAAAAATCCATTGATGGAATAACCTGGTCTTTCAGTATATTCAGGTGGTCAGCTGACCTCATTCTTTGAGCACAGACTGTTGCTGAACCTAGACCTGACCAACTGCAGCAACCCCAGATCACAGCACTGCCCCCACAGGCTTGGACGGTAGGCACTAGGCATGATGGGTGATCACTTCATCTGCCTCTCTTCTTACCCTGATGGCCCATCACTCTGGCACTAGGAAATTTACGCCTTCTTTTCTGGTTAGCCTCACTGATAAGTGGTTTTCTTTAGGCTACAGAGCTGTTCAGTCCCAATCCCTTGAGTTCCCTTCACATTGTGCATGTAGAAATTCTCTTACTTTCACTACTTAACATAGCCCTGAGTTCTGCTGTTGTTTTTCTTCCATTTGATTTCACCTAGCATTTAAGTGATCCCCGATCACAATCATTCATTACATGAATTTCCCATCAGGGATAAATAAAGTGTTTTATCTATCTATTTTTGATCTATTCAGGATTTTTTTCCCAGCCACATTTCTTACCCGAAGACAATAGGTCCCCACTCTCGTTCCAGTTTTTAAATTATGCTTTGGACAGTTATTAACCCAGTTTTAGTTATAGACTGTAAAAAAAATTGACGTCCACTTGCTCTCCACAAAAGTCTCCACAAAAACTGCTCCCCCTGGTGACTGGCTGCAGTATAGGTTTAAAAATACGGCTTTCCAGCTATTCCAGATGGGCTGTGGTCAAACTTTAAAAAATTATTTCATCTTGTAGAAATGTTCCTCACGTCCTATTGTTGTGGTGATTTGAAAATATTATTTGGCTGTCTTGTATCCAAGTCCTCTTTTTTTTCTGAAAAGTTTCTTTTTCATTAGTTATACAAGGTTAAAAACAAGGCTTTACGTAACATTTAACGATGATTGACAGCTGCCGTTCTCATGTATTTTTTTCAGGGATCGTAAAATATGTCGGGAGGTAGAGTTAAGAAGTGATTAGACTCTCAAAAGAAAAAAAAATATATTATTTTTGTCACCCAGTTCCACTCAGATTCTTCCAGAATGCCTCATTGTCTCTACTGCGCAGAATCTGGCTCCAAACTGCTACAATGGTGGCGCCTGAGCGACGGTATTTTGGCTTCAAAACCGTAGAATGATAAATGGCGGAGCCACGCTGTCCACTCTATATACAGTCTATGGTTTTAGCAGTTTTTTGCTAGCTCCTTCGATGTTTTCTCTGCTTGATGCATGCCCATGATTAGACCCTTCTCTAACAGACAAACATCTTTCCCACGACCATGGGGTGTGTCTTTCAACATGGTTGTTCAAGAAATGAGAAGCAACTTATTGCACCAGTTGGGATTAAATAACTTGTTGCCAGCTGAAAGATAATCGCCCATGCAGTACTTATCCAATGAGAGGCTCGTACCTATTTGCTTAGTTAAATCCAGGTGGCAATTTTTTTTTGGCCAGGCAGTGTATATTGATCATGATTATTCAACATAGGCGTCTGTTTCATTTTTTAATACCGGATGATCCTAAGTGGAGAGGACGGCAAATAACAGGTAAAAAATGCAAACAAGAGAAACACTGAGATATGAGTTCAATAAACACACACAAACCCTACCATTAGCATAAGTAATGGTCCTTTTGATGACATGGTGCATGACTGAAACCGTTTTTTCACAGGCAGCCTGTGGAAAAACAGAGAAGTGATGGCATTATTTCTGTATTAATTAACACAGAACAATCATTTGAAAGTTTTTCGTGTTACTGACCTTGAGGTCTTTAGGGTGATGATGAGTCCAGGCTAGCAACAGGGCAGCAAACAGGTCTCCTGTCCCCACAAATACGGCATCGACTTTGGGAATGTTCATGCAGATTTTCTGAATGGTGGTGGTCCCGTCTGTTTTCACTAAAATCAACATGACCGGAGATGACTGTGAGAAATGCATTTAGAGAAGATAAAATCTAAAACAGGAACAGTCATGAAGTAGATTTGCCTCACGACATTTCAAGCTTTACCTGTTTTTTGACTCCCAAGGGCAACCAAAAATGAGTCCCCGTGTTTTGAGGGCAGGTCTGTACTAGTTAAGACCACAGTCTCTGGTCCCATGTTGTGCAGCAAGTCCATCACCTAGAGCGCAGGAGTGTTACCATTTCCTCATGCTTTACCTGCTGGTGTCATAGAAAAACTGGGTGGAGCTCAGAGAGATACTGATGGATACTCACCTCAACAGCATCTTCCTCTGTGTGGATTTTCCTTCCAGTCAATAACCTGTGTAACAAAATAAATAGATTACACAATACCTCTACTGTATCCTTATAAAGTACAGATTTTTTTCCAACAAGGTATTTATATGCACTATCGAGAAAATATGTGTGACCCATGACTTCATAAATATCTTACAAACTATGGTGTGTCGTGATAACTATATTTAGGTTACGGTCATTTAATGTAGAAGACATTAAATGAGTAAGACAATGTACTTACTCTGCTTCAAACTGGTTGGGGGTGAGGGTGTCTGCTAAAGGCACTACTTTATCTCTATATACTGGCAGCAGATTTTCTGGAACATACTGAAACAGAGAATACAAAACAAAAGCAAATATTGGGAACGTGGTTTGTCTCTTACAAAATGGTACTGAGGTCTAAAGAACGATGATGATTCAGTAAATATCCACGCACTGTTGCTGTAAAATGCTTACCATGGCTCCCTGGTCTCCCATTACAGGATCACAAACTGCAGGAGATGAATTACAAAAATTAGATTGACTCTTAGGAAACTAGTTGACATGAGTATGTCTTTTTCTTATCACCTCTTCTGCTGATATATTACTTTGTATGTTTTCTGCATGTTTCAAATGAGTTCTCATCACGATCATGTCTACTTAATGTGATTTTGTGAGTTTAATATTTGTGGTCATTAGGGATGGAACGGTTTGTGAAAAAAATCTGACCAGTTTGGTTTTCCTCACTCAGTTCAGGGCGCGTGTGCTTCGTTCAGTTTGTGTTTTGCCTTTTTTCTTCGTTTTACTACTCAGTATGTGGCTCCAATCATAGGCATGCGCAACTCAAGGTGAAGGAGTACGGCAGGACACTATGTAAGGAGGTGCGTGTGTTGTGTACATGATGATCAGAGAAGACAGAGTTAGAGGGTGTACCTGTGGCATTGTGTTGTTCTACTGCCTGGGAGCTCTTTAGATTGAGTGTGAGCTCTAATGATGGCACTAAGAAAGTGGAGGGTAAAACCGTGACTGAGTGTTGCCAACTTAGAGACTTTGTGGCTACATTTAATGACTTTTAAGAGGTGATAATTCTTTCGACTGTTCTGGAGTTTGGAGAATCTGAGGCTAAAGCTTGTTTTGATCTCCTCAATGAGTAGCGTGTGCGAGTCCCTCCCCTATCCAAATCACAGAGACAGTCCTCCTCACTCACAGCAGTCTCCTGCTGCTCCAGAGCAGACAACTACATTCAAATCAATCACACAAGAGCGTGTCTCATTATGGTCACTTCTGCCGGTCCCCAGCCCAGATGAAAGAGGGGGGTTGATATTTAGATATAAAAAAAAAACAAAAAACAAGAATCGACCAAAGTTAATTTGTAATTCTGAAATTATTTATGATGTTGTGTTTTACCTGCTTTATGTCTCTATTATTTCTCTCTCCTACAGAGTCCATGACAATTACATGCTAATGGGCCATTATGCAAATTAAACAGCAGCCTCATTTAGTGGCTTTTAGTGACTTCTGGGACAGACAATAGTCACTTTCTTTACTGAGGAGTGGGCATGTTGAAGCTAGCAATGTTCGACTCAGCTTTAACGATGTTTGAAATGGGAAACAGTCTCAGTCTTTCAGGTTTTCATGACTATACGTAACAGAATTGATCAAAAATAATCTGTTAATAGTGGATTATTTGGGTATTTGGTAATCTGGGGTGTTAAAAACAACAATGTACACCGAACTGAACCAAAAACCGTGACCACAAAACCAGGATAAGAACCAAACTGAGGATTTTGTGAACTGTTCCACCCCTAGTGGTCATTAAACCTAATGAAAACCTAAAGATAAAACATTCACCCGCAAGTTAAAAGAAAAAAAAATGTCTTTAACCGACTATCCCTCTTCTGCAATTTCTTAGAAGATTAATTCAGTATTTTAATAGCTTCATTTTCCCTCCTGAAACTAAACAATGCTTCCCCTTATCAATGTTAATCTGCTTTAGAGTGTGGAAAATGTACACTGACCATAAACCAGACTGGGGTTGGCCTTCTTCAGCTCCTGAATAATGTCAACTACCATCTCCAAGAAGGATATGTCCCTGCTGTAACCTAGGGAATGAAAGCAACAAGGACAAACACTGTTTCAGAGCTCAAATGAATAAAAGTTAATCAAACCAGTACTGCAACCCATAGAACTAAATGGTCAAAGCTCTGACATGCAGTCTTTTATTTTGTCAACAGATCATGGCTATACCTTGCTCAAAGCGTAGCACTAAATTCAGGATCCTTCAAGAATTTGACAGCTTTCTACATAAACATACATATCACACCACCCAGTATCAAGGAGGTCGTCACCGCTGCTCTAAATAAACAGCATATAGCAGATAACCAAATTGATAATAAATGAATTTCCAAACGTACTGATCCAAAAATAACAGAAAAGATGTACATCATCATTATCTGATTGCCAAATTACAGTAATTTACTTGCATTCCCAGAAAAGGGTTTTATTTGTTGTTATGTCACTCATGATGAATTTCTGACTCTTCAGAGAATTCTAATGTACTGGCTCAAATTTGGGCACATAAATAAATTCAGTTTTTAAATTCCTCACTTCTGCTGCAAAAGGTGAAGCTTCGAAACGCACAGAGAAGAAAGTCTGAATTAAAGCACTTCATGAAGCCTGATGGTCTGATGAATTTGTTAAGCACAGTTTAAGATGCTTGAAACACTGTTTGGGCTTTTTTTTCTTCTTAACACATGTTTTACTCCACAGGGATCCAGTGCTCAGACTCACCCGTGAGGATGTAATCATAGTGGTTCACCTTATTAAGCTTTATTCCCTCATACAGCACATTCAGCTCATCTGCTGTCAAAACCTGCCCTTTCCAGTGGGCATAGCCTACAAATAAAGAGGGAGAACAAAGATTAAAAATGACAAAATGCTTTTTTTTAAAAAACAATCAACTATTTGAAGAGCAGAGAACCAGACAGTGTTTTTGTTCTTCTAAAAAAAAACAATGTCTTCTATAAATCATGCTGGTTATAACACATAACAGAAGACAGAGAAGAGTTCCCTTTGAGCTGATCGTATTGGCTAAACTGTGGATGATCACACACCCTTGGTTGCCTGACTGGGCACAACTTATAACCATCTGTATACCTTTATAAATACATTCATTATACCAAGTCTTGTGCCTGACATCTTGAGAACCAGTCTACTTATTTGGGCGAATTAAAACAAGTAGCAGAGCAGGATCACTGCAGAGCTGAAAAAAACTTTTTGAGTTGAATGGCTAGAAGCTATTGGTTCATGTCCTAGCTGTAGTACTTTATCTATCTCCTTCAATGGAAAAGAATGATCATATCTTGTTTTCCTCAGTTTTTATTCACCCAAACCAACAGCTTCCTTTACTGCCGTTCTTCTTCTTTGTGTTGTGCTGAGGACCAAACAGGGTCTAATCTGAGTCTGAATGGGATGCCTGTATCCTGGCTGCCAGTTTCTCCTTTCCTTTGTCCCTATTTTACCACTGACCCAGAACAGTCTTCTCAAACTGCTCAGAATGCAAATGGTAACACAGGCACTTCAAAACACTTTTTAATATTCTTTACATCAAGGCACAGTGTTGAAACAGAACCAAACCCTGACACGAAGCTAGAGAAAGAACTTTTCTGAAAGAAAAGGAGAGATATTTGAAACAAAAAAAAAAGTATCAGAAGTTTTTTCAAGTTGTGTACATAGAGTTCCAATCAGACAGTTGAATTGTAAAGTTGGTCCATTAGATTTCTCTACACACTATCCACTGTCTTCTGGAGTTAGAGCACACATTTCTGACTGGACCAATTTCTGTCTCCTGCCCCTGTGGTGAAAGCAAATTCTTTGCATGCTTTGGCACAAGAACTCTCACAGTATAATCCTACCCTCTCTGCGGGTTCTCAGCCAACAAGCCGCACGTTGAGAAATGGAGTTGGTTTTTCAAGTAAAGAAATGTCTTTCACTTCATTTAACAACGTGACTGTACCAGAGCTGATTTGGGTTGTTGATCAAACAGAATGGAAAGACAATCAGCAGGCCTGAGTGAGGAAAAGTTGTCTGACGTTTATCAGCTGTGCATGCGAAATTAATGCCAAATGACAAATTTAAAATAGAAACTGATTTTGAAACTGAAATTTAATAAAAAATACTGACATTTATTTAAGATCTTATAAATGATTTTATCTTTAAACACTGCCATAAAATGCCAGACCAATCTGAAATGAGAAATGACTGATTTGTGCATTTATTAATAAAGTCCTCATTAGATCAAGACTCAGTGCCAACTTGTTTCTAAACAGCTGAGTAAAAAAAGGACAGTGTAAAGTTGGCTAATGGTTGGACAACCTCAAGCTAACTACACATTATTTCTTACATATACTCTTAAACAAAACAGTCTCCATAGTAAGCTACAAAAATCACAGATGCACCCAAACTAGTTTTGGGGGAACTTGGAAAGCTGGGAAGCTGTTACAACAGAAATGTTTCATTTTGAAACCCGTATGAATCACTTCCTCCTTCAAACTACAGATCAAGATTCTGTTTTAGTATCAAGCATTCACCAAAATCACAGCCATTCTTAAGCAACATAAACATGTGCAATATTCTGACTTATACACATATTTCATAAATTATTAAAAAGTACAAAATGCATACAGTATATATTATTTAATAAAGGTCCTAAGGTTATTTTGTCATATGTTGAAACCTGTTCTGTATTGACCGGGTGAACAGTTTCTTTGTGTGTACTACATTCTTCTGAACAAAAGAAGTAAACAAATTGACTTCTAATGGTCAAAGTCTGCATAACTGAGAACTGTTACTTATTGACTAATGGTGTGACTCACACACCTACAACTTAAAATGTTAAGGTTTTAAAAAAGGGAAATATGACTTGGTCTACTTAAAAAAAAATAAAAAAGATTCAGTGGCAGTCACAGTGTTTTCTTAGCTCACCTGTGTGATTGGAGAACTGCACAGAGTTGATTGAATCAACTTCAAAACCCAGTACCTAAAGAAAAGAGTGGTTGTTAAACAAGAGAGCAATGACATATGTGCAAGTCAGCCAGTTTAGTCAGTTATTGCTGATCAAAGTTATAAAAAAAATGCTGCACTGTGTGAGAAATAAATTTAAAAAATATTGACAGCAACAATGTGACTTTTTACAAATGACACTACACTCTTTAGATCCAACACAATATATCATCAACCAGCTGTTTGATACCTAAGGTTTGTACTGTGGTCCACCTGTGGCTTTTATTTTTTACACAGAGGAACTCAAGCACATCCCTGTTAAATACCGCACCGAAAAGCAAGTTTATCCCTTGACCGTCTTGAACTCTGTAACTACTTACGGTGGGTAAATTCAAGGAAATTATGAGCAACCTTAAGACTTCTAGTAGGATGTTCCAATTAATATGTCAGGAAATATAGCGCAATAGCAAACACATTTGTGTAACCATCTTCTTCTCTTTATGCACGCCACCTTCGTTCAACTTTCTGCCAACTATGAGACATTTAGAGAACTATACTGAAGGTTTTCACGACAGTTCTTACCTGTAGTGGGAATGTCGCTGACTTGTTCCCAACATATCCTCTGACAACATGACTCTGAATAGACAGCACACGACTCTCCATTACTGTTGTTACACTTGGCTCCGTCTGGAAACAACGAAGAGACGTTATAATTCTTTATGCTGCATGCGATAATGTAGTGAGTAAAACTTAGCATGCAACTCCAGCATTAAATAGCACAAACCACGCTGCTGTCGCTGCTGCTTGTACCATTTACACATTTCCTACAGGCGCACAGATGGACAGCTAAACTGGTGTGTTCATGGTCTTACGATGAACATGGTAAACACCAGTTTCCCCCAACAAAAACGTTAACTTTCATTCATATATTCCATTATCGGTCAGGGCCAGGGCTATTTTCTTGAACCAAAAATATTGTATAAAAGAAACATGTTTTTGTGTGTTTATGAAGTTAGTGCAAAATTGGAAGTTTTAAGCGTTTTTATTGTTGTGAATTTTTTTAATGAGATAAAGCCCTACATTTGGCTGACTATATGTCCAGTTTCCCTCGATATGGCCACCTTTTTGGTCTTACAGTTATGCCAACATGTTCGGGTTTAAATAAGCTCGTTCAAAAGACAAATAATATTTATAATGAAACGCTGCACCGAGCCATTGACACTATTCTGCTGTACCTACCTGAAAGGATGTTGAGCATGAACGCCGCATGCGTCATGACGCGACGACCCAGGCCACGCCTTCTCTCAGATCAAAACAGGAAAAGTTATGCTCAGACTGCCAGTTCTCACATTCTTTTCTTTAATTTTAGGGCATGATTTTTATTTTTCGAGTGGCCCAAAGAAAACAAAAATGGACGATCTCTCTTTTTCTTTTCTTTACAAAAGAAAAAAAAGGGGAAAAGAAAAGGCAAGAAACTAAAGAATATATATATATTTTTCTTTTTCCTTAACTAAAATTTTGAGGCGTTATTTACATCTTTCTGAAAGAAAAATAAATTTCAAGCTACCTCCCTTTTCATTACAGTTCAGCACTTTGTGGGGAATTATTTATGTTTACATAAAAATTCACTTCAAACAGAAAGGGAATGTTCTAAATAACTGTATGTTTTATGACACTATTTTGTCATCTATGAGTATCTCTGGGTATTTTTGCAGTATCGTCAAGATGCTGAGTAAGGTTTCCTCTTTTCAGGGTTTTTAGATATGGTCACCCTTCCCTACTTTATCACAAAGCACACATAAAGGCTTTAACTTTTGAGGTTACATTTCTGATGAATATAAAATAAGATTTTGCATGTTCACAGAACTTGTCAGATAGAAGAAGAAGAAAAAATAACAGTTCATAATGAGTTGTGGACTTATAAACTTTGGGACTAACCCCTAACGTTTAATCAGAGTTTAATAGCTTGAATGAATCTGAAAAAAAAAAGAAATGAATCGAAACATTTGATGATGTTATTACACTCAGTGGAAGCAGGCCAAAGAAAACGACGTTCAGCAAAAGTAATGAAGGAAAAAAAAACAAGAAATGCATAACAGAAATTGTAAACCACAATCACAAAGTCCTAAAAGAGCTTTATACCCCAAATCATCATACTGGCAGCCAAATTTATGAGGAATAACATAATTTTGAGGTTAGAGAGTTTTTTTTTCTTAAATTATTTTTGTGATTACGCAGCCTGTAGTTGAAGTCATTTAACATACACCATGTTGAATATGTGTCTATTTAGCTTTCTTTTATTCAGATTGTTTGTGGTAATATTTTAGCTGTTGGCTGTAAGCCGAGCTAGCTCATTGCTAATGCACCCAGAGACAGTTGTTTTATTACTATGAATGTATAAAGATTAGTGTAGTTTATACCTGTAAAGTCTGACCCATTAAAAAATTGCCAAAAACTTCTAATTTTGGGAACTGAGATGTTTATCAACCATTTTAATAAACTCTGCAAAAAAAAATTGCCTTATTATTTTGTTTATGACATATTTTGTGTCACATTTGATATATAGGGAAGTTTGGTCAACTTTTTAAGGTTTTTTTTTTTTTGTAAACATGCATTTTTTTCAAAGAAATAATCAGTCATGTTGAAGAGACAAGTCTTTGGAACTCTTGTATCATGGTCGGTATTTCTCCGTGTTCCGTTTCACCACCAAAAACTGTTAAAACTGTCCCCGGTTTCTCCTACTTGTTCCAGCCTTCCAGCCCGCGGAACCTGCCTTCATCCACTGTCTGCATCTAGACCCGCCCCTGTAGCCTGGGCTGGACGGGGAGGAGCCAGGTAGAGGCTACACTGACACGTAAGAATCCTGTGTAATTTTATGGGACAACCTATACCTTTTCCTGAAGTTTGTGATACCACTTCCTCGTGGGAGACTTATGTGTCGTCGGTCTGCTCGTGGGCAGAATTCCATGTGGATTGTTTAGGCGTGTTGCGGGTCTGTCTGTGGAGCACAATATGAGATTTTCAGCGCTTATTTCTGTCCTTCGATCGGTCGGCCCGGTGATTATCGGTATTTCTTTAGGGTTCACGTTGAGTTTACTCAGTGTGAACTGGACAGAAGAAGCGTGTTTCTCGGACGCCAAAGATGGTGAGGATACGACTTTGAGTCAAGATGGACAGCTTAAGGGAGCCCGGAAGCCGAACTCTATATCGACTCTAAACGACGTGGAGCCCGACGGAGATTTCGAACCAAGGATTGTTCCATACAAACAAGTTCAGCAGGGTGCCCCCAAAAAAGTTTTCAGGTATGCTCGTATAGCGAAGAAATATGGTCGATTGACTGCGTGTTGCTGATAGGCTAGTGCAGATATATCACTACATCGTATGCTACTGCTCCAGCTGGCCGCGGTGGAGCCAATCCCTTGGATATGGGGATAGTTCGGTACTTGCAGTTCAGCACAACCCTAGGTGTACATGTGACACTTGTCATGTGGGTTTGAGGTCTGCAACACATATCTAATCACATTCCCTAGGAGAAAATCATTATTTTCACATTTCCTTACTGCATCAGAGAGAGGAAGCTGTAATTCTGAATGCTCTGACTTCAACCAAGATGAACTAAAGTGGGGGCTTTTCATCCATGCTACATTCATTCCTTCATCTTCTCTGTAAACAGGCAGACGGTCTCAAGGTTGGTTTTGAAAAGACCTTGCGTGCGTGTAAAGCATCACCTTCAGAGTGTTCTCATTCTGGAGAAACTTTGCAAAATACGTTTTTTTTATTTGATCTTTATTCATCTCAAACATAAAATAAACCACAAAAAATAAACAATGCATTTCTTAATAAAAGATAATACAATCTATATATCCAGACACACTGTATAGCAATGAAAGCAAAAAAAGAAAACAAGCTCCTGCAGTGTTTGAGAGAGGACAGGTGGAAGATTAATGCTTATTTGAACCTGCCCCCACCTCCCATATTACTTCAGTATAAACAAAAAAGAAAGAAAAGAAAAAATCTTGTTCAAGCGGTATCTCATTCTATGTATGGATATTCACAGTTTTATGGAGCTTAGCGGGCTCGGTCAGAAAAGATAAAACCGCAAGTTTGCTTTACTATTAAAGAAAAAAAAGTTTTCTATAACCTGTTCATTGTGTGGAGACTACAGTATTTCCAAATGAAATTAAAAGAGACAATAAAATAAGAAATGAAGAAAATAAAGAATGCAAAGTGATGCATTAAAATTTTTAATTTTTGACATTTGACAAAAGCTGTAAAATAAACTGGAATGAAACAGTCAGTCAGAATATATATATATATATATATATATATATATATATATATATATATATATATATATATATATATATATATATATATATATACACACACACACACACACACACACACACACACACACACACACACACACACATACATACATACATACATACATATATATATATATATATGTATGTATGTGTGTGTGTGTGTGTGTGTATATGTATATATGTATATATATATGTGTGTGTGTGTATATATATATATATATATATATATATATATATATATATATATATATATATATATATATATAGAGAGAGAGAGAGAGAGAGAGAGAGAGAGAGAGAGAGAGAGAGAGAGCGAGAGATACATCTTTACACCAAGGTTATGTACAAATTAAATCATAAAAAAAATGTTTCTCTTATGAAAGGTTTTGGTATGTTAAAGCAGTATTAATTAACTTGTGCCTTGTTGTTTTTTTTCAGAGCTAAATACATAAGCACAGAGTTGGGAATGCGAGAACGTCTCTTTGTTGGAGTCCTGACATCCAGAAACACAATAAACACCCTCGGTGTAGCTGTCAATCGCACCATCAGTCACCACCTGGACACAGTGGTCTTCTTCACTGGAATTCGCAGCCGTAAAGTTCCTCATGGCATGTTTGTTGTCGCTCATGGAGACGAGAGACTGATATGGAACATGTTTCAGAATATCAAATACATTTTAGAACATTACATCAACGAGTACGACTGGTTTTACTTTGTCCAAGATGATGCCTACATAGAAGCGGACAGGATCAAAAGCCTCGTTGATCACCTCAGTATGGACAGAGAGCTTTATATGGGCAGACCTGAGGAGTTCATTGGTGGAAAGATGGAAGGGAAGTACTGCTATGGTGGGTTCGGGTACCTGTTGTCCCGAACCTTGCTCCTCCGACTTCAGCCCTTCCTGGAAAACTGTAGGAATGATATCCTGAGTGCACGTCCTGATGAGTGGCTGGGGAGATGCATCATTGATTACACAAGCACTAACTGTGTCGGAGAGTATGAGGTAGGTAAAGTGTATCCACGTCACACATTTCTATTCTCAAAAATTCATACAATATTCAGTAATTATTTATAGCTGTTTATTTAAACAGTAGCAGAAAATGAAAGGAACACAGCAATACGGTTTATTGTTACAATGAATAAGAGTTACAAAGAAAAAGAATCCAGAGGGCCTTCTCTGTTTTCAGCTCTGGCTCGAATGAATTACGAAATCTGTCATTCTGAGATCGGTTACAGCAGTGGCTGACACGAACTGTCAGGGCTGAGACAGCTCTTAAAGTTTACTGGCTGTGAACTGTGATTACAAAGCTCATGTCAAGATGTTGTTCATGTCTCTAATATCCTTCAGCAAATTTAAGTTCAGTTTCTCTCACAGCTGGAGCAGCAACAGAAAAAGTAAACAGGCAAGCAAAGGACAGCTGAGTTCAGCCTTGCTTGGGTTCAGTGGTGTGAAAATCCGCTGTGGGTCAACATGCTCTGCCCCGTTAATGTCATTAGCATTAGAGGTCAAACAAGCTGTGTTGAGCTCTGATCTGTCCCACTGCCCTTTCAGGCAACCGTTTGTTAAATTCAGCTTTATTTGTTTGGACTTTGTTAGAGCTTGTCTCATGCCACTGCTACTTTCATGAACTGTTGTCAAATTATTTCACTTTATACCACTTCCCTTGTTTCTCTTTTGGCAACATCCAAGAAACCATTTGTCACAGAATACAGAGTGACTCACATGGCTAACCAAAGTTTCCTCAGCCAGAGTAGCTCCAGCAGAGCTTTGTTGATAAAGAAGGGAACGGAGGAGCTCTGGTATTTGTAAAGAAAACAACTCAAAGGCAGAAACACCAATATATTTCTGTTAAGAGAGAGAGAGTTGATGTCTGTTTGGCTTGTCAATGCTTCACTTTTGGTACCGTAAAGGCAGCAAGCTATCGACAATAGAGTGGCCTTGCTACTTTGTTAAGCAGTGTCTCCATTCTTTTTCTTTTAATAGCCTGATAAGATTGGATTCACTTTTTTAATCACTCAAGCTCCTTATGTGCTTACTCTGTTTTCAGTCTAAATAGCTGGATCTGTATGTGAGATACAAGGGACATATGTCAGCCATTTATACAAGAGGGTTTGAGCATTCCTACCTTCACTTTTTGAACCTTATCATGCAGTTATCATATGTTATATAAAAAGAGAGCTAACTAAATGAAAGTCCAGCCTTCCTTAAACCTCATATTCCCAGGACAAATTTATTTCCTGGTGATGAAAAAGGAAATGAGGGAAAATAAGCTTGAGTTGTAGGAAAATCTGCTATTTCCAAAAGTCAACCTCAGGATTATCAGTGCGATAATGATTTGGACCATTATTCTTTGCTGAATACATGGGACCAGCAACACTGTTTACATGGAGGTAGTCAAGTCCAACAGTTCACTTAGGAATAACACTCTACATGTTTTTGACATCCAGTATTAAATTGTCCAATGAAGAAACTTGTTTGTCTTCTCAGGGGCTACAGTACCATCACTATGAGTTAGGAAAAAACTCTGATCCCAATAAAGAGCAGAGTGAACAGTTCAAGAGGGCTCTGGCTGTCCATCCAGTGTCTGACCCAGAACAGATGTACCAGCTGCACAGATACTTCACTGAGATTGAACTCCAGAAGACTTACGATGAGATTGCTAAGCTCCAGGTAAGCTGATTTACAAGCGCAACAAACCCTTGACGCCTAGGGTTGAAGGTAACACCTGACTTTTCTCTACAGAACACTTTGTTTTGCTTTGGTACTTACAGTTTAAGTCCTTTAATTTCAGGGTTGGCGGCTGTCAAGATGAGAACATGTCTTTTGTTTCCACAGGCTGAAATAATAAATGTGAGTGTCGTAGCTTTTGAGGGAAACAGGAGTGCACAGTGGCCTGTGGGGATCAATCCACCCTTTGAGCCGAAATCCCGGTTCGAGGTTTTGAAGTGGGAGTATTTTACAGAGGAGGAGATTTATTCATGCAATGATGGCTCTCCAAAATGTGAACTGCACGGTATTGATCGAATGGATGTCGCTGATGTCATTGCTACAGCCATGGGGGAGCTCAATAAGAAGTACAAGCCTGTCTTACACCTGAAGAAGCAGCAGCTGATTAATGGATACAGGCGCTTTGACCCAGTCAGAGGCATGGAGTACACCTTGGACCTTCAGCTTGAGGTGGTAAACCAAAAGGGCTATAGCGGTTCAATCACTCAGAGGGTCCATTTATTGCGCCCTTTGAGCCGGATTGAGATCATCCCCATGCCCTATGTAACAGAGGCCACAAGGGTTCACATCATCATACCTCTCACTCTCCAGGACAGGACATACGTCAACCATTTCCTGGAGGTTTTTGCCTCTAATGCTTTTGAGACGAGTGAAAATGCTGTCCTTACATTCTTGTTTATTTATGATCCCGTGGAGGCACAGCAGGTTAATCAGAATGATATATTTGCCAGTGTGAAGACTCAGATAAATGCTTATGAACACAAATACCCTACAGTAAAAATCCCATGGATAAGTGTCAAGACAGAAACACCATCCCAGATAAAGTATATGGATATCCTCTCAAAGAAACACCCAGTTGACACTCTCTTCTTCTTAGCCACCACCAACACCAATATTAGTCCTGAATTTCTGAACCGCTGCCGCATGAATTCCATCAACAACTGGCAGGTGTTTTTCCCGATCCATTTCCAGGATTTCAATCCTGATGTGGCATTTCACAACCAGGAGCATCCTGTCTCAGTTGATCTGGTCAAAGAAGCAGGCCATTTTGACCGCAGGTCATTTGAAGAAGCCTGTTTTTACAACTCCGACTACATGGCAACACGCACACGCATGGCGGCAGACGTTCAAGAGAATGAAGAAATTCTAGAAACACTAGACATCTATGACATATTTGTGAAGTATTCAGGTTTACATGTGTTCAGGGCAGTGGAGCCAGCATTGCACCAACAGTACAGGTACCAAGAATGCAATCCACGGCTCAGTGAAGACATCTATCATAGGTGTGTTCAGAGTAATATGGAAGGTGTTGGTTCCCGCTCACAGCTGGCCATGCTTCTGTTTGAGCAAGAGCAAGGAAACAGCACCTGAAGCATTAGAGTGAACACTAACAACACATGTAGTACCAACGTAATGTTGTTAAAAAAAAAACAGCCCACATCTTGGAATGTGATTACAAAAATGACTGTGCCTGATATTTGTTTCTCAGTTTGCAACAAGACTTGTTTTTATTTGTGTCATTTTTTTAAGCTATTTACAAAAAATTGAATGCAGTACATTTCAAATCTTACCCCTTACAACTCTTACAGGTTTACAATACTTGTTCATACAGTTCAATAGCAAGAACCAAATGATTTTTTTAACACTCATGCTTCATGAAAGCTGTGTTACGACATTTCTTAACCTCTAGGTGGCAGGCACTCACACGAGTGGAGCCTCGACTGTGCTCAGTATCATGCAGTACACATCCAGTGCACACGGGATGAAAGGGAAACTCAGAGGTGTAATGATGTTCCCCTTTTGTCCACTGTTGTACAGACGTTATGAAAACAGTTTCTCACCTTTACCCATTCTGTGTTATGGAAGAAACAAATATTTGACAAATCTGAAAAGATGCCATGGGTGCTGTTCTGTGAAGTTTGGTTTTACTTGAGTCAAATTTCTCTGACAGCATCCTTAAAAATGGTTCTGAAAGCTGTTTGTTTAGTAGTGCAATCCAAGCACACATCCCAGATATTGTTAATTAAAGTTTGATGTTGTGCAGGGTAAGTTGTGTGCACTACACGTGAAGTTGTTGAAGCGTATTTACTCATTGAAGTTTTTACTACTGCACACGTGTGTGTGTCCTTACATTGACAAAGCATATGCTGACTGAAATGATCTTCTGTTGCAAAGAAATATAATTCTAATTTTGTTACATGAAAAAAAGTTGAGTTAGTGTGAAATGCACATTAAGTTTGTGACACAGCTTTATGAGTCAAGTAGGTTGTGCTTTATTTGGAATTGAATTCCCAAACACGACTTTGCTTGATCCCGACCATCCGCAGGCGGAAAAGTGCCTTAAATAAAGTAAAGTGTTAGTCTCTTCTGTATGTTCTCAGAGATTACAGACAAGAATGTGTATTGCAGTAGGTGAGTGGTGTGGATTTTCCATGAAACTATTTGATGTTAAATAACAGGCAATTCTAAGCACTTGGCATAGGATTGTTTGAAATGGTATTCAAAGTGTTATTCCATTTTTTTTCCAAGTCCTCGCTGCAGTAGGTTAAACTCTTCAACAGAACTTTATTTGCGTTGAAATAACTGAAATATGCAGTGTGTGAAATATTTCCATGTTACCAAGTAGAGCAGATAATTTTATAAAAGATGATGTTTAGATTTTCCAAGGTTTATTATGTTATATTGCTATAGATTTTTAATGATTAGTGGTGGAGGTAGCTGTACTAGACAACAAGCGATCTATTATGTGCAATATTAGGGATAACATGCCTGGAAAGATGTCTGAAGTGGAGGAGGTGTTTACTGCAGTGTTCATGTTGCTGTTCCGGTCATAACATTACATGAAATAGGAATGGTGCTTTCTGTTCGATGTTAAGTTTTTACACTGTTATTATTATTTTTTTTTAACAAGTCTTTTTGAGTAGATTACTGACGCTAGACACTTTTATGATTCTCTTTACATTGGCTTAGAAAAGCACAAATCTTTTATTTCACTCAACTCTACAAGTCCATGTTGGAAACATTCAGTTACAAGAGTGTTTGCAGTATTTCCTGCCATGGGTACGTAACTCGGAGGTCATTTAGGGCTTCCTTTTGCAGTAACTTCATAATGTATGTGTTTGTCGCTGAGAGAAACCTTCACCCTGACAGTCCTCAGCTGATGAAGTCAGAATGTTCTTGATTCCTTGAGGAGTGTGACTAATGTTGTTCAGAAATGGAAATTGAATTTTTCCATATAACACTGGGAAAGATTGGAGGCTGAGATCACGGTACGGGATTATTGTGCTTGTCAGTGTTGACAAGCTGAAGAATAATGCAAACGTTGTACAGTAATCAACTCGTGTTATTAACACAGCCGGCGTTGCTGAGCAAGTCTAAAGGATTTTGTCTATTATTTATTTATCTTTCATTTCTCTTTGAATAATGCATAACAAAGGCTCTCATGACATTTTCAGTCTGTTTAAATATTTTAAGAAGTGTTTTTAGGCCTTTTTAGTGTTGTCTCGACAACATTTCATACCTTATTTCTGGTGACAAAAATATCTGCTGTATCTGATTTATATCATGTTATTCAACTACAATGCAAATAAAATGATTTGTCTAGCAAAGAACTGATCACAGACGCATTGCTGCAAACTGATGCTCTGATTTACCAGTTTTCAGCATTCATGCATATGGGTACAAGTTAAACCAAAGTGATATATTTGAATAAATACTCATCACAAATATTTGTGTGGTGTATTTCCTAATGAACTGTGAATTGTTGTAATTTTGAATAAAGATTTTGTTTTTAAAAAAAGTTTTTTCTCTTTTGCAGTCTTAATTTTTTAAAATCCAGAACAGTCACTGTTGTGTGTGTGTGTAGCAGCGACATATCCTGCTCGTCCTTTAGATGTCAGTACAGGAGCGTGGCAACCATCTGCAGTATGGTCTCTTGATCAGTACCTGCTGCTACAGACTGAGTACTGTTTTTAATAGAACTTAGAATCTTCATCTCATTCCTGGTCCCTGTTTAGCAGCACTGCGACCAACCTGCATCTCCATGTTAGGTCTGAGGTATTTTTTGTGTGGGTTGTGTAAAAACAGGGGAAATGCTGCAGCCTTAATTACAGCCTTAGCTATTTCAAGGGTCCATATGCACTACCCTGAGGCATGCTGTAAAACCACATAATAACAGAGCAGTTTGGAGTTAATTGTAAGTCATTATTTTGTGCTTTGTTTTACATTATATTGCAGGACTTTCTTCTCCCACTCAGGGAAGATGTTGTTACAAGTCATCTGGAGACTAGGAGTAGAATTTATTTATTTTGGTGCAAGTTCTTAAAGATGAACTTCATGCGTTAATGAAAAATCTCTCTGTAATTAGAATATCTGACTTAGCGACTCCATTAGAGGGGGAGAATAGACACGTAGGGCAACAATCAGCTAGGAAGTGGATTTACGAAGCACTAGTTCTACTAATCTGCCCGAGGTTTCTGCCTCTACGAGGGAAGTTCTTCCTCTCCATAGTAACTGACTCAGTGCTGCAAAGGTCTGCACTCATGGTTGGTTAAGACCAGATCAGACTCTTTACCTGGTTTTGATTTCAGGTCTCTGGTTGTATTAAATGAACAGGTCAGACCTGTTGATGTTTTTGGAAAGTTCCTGAGAAAACACTCGTTATGATTTGGCACTGTGTCACTAAAGATTAATTGCTTGATGATTTTAGCTTTGGAAGGTGTTGGGTTGACCTCTATAATCTTAAAAGATGTTATTTTTGCTATTGTATTTTTTTTCAAAATGCTTTCTAATGAAGAAAATTAAGAGTATTACAACTGTAGAAAATATAATGGTACTTAGACACAATCACTGTGGATCACTTATAAGGGATGAGATTTGTACTTGTGACTTACTGCCAGCTGTGTGTACCCCCTAAGACATGTTCTTTTTTTCCCTCTCTTTCCTGTCGGGCTTTGAGACCCGCTCAAAATAAGCAGTCAAAAATAAAAATAAATACAACATAAAACATGTCTTAAAAATTTCTCATCAGTTGCTGATGCAATCAAACAGTTTTTAATAGACAATAATTATAATAATAAGCACAAACAAGGTGTTTTTATGGTGCTGTAAAAGGTAGGCCCAGGGAGGTCAGAGGCTGAAGGAATGACAAGCATGTGTGCAACGTGGTGTGGAGCTGGGAAGTTAAACTTTCTGCTGTTTAACTGACCTGTCTCCAAACGCCCAGCCCGGTGGTGCCTCAATCAGACACAACATGCTGTCGAAAATCAGCTCAGTTATTCTCCTTTCAAGGGTGTATTTGTGTTTATATTCAGAGGAAAAATGTTTTATTTAACTGCAGCTTAACACAGCGTCTTAAGAATAAAAAACCCTCACCAAAGTCAAGTCCTGACTTGAGCGTCCGAAGCAAGCGTCTGACTGAGAAAGCAGCCTGTATTCATGTCAACACACCAGCCCCTGTGTGACTTGGCTGAGGATAGCTACAATTATTGATGACAGAGGAGCAGATTGTTATGCATAGCCTGTACAGAATGCCATCAGAGACTGTGATTGGGAACCTTTTGAAAATGTCAAAGTGACACATGATTATGAATATTAAACAGCCATGTATAGCCCATGATTATTTGACAGGAGGAGGGGATTTGACAGACAGAGGAATCATAATCTGCTGAGATGGGAACATGTCTTTTGCAACAGAGTACATCCGTCAAATTAATAAAAAAAATCATGAAGTAGTTTGTAAACATAATCATTTGTAATGCAAAGCATTTCACTAATTTAACAGATTAACTGTAAAAATAGGCTACGCCAGGAGGTTTGAACGCATTTAATGAGCAACAAACTGGTTTATGATCTCACTCGAGTAAAGTGTGAATCAGCCCAAACTGCTGCATCACACTGATAGAGGGAATGATGTCAAGCATATCTGTTAGGATGAAAGTATTGTGATTTCATGGGGAGGCTGTTGCTCAGTGGTAGAGTCGGTCTTCTGGGTTTCGACCCCAGCTCCTGCAGTCACTAGTGTCCTTGGGCAAGACACTAGACCCCACTGGATCCCTCCCCTCCTCAGCGATGTGTGAATGTGCATAAAAGAGATTAGCAAATGCTGATGTCTCCTTTATGTGTGATGTGGGATTGAATAAATGCAACTATAGCAAAGTAAACGTGCTCTGAGTGGACAGAAAGACGAGAAACGTGCTTTACAAGTCCAAGTCCATTTCTCATATACTGATGAAGCCTCGTGTTATGGCTCATCTGCCTGGATGCTAGCTTAAATAAATCAGAGCGTGCACTGACCCTGCATGTATAAATGGATGATTGGACAACATGAAGTCTACGAAGTAACATGAAGTAACTTGTGTAAAATTTTGCAGGTATGTACTAGAAATCCTGGTGTTGTAAAATTTGTGCTCATCTATGTGTGGTTTTCAGTGACAGTCAACACAAAGGACAAGATAAGTTTGTTGAAAATTATAACAAAAGAGGTGACAAAGTTAATGATGTTTTGAAGTTACCAGAGAAAGATAAAACCAAATTAAAAGACAAAACAGACTATGTGAAAACAAGAACGGAGTAGTTATACTAAGTGCTCTACAGCAGTCGGATGTTTCCACTTCTTTAGATTGTCCAGTTCCTTTGTCATCATTGGTCAAGCTTGCAGTATTTCACAACAGAAACTTAAGAGATTTTTAGTTGTTACTATTCAATTGTTTTATGTATTTTCATTTAAAAATAGCTTTCACAGATTTTCTGCTACAGTTAGTTGAACTTCTGTACCTCTGGCTGTTTTGCAGTTGGTCCGACGATTTTTTTTGGTCTTTCTCCACATCATCCATATTCCTTTCAACTAATGCTGCCCCACTCAAGTTTTCTGCATCTTCAAAAGGTTTCAGCTCACCTCTAAACACACTCTGCTTACTGATGGTGAATTCTGGCTTCTGAAAACAACACTACACAAAGAGAACAGTGGTTTAGAGCTGACATGTGTTTCTTTATTTTGGTTTGCTGCTCTGCATGAAGAAATGAAAATAATTTGGATTCTTATGAAATGAACTTACTGTGTACTATCATTATGGGTCACACTGAAACTCAGGTCACAACAAACACATCAAATTTCATTTTAATCCCACTCAAAGCAGAACAATGATAGCAGTAGATATAAATATTATTCTGACAAACAGTCAGTGTCGTGAAAAATCAATGTGGAATAAATAAAAGATTGTGTTTCAAATCAGTTTTTTACTCGGATTTTTCGCTTTAAATTTAAAACGTTAGAAACAACTTAATTCTGAAGCTGAGGGTAATGATATGTTTAAAGGGGACATATCATGCTTGTTTCTCCTTTTCACTATGTCAGACTAGGATGCCTGTAAAGCATTTCTGCCCTCAGTACAAGTCATTTAGTTCCTTCATTGCCCCACAATAGCGTTCTCAATATCCTCATTTTAGGCCATTCTGAAGATCTCGTTGAAACGCTCTGTTTGGAGAATGACCTCCAGTAACCTTGCAACATCACAGCCCTTTATGCTCTGATTGGTCAGTTCTACCAGAGGGGCTGAGGGGGTAGAGCCAGGGGGCGGTTTTTGCAGCATGGCACTATTTACAAAATCGCCACATTGAATGGAGCAGACCGAGCGAGTTTGCTGTTTGCCAAAACTTCACTGTAAGGCATTGATAGCACTAATAAAATGGCAGAGTGTAGAATACGTCCTTTTGTATTGGACCCTGAGTCAGACCCGGACGGTTCTGCAGCTCAGGAGGAAGAAAATCCACCTGGACACAGATCATCTCAGGACGCTTCAGTGTGGTGAGTCAAAGCGGTACTGTAATGTATAGTTTACACATGGAAATATAGGCAGACTTCACCAATAAACTATTTCAATAACAGGGCTCCATCCTGCTCCTTCACTTTTCTCTGTCTGTTTTATCCATCATGCTGAAAGTGTAGTCTAAAGATCGCCTCTACCGTCAGTTCCTCACTATGTTATTACCGCAGCATTAATGTGGTCCAGGTTCACAGTGCATGTCAGAACAAGCATGCAAATATCACAGTCTCACAAGTATTACCATGTCTGCTAGAACTACAGTGTTTTAACTGCTAATTCACCATATAAAGCCGAGCTGCTCAGCAGAGCAGAGTCCCTGCATCCAGCATCTGAGGGGGGATACTCGGCTCTTGGTGAGTGTATCCCTCAGTGGTGGTTGTGTGACTACCTGACATCACAGAGGAGGAGCTGCTTTATCAGATTACTCCAATAAAAAGAAAGGATCCTCGTGTCTTCATTAAGGTTGAAATCTCGCGGCCAACTAGCAGTGACCTCTTTTCAGAGGCATCAAATCTCGTTCTAGGATACCAGAAAAAAATACAATATCTTGTTTTTTGAAAATTTAGGGGGTGAAAGGTCTTGTTTTCAAATGTATTATATTATATGTAAGTATTAAATCAGGGATCAGCATGATATGTCCTCTTTAAATATACATTAAATGTACATTGTATGATTCATTCATTCACCACATTTAACTTGGTTGGGCAATTAAGTTTGGACCTCACTGACCACAAACCAACTTGTCTCTGCTTTGAGCCCTGGAGGAAAGTCTGCACTTCTGTCTTGGTTGTTGTCAGTCCCACTTAACCTTCTGGCTGTAAAAACAGAAACTCACAGCAAAGTTATTTGTCATATTCAATGGTATAAATCTAAAATGTTTCAATTTGTGTGTTGGATGAAAATGCAAACCATAGCCTTAAAAGTCTATTAAAGATCTGATTGTGTGAAGCCAAAGGGGAGCGATAGTTAATTTCCTGTAGTGCAAAAGGGTAAGTGAGTGAGCTGACCTTCCATGAAAATGACACAATAAAGAGTAGATTGATGTCTCTTTATTTAACTTGAGCTCTTCCACACTGTGCTCTTTTTAGCCGCCATTTAGAATCAAGTTAACCAATGAAAATATTTGAGCCATGGGAGGGATTTAAAATGAAACTCCTCTGGACGAGTTCGAGGCTGAATAAAATGGTTTTAACTGCCATTTTAACTGGCTGACACTTTACTGCTGCACTAAACTTAACTCCTTGTCAACTATTCCGATTTTCAAATGCTCCTTTTTCCCATGTCTCAGCTCAGCACTGTGTTGTGTCAGGCTAATGTGCTTAGTTGTATGTGCAAGATGTTAAAGTGCACATGCAAGCAAACTCACAACACGCAAATAAGCAAACTCATAACCCTCTCTCCCATACAGACATACACACACACACACACACACACACACACACACACACACACACACACACACACACACACACACACACACACACACACACACACACACACACACTCAGAGGTATCTTCACTGTAAATAACTGCTACACTTTTATAGTACTGGTCCGCAAGCTGGAGAAGATGACTTCGCAAAAAAATAAATTCTGTTTCTTATTGCTTATGTCAGCTTAAAGTCATGAAGCCAACCAAAGTAAAAAAGTGGATTGTGGATGGAAATGAAATGACTAAAGAAAAAGATCGTCTATCTCACAGCCCTATTCAGGATATTTCTACCTGAGTGGAAATACCTGACAGTCCATTTCTGTTACCTGTACAAATGTATTAATGCTTGGCAGTCTAACATGTCTGCAGGTTGTAAATTTACAGTAATTGCTACAATTGTGATAGTTATTGTTCTATAAAAGTATTTTTAAATATATAAATGACTAAAATTAATCTTCCATTATTTATATACTGTATTAACTTAATATAAGCAACAACCATTAAAACATATTTTTTGAGCTTTTTCATTTTAAAATTGGACTGACTTAATGTACAAGTAAAATGCTACTCTCTAACACCTTGACCACAAACCAGACAAAGTGTATCATGTGAAAAGATGCTGCTAAGTCTTTTAAGGTCGCACAGTTCAGCCTAAGTAAAGTCCGCCATATTCTGGACGGACAAACACGACTAGTATTTGCTCACTAAGGAATTCTCCTCTTGAATACAATATAGAACATGTAGATAATAATATCTCATGAAATAATACATAATTTATATTGTGCAATGGCTTGATACGGTACACTGTGTTTTCCATTAAGTAGGAAGAACAGTCTCAGGAGAGATAAATAAGTGGATACAGACAAATGAAATCAGGTATTCTAGATAAATAACTTAGGGTTCCCTTTTTGGATTTAAACGGTATCACGGTGACATGCACTCCTCATCTTGTTCCCTGTTCGTGGTCATGTACCAAAAACGTCCTGAAATCACATGGCCTGTCACCAGTAGCTTGACACAGTTGAGAGGAGTCCCATCAAAAGAAGGGAAAATAAAAAAAGGTAAAAGTGGAGTCCAATTTGTGCCTACATCCTGTATGACAAGTGCTTTGTTAGCAGCACAAGTTTGGTGTTCAACTTTGGCTGTAGCTTTTCACTGGTGACAGCAAGAGACAAGCAAAAAATGTGAACGGTCTGCCAGTGATCTTAGCACAAACAGCCCTTATCTTTTGTTGTCACCAGGACCAGACTCGAGGGTTGGCTCTAACAAGCGAAGTCCTCGAACACCCCGTGGTGTCCAGCGTGGCGTTGGTGAGAACGAGGATGAGGGTGGTGGTGATTCGGGAGAGTCGTGTTGGCATAAGCCCCCTCTGGGTGACTCCTTGTCATATCTTTGGAATCCTGTTAGAGATGCAACAGATAAGTCAACTTCAAGACCAAGTCTCAAATATGATATGGAAAAGTCAAATGTGACAGGTTGGTGAGTGAAGAAACGAGCTGTGTGCTGTAGGAGAAATGCAAAAAGTCAATTCAGATACTGGCAACTTCAAAGTTTGGTTGTGCAACAGTAAACCAAAGCTCCAAGAGATGGGTGTGCTTCCTACAGTAATTAGGACTAATTAGGAACCTCCATGTCAGTATCAAAACGACTTCTGTGGTATACCAGTCAAATGTGCATCATCTGAAACATACAAGGGAGTTACACTCAATAATAGAGGTGTGAAAAAATATTGATACAGCAATATATTGGTGTGTTGTGACTAAAATTTCAGCTCTTAATATATCATTTTTTGTAAAAATAAAAATTCACATTTTAGCCAAGTTGGAAATAAAACACAACTTTCACACCTCCACTGCAGTAGATAGTGACAAAGAGCTACTCTGCTGTATGTTGCCATTAAACTGTATGATAAATCTCAAATCATATTTAAAATATCTCATTTATAACATGATAATAGGGGTTTTCTGGTACCGAGCAAGTTGGTATGCTGTAGTCATGAATGTTTGCCTTTTTCCTTTCAATTTTTAGTTATATTGTGAGATTTATATAAACACCATCTCTATTTTTTTAGTTAACTGTTTAGAATATCGCAAGATATTACAGCACTGTGATATTGTGAAGAATCATGATATTACTGTTTCGACACAAGTATCAGGATACTTTTTGTGAAGTTCTTGTCAATACCCAACCCAACTAGAAAAGCTAGATAAGATAAGTCAGCAGTATGGAAGCTTTTGGGTAAACCAAGAATGTTAAAGAAGCTATTCAAGGTGATGCTAACTGGTCTGCAAACCCCCTAAATATGAGGTTAGAGGGTCAAACATCAGCTTTGATGCAGCATCTGCAGGGTCACTACCTACCACCACTAACTCTCTCACTAACCTAGCTGAAATAAAAGTCATTACAGAGTTATATTGTATTAATGGCAAATTAAAGGTGGGGTCTGACAGATTTTCAGAAAAATAAATAAATAAATAGATAAAATAAAATGTCAACTTTTACAGGAATAATCCCGCTCAATTGTGTCCTCTGGGCCTCTAAACATGTGTGTCAATGTCTGTGTCTGCCTCAACCCCCTCCTCTGCCTGTTTGCTGATGTTTTGGTTGTTTCGGGACATTTCTGGATGGAGAGTAGGCGTGGTTACTCCAGCCAATCACAGCACTCTCAGTGTGCAAGTGACTTTGAGCGTTAATGGTTGTGAGTGGAAGAAGCTAATCAGAGCAGTTATGATAGTAGATGTAAAGAAAAACTCGACGAAAAGAAAACTTTTTACTAAACAAGTGTGTGCTAACATGCCAAGCCAGGTGCACGTCTCTTGAGTCTCTCTCATAGAAATGTGATGCTACAGGTGGTTGCTGGGCTTGTGAGTGTGTTCACATAGTCATGGTCAGAGGCTTTGGGTGTGTGCTGGTGCTGGCACTGAGCCAAGGAGGAGGAGCCTAGTTTGAATGTTTTGTTGACTAACAAGTGACGAAAATTCCTGCTGACTCTATATTTAATGTAGCATTGTGAGTGTGAGGGATTTTCTCTGTTAAAGTACAAAGTAAACAAATGCAGCAAAGTAAACAAATGCAGCAGCAGAGCAGTACAAAGTCTAGAGAAGGGAAATCTGTGCAGACTACATGCAAGGCATTTTAGCTTAAATCCCCTGGTGTAAAACATTAAGCTAACATCAGTAATTTGTACCCTTCCAGCACCACACCATGGGATTTATGTAATTGCAGTTTAGTCACTATAACACTATGAGAGATATTTTCAGTGTATTTCTAGGAATTTCACTTAAACTAATACAAACCAAATCATTTTATTGCTATGTTAATTTCTGTGTCAAAAGGGACCAACATATACAACTAACTGTCTGTATGACGAGTGTCCATGTGATATTAATCACAAGTATTGGTTTGAATTGAGTGAATCTATGAGCACTGGTAAACAGTGTTAATTATTCAGACAGTAATTGTACTGTCAAAATCACTCGTCTTGAATCCCTGCTCCCTGGATATTTCCTCTTGTAGACTTAACTCAGCGCTGCAATGGAGAGCCGTGCTCTCAAATACTTGATTTTTTGTACCTTTACTTTCATTTCCTCAAGACCCACGGTTGCTACAGTGCTGGTATGCTGCTTGTTCTTCTTTTCCTCCTTCTGGGGCCTCAGCAGGCGTTGAAGCCGGTGCTTGATCACCTGATTTCATACATTGCATAGCAGCAGGGAGGTAAAAGAGAAAGGAGGTGAGGGAGGGAGCTGAGGGACAAAGCAGAGTCAAGAATGCATTCACAGAGAGGTCTGCGTTAAATTCTACCCCTGATTATATGTTGTTCATACATGCTTTGCAGTCACCTTGATGCTGGCTAGAAATCTTTAAAGGGATTCAGCTGAATCAGGGGCTTTTTTCATGATCAGCATTACGTGCATGTCCTCAGACCTGATCATGAATTAATTACTCCAGCCTGGAAATTAAATTAAACTCATAAGATGCATGATAAGTGAGTCTATATCATTAAATCTGACTGATAGAAAATGTAATTCTGGGGGATATTTTAAATAAACAATGGAGGCACCAAAGTGTCTTTTAAATAAATCCTGTTAGTTGTAACACAATTTTTATTGCGTTATTGCTGATTATCTAACAGCCCGTCCAACACCCCCTCTATGATTACATGAAGTGTTTATACTTGCAAAGACACTGTACCTCATAGATATAATCCATAATTTCTAAAACTGTCAGGATACTTGCTCCGATGAACAAGCCCATCTGTCCACCAATGTCACCTAAAAGAAAGAATGGTCAGGAAGATGCACAGTGGGCTGAACAAGTCACACAAACACCATCCCTATTTGCTACTAATGGTGATGATAGTAAGTACAGATTCTGTCATAACACTCTTCACTGCACCAGCAGTCTATTCACATATTCAGGAAGAGAGGAAAAAGTGACAGAAATCTTACCTAATAAACCTGCAACATCGTAGGCTTTCTTTTGCTCTATTGTTTCATAGTTCAGAGCCTCAAAGAAAATATCTAAGACTAGGAAGTTGTCTCTGGAAAAACAAGCAGAGTGTGTGTTATACAGTGAAAAACACATTTTATAATTCCTAACAAATCTAACATGGTTTGAAAAAAATATTATAGCAACTCATTATATGCTCACTGTAAAATGTCATGATGGGAATGTCAGGCCTAAAGGGCTTTACACAGATCTAAGCAGTGATTGTGAGATAATGAGGTGTTTCAGGGTTTAACTGAGATGAGCAGAACGAGCACTGACAGCATGCTCAGTCAGTGCCACATCTCTGATCTCTTTGGATTTAGAAAGTCTGATAAAATTAAGTGTCATGAGCTTTCTATAATGGGTGTGCTTGCATTTTCAACATCCCTGACAATTAGGCAACGAGAGGAGCTACACTATGAGCATATTTTGAGTGTGTTAGAGCTGTTTGAATCTGCACACATTCATAAACAAGAGGAATATACAGCAGCTTGTGCTTTGAAATTAGGTAGTCATAGTGATTAATACACACACACACACACACACACACACACACACACACACACACACACACACACACACACATAAATATGTATATATATATATATATATATATATATATATATATATATATATATATATATATATATATATATATATATATATATATATTCAAAGATGTATTTTCAATTATAATACATGTATGTGTGTATATATATATATATATATATATATATATATATATATATATATATATATATATATATATATATATATATATATATATATATATATATGACCTTATTGGTCTGTAACAGCTTTTAGAGTACTAGTTCTGTTACTACACTGATTTCAGCCACTAATCTTACAGGTTTTTGCTCTGCAGATACTGATATGTTAAATTTGAAATGTTTTCTACAAGAATTACAAAAAAATAACATAAAATAAAAATAAAAAAAAGGGTTACAATTTTTAATTTTCATATATATATATATATATATATATATATATATATATATATATATATATATATATATATATATTTATATATATATATATATATATATATATATATATATATATATATATATGTATTCTTTTATTACATGTAGATGTTTGTTGTTTGTATCCCCCCCTCCCCCCGGGTCAGTCAACATACATTCTTACACATTAAATACCAGATCAATCAACAATTTTTAGACATTGCACAACATATAAATCAGTGTATGAAACTTTACTTGGTTTTTGTTTGCATTGGTGGGGTTTGGTTATGATCACAAACTGGAGGTCAGAGTTTATGGTCCTTTTAATTCTGTAGCCACCTCAATGCTTATACACTGTGCATTCCTGTTTAAGGTCCCTGTCGTACCTGATGTAGTCTTCTGACTTGTCGTATTTCCTGGAGAGATAGCGAGCAGAGCCTTTGCTTGGGATTTTGACCATGGAGAGCTCTTTACCGTAGCGAGTGAGATTACAGGGTGTCTCACATGGGCAGGTATCCCCGCTGTTCTTTTGTAGCAGTGCTGCAACACAGTGGAAACAGTAGTTTAACAGACATGCTGGGTCAGTTTCACTGTTTACAAGAGAACTGTACCAGATACAGCACTGAGTCTGGAGGCAATGACAACTTATTGTTGTAACAAAGGGAAGTAGTGTGAAGGAATGTGTCCTACAAGGGAAGGAGTGTTTTCTGTAAAATTTGTGGACAACAGGAGTTTGAAAGAAAAGATTCATAGAATGCAGTGGTTTAGATAGATAGATAGATAGATAGATAGATAGATAGATAGATAGATAGATAGATAGATAGATAGATAGATAGATAGATAGATAGATAGATAGATAGATTTAAATATCTTTGGGTAAAAAAAAAAGTTCATTCCTGATGTTGTAATGTGTCTATCCTGGTAGAATCTTTGTGTGTGGTTGGATAGAGCGTCGGACTGAAGCAGCTGGAAATGAAGTCGATGACGACCAAACTATGCTGATATTCTCTGTAAGGCCAGAGGGAACTGTGTAAACTGTTGAGCTGAGCCTCTGTTGCCACTATAATGAGACCCAGTCATCATGAGCAACCGCTTGCATTACACACAGTCTTTTTATAAATTGTTAAACTGTGATATAAACTGGTTGTAGTCGCAAATTACGTCAACAGTTATTCCATTGCAGAGCTGCAAATGCTTCCTTCAGTTAGGGTTATAAATACCTTGACTTATACCAGATAAATATGCAAAAATGAACCTGTCATATATTCATAAAGGAATAATCTTAATCTTAATTTAAGAACAAACCCAAGAGCATATTTGTAGTCATCTTCTCTGAAAAATCAACAGTATACACAGACAAAAATTGGCTGAGGATGGGAGGGAGGCGTTCAAATGAGTAAATAATTGTATTCTTATCATTCTTTCTTCATTTGAGCCTTATTGTTCTTTCTTAATATTATTCATTTTCATAATTTTCACAATTAAGATAAATGTATGCAGAGCGTCTGTGGCATACTCTTTGATCCGGCTTATTCTGATTTTGGAACAAAAAAACCTTTACACTATAAAAATAAATCATTTTCTAATTTATTACCTTTCACAGAGGCTGAATGTATTCTCACTATTAGATTCAGGAGTATGACCCACATGAATATGGTCCTTTTTGTAAGATATATCAAAAACTGTATCCAATTCTATTTCAAGCAGAGTTAAAATCTGGCTGAGGGATGCATAATTAAATTTCACTCTTATTTGGCTGAGAAATTTTAATTATGTGTCTGCATTGACTGTAAAAATAGTCCTTTCTACTCCAACCATAATGCCTTTAAAACCACGGTACCTTTGTTTGGTCAGGATGTCTGCCGTACGAGAGTGAATTCAGAGTCAGATATGGGTTGAGGGGGATGGAGATACAGGAATGGAATGTCAGGTTGATATTAACATTTTAACAATCGAGGCAGCACAGCCATCAAGCTCTAAAGTGACTAAATCACAATGAGAGAAAGTCATTTCAAAACATAAAGTGTACCCCCAGGGATTTGTGTAACCCCAAAAAGATCCTTATCATATTTACTGATTGTGTTTCCATTTCCCTTTGGGGGAATCTATCGTAATGAGAAAAGAAATGAAGGAGGATTGTTTCTTACCGAGTGCTTTGTCAACGCAAGTGATTTTACTGGGAGGGCAGATATCTGCTGTTCCTGGAGAGAATAGAAAATGAGTCTGATCAATCAGAAACAAAATGATCAGTGACCTGTGTCTGCTGCGATGAGGAGCCATAGCTGTGAACAACACTTCATAGCATATTATTCATCTCCAAATAAAGGCAAATACACAGAGGATGACTGCCATCCATGGAGCCCGGGCCGTCTTGGACGTCTGTCCTTGATTGTGCTGAGAAATGGGGCATGCTGCCTTCCCCAGTGAGGCATATTTAGAGAGTCTTCAACAAACAATCAATGAGTTACATCCCAGCACACAAACATATTACCCAGGCCATTAATGGCAAGTGTTCAATAACACCAAAGTTAATTTGCAGGAGTGTGTGTATTTTGTTCTGTTGAAATGTGGGTTTTAATGATGTCAGGAAGAAACATTGTTATAGAGAGAAAACTGTCTGATAGACTGAGGTATAAGTCAGCTGCTGATGAAGAGAGTTGGTACTCCCTTTCTTTGGCAATAATAGATGTGTAAGTGTTTCATCTGTGCACAAACTAACTTTTTTTGTCGCCTTTAATGTCACTGGTTAACTAGCTATTTACATAATCGACAGCAATATGTCCAGTTTGCTGGTACTACATCAGAATATTTGAAGATTGAATGTGGAGTCCCACAAGGTTCAGTTTTGGGGCCAAAACTTTTTATTTGATATATCAATGACATTTGTGAAGTTTCGAGGTTGTTATGTTTTTTTTGTTTGCAGATGACACATATTTCTTTTGTTCTGGAGTTAATTTAAAAACATTATCTGAATGTATTCAAAGTGAAATGGTGAAACTTAAAATATGGTTTGATGTAAATAAGCTGTCATTAAATCTGATAAAAAATTAAGTTTATGGTTTTCTCTAGAGGAGCTAAAGAAAAAGTTTTATTATACATGGATGGAGTTAATATTGAGCAGGTATCTGAGTTTAGGTTTCTGGGAATCATAATGGATGAAAATATGACATGGAAATCACGTGTCATATGTTAAAAGAAAGTTGTCAAAGAATATTTGTATTTTGAATAAAGGGTGTTTTAGATTGCAAAGCAATGAGAACGTTGTACTGTTCACTTATACTGATTTATCTGAGTTATTCTGCAGAAGTGTGGGGGAATACATATGACTAAGATTAAGCCTTTGCTTTTATTGCAAAAAAGAGTGATACGAATCATTCACAAAGACAAATTTGGAGAATACACCAATAGTTTATTTATTAAATCAGGGTTATTGAAGCTTCCAGAGATAATAGAGCTTCAGACATTACTAGTTATGTTTAAAGCCAGAAACAGAGCTTTACCAGAAAACCTACAAAAGCTATTTGTGTTTACCACAGAAGATCAAAATCATATACACACTAGAAAATTAAAATCCAATGTGATGCATGTTTTGAGATTTAAATTTAAAATTTTTGGGGGTTCTTTATTTTGTTGTAGGCTATTTAGTTGTTTTTGTTTTGTTTGTTTTTGTAGTTAAAATCAATGACGGGTTAATGTAGGCTGTTGAAAATCAACTGTATGTGATGTCAGACCATCTGTTCTTTTTTTAAAAAGTTATTCAAATAAGGGCAGACAAATAAAAGAGACATTTCTTGTCACGCTGCCCCTTTCCTATCATGACTGTGTTTGTTTAAGGGTGTAATGTGCACCTGTGTATGGATTTGGTTGTCAGCTTTCATGTATGGAACAAATGAATAAATAAAATAAAAAATAAAACTTACTCACCCATATATATGGACATTTTTGCACTTTCTATACTCTTTCTTACTTTTGTTTTCTTAAATGCTGCGGTGACTCCTGAATTTCCCCTCGGGGATAAATAAAGTATTTTCTATTCTATTCTATTATATAAATATATATATATATATATATATATATATATATATATATATATATATATATATATATATATATATATATATATATATATATATATATATATATATAGTATAAATAATTGATAATTTGATGACAAAAGCTTTTGAACAGTATCTGTTGTTCATAGTAAAATAAAAATAAACTTCAATCTTGTTAAAATTGTTCACCAAAGTCAGATAATATCTACAGACAGATACCTTAAAAGTATATTTTGTGTGCCATTGTGCCATTCAGTCTCAGCTTCAGCAGTCACATGCCAAAGTGTTCTTGAGTAAGACACTGAACCCCAAATTGATCTCCCTGTTGGCCAGCAGTGGTCAGTGGTTGGTCAGTAGTGTGTGGATAGTTTTGACTGTGTTAGCTAAAACTTTTGGTCCCCTACGATAGCAGTCTCTGCCATCAGCGTGTGAATGTGGTGTGGATAAGTGAATAAGACTAGAAGTGTTAAGCACTTGAGTGGTCAGGGTTATGGTCAGGGTAAGACCACTCAAAGCATAGAAAGAAAGGTACTTCTAACCAGAAAGGTGCCTTATAAGTACAAGTGCATTCAACACATTTCAACAAAATTATCATGGAAACCTTATCTTTGTTTCTCTACTTCGGCTGAGTAATTCAGAAAAACATTTAATACCATCTATGTCTTACACATTTTTTAACCAACAGTTTCAGCAAGAATTTACCTATGGCTAAATCCCGCCCACAAATGAGCCAATCACAGTGCATATAGCTCTTCTCAAACACTCGGACAATCCCTGCCCATATGTCTATTGAAATGCATTGCAGAAAGTCAGTTTCTAATCTGGTTTATGATGTTTTTCTAAGATTTTAAGTTTAAAAATAGTGACACTCTGACACAAGGTATCCTGAGAGGTTTGGTGATGGGGTGTCAGCCTATCGTTAGCTCCTAGCTGCATTGTTCATCATGTCTCTTTGCTTGTTGGAAGCTCTAGTTAAACTAACTTTAGCTTCTGGAACTTATCTTCATTAGTTTAACTGTAAAAGCCAAGATAACAAAGGTTGTCAAACATTGTGTTGAATAAATCAGAGTAAATCCTGTAGCTCCAAACTAACAGAGACACACTCTTGGTAAAGATGAGGTTCTATTTTGGTCCTGACTAATGCTGATCCTCTGTCTTGTTGTCTGAGATGCTGATGCTAACCAGATGCTGTTTATCAGGTTTGCTCTGGGAGCTGAGAATTTAGTCTGTAACTGAAGCTTTCTATCGGCCTTTTCAACAATAACATGATTCATATTTCCCTCCAATGTGGACTTTAGAGCTTTTTGGTGACTTCTAGAGGATGAGTGATCTTTCTGTTTCCAAAAATCATCAATAGTATCCTGTGAAATGTCTTCTACTGTGACACCTGCCATAGCGCCTGTTACTGAATGTTCATTGTTTGTCCCAGTGAGTGGAGGGGGCGAGGACCTCTACATTTTATAAGTATGGTAATATTGTCACAAAAAGCAGTAAAGGTAAGGTAAAACAATTTTCAATTCACAACTTGATCTAATGATAAGCGAAAAAGCAAGATGCCAATTTGAGAATCAGTAACAACTAGTAAAAGAGGTACTGTTTTCAACAGCTGATATGTGGGACAATTGGCTTTTCAAGCACTTTACCACAAACACTGGCTTTAAGATCGCTTTGAAGTTGTTTGCAAATGAAAGTAAAGGCTTAACCAAAGGTAGAGCAGCAGGATGGTTACCCGCATTGAGCAGTTAGTTACTTTACATGAGCTTCAAATTTATTCAATCACAGTCTTGCCATGAGGTGGGTGTTTTCACCTGCAGAGCAAAAAACTGATTAAAAACATGTTGGCTTCAGGTGCACTGATCACATTATAAGTCAGATTTTCTCCTCTGATCAGACCTCCACGTTGCCCTGCTTTTAAAAACCTGTTCAACTTAGAATGAATGACTAATTGTTAAATAATTCAACTTTTCAACACATCAGTCACATTTTACTGCCCAGAGCAAAAAGTACAGTCTTCATTGGTAAAGAAGTCTTGGTCCTCTTCTCAGTTTGTTGTATCTTAACGAAGTCAAACCTGAAGTCTGAGTCATCAGACTCCAACATTCACATCAGGTCACAAGTCCTGATTCAGGACTAGAGTTTGAGCACTTCAGTCGAGTACCACAGGCCTGACTGAGTCCATTAATATTTTCATATTTTCCATCAAACCAAATGAGGCTGCTGTGTTGGATGATCTATGTAAATATTGCAGTGATTGCTACGTGCATCAATCTAGGGCAGTACAATAAGACTTGGGTTCCCCTGTTTCAGTAGATTGAAGAAACTAATGAAACTAATTGCGATGTAAAAACGTTTTTCTTTGTTGCTGATGTTGTTAGTGATATGTTACTCACTGCACCTGTTAATGTGTAACCTTTCCCAGTATGTTCTTTTTTCTTTATTTAAGGGAAGGGTCTGTAGGACTCTCCAAAAAAAGTAAAAATTAAAGGTCAATTCTTACAGAAATAATCCTGCTCAATTGTCTCGTCTGGGCCTCAATACATTTGTGTCAGTGTCTGTGTCTGCCTCAACCCCCTTCTCTGTCTGTATGTTGATGTCTTGGTTGTTTTAAGACATTTCAGGATGGAGTGTAAGCAGAGCCGTCGATAAGGCAGGCAAACCAGGCAATTGCCTGGGGCCCCCTGCTGGCCTGGGGCCCCAAGACAACGACTGTTATGAATAAAATGCAACGACAAACTGCGCGAGCCCCCCTTGGCAGCCAAGGTGCAATGACACTGTTATCGGGAGTCGGGATACCCCCTCAAGGTGGCCCCTCTCAGTAGCTGACAGCACGCAGCAGCCAGCCGGTTTCATGATCCCTGCAGCCGGCAAAATACAAAACATCCTCAAGGATGAAGCGAATTAATCCATCCGGCAGCCAGAAAAGAAAGAAGAGAAAAGAGGAGGAAGATAAAAAAAAACAAAACAAGATAGCGGTAAGTGATAAATCACATTAGTAGGGGGCTTGCTGTAATTTAGTTACTGCAGGTAACTTTGTCCAGTGTTTATGTTAGCTACCTGGGTGACGGACAGTGCTAAACGAAATACAACAGTTTGTAGCGTGTGCAACTTTTTTTCAAATGAGTTGAATATGGCTTCACTTTTTTTTTTTTTTTTTGGGGGGGGGTTGCTCAATGTCCATCGCCCCAAATTCCTTGAAACGGCCCTGAGTGTAAGCAGGGTTACGTCAGCCAGTCACAGCACACACAGTGCGCAAGTGACTTTGGGTGTTAATTAGCAAGTGGAGGCAGCTATTCAGAGCAGCTATGATAGTGAATGTAGCACAGAAGAATAAAAACAACCAAAGTGAAACAAAACGGCAAATAGATGAAGCTTTTACTAAGTGACAGTTAAATTCGGCTCGACTTTCACTCTTTTCAGGCTAGGGTCTTGGAGAGCAGCACGGGATGAAGAGCGATGTGAGTTAGCTTTATGCTAACCAGGTATGTGTCAAAGTGTGGGTGTCTGCTGCTGCTGGCACTGATCCAAGGAGGAGGGGCCCAGTTTGAATGTTGTGTTTACTAACAAGTAACGAAAAGTCCTGCAGACTCTACCTTTAATTTGAAAGAAGAAAGAAAATATCTATAATTCTGAATGTTTAATTATTGCCACCTTTATAAAAATATTTAACTTATAAATTCTTGTTGAATTACTTAACACAGCAACAGTATTGTTAGTTTGGATTATGTGATACTCAAAGCTGCCAGCGAATCACCAGTAAAGTCCAAATTAACATGAAGCAGGACAAATAATGAGATGGATAAACAAATGGATCTAAAGCTTGTTGAGACTTTTATGTAGTCCCCAGAGCCCCCGGCCAAAGAGCTGCCAGAATCAGTGAAGAGTATTCCACTCCAGATATCAAGCATCAAGGTCAGGCGTGGGGCAGCCCAAATTATATCCGTGCTGGAATTATTCAAGTGGGCAAAAATATGATGAGTTGTTTGGCACGGCGGGTCAGCTAATTCTATGGAAGTACGAAGCAATGTGACTGTTATTTTCCTGAGGCTGGATCAGAGTTGTTTTAAATACAAACGGCTACAACCATTTAGTGTTTTATTCCTCCAAATAATTATGGATGTGACATTTGTTGCTTTATATCTGTTTTTACTATCTTAAAATTAACAAGTGACATTAAGAAGGTTCATATCTCATGCTTATATACCCACACATCTGCTTTGTTCTTAACCCAGGGTCTTTCCTTACCTCTCAGTTCCTGCTGTAACTAAAGGTTGACATTAGTCAAAGATTAGGAATTAATTATGTGTGTGTGGTTGTGTGTAGTTGTGTATGTGTTTGTGTTAAAAATAATTTGGTGACTCCTGCTAAACATTTGATCTTACCGGGCATGTGCACCATCCTGCAGTTGCACACCCGCAGCACCTCGTTGGTTTCGCAGAGCAAACGACAGGCGCTGATGCTGTATGTGTCGTATCCTGGGAACTTTTCTTTGCTGCTGGAGCGGCAGTTCCCCCAGGGCTGGGGCAGGTAGGTCAGCTAAGCACATAGAGATTTATTAGACCCCAGTGTGATCCACCAGGGATGAATGGTAGCTGGGAGAACAGTTATCTGTTGAGGGAGGGGGATGGAGTCTGGGTTTGGGGGGCAGGGGAAGTGTGCTGTGATAAAGAAGACCTACCCTCTGCTCCTGACATGAAACAAAGGTCTGGAAGCCCGGAGAGACACCAAAGCCCAGCTGGTGGATGTAGGGAGGCTCGTCCTGACTGTGTATCTGAACTCGGATACCTGCCTCCAGGGAAGTCTCATCTTCAAGATGAAACGGCACGAGCGAGGCGTTGCAAAAGGAGAAGACAAGAGAATTTCAAATGGCCGCCTCATTTCACAGCTTGGACTCAGCTTGACACTACAAACCATAATTCAAACGTGTTTCAGATAATGTAGTATTGGAGATTAAAACCCACTACAGTGCAGGCACAAATCTGAAGGATCCTTTGTTCAGGAATTTCCTTTTGTAGATCCGATTTTACAGTGTGCCGAAATGCAATTAAAAAAATATAAAACATAAAGCTGAGGGTTCAGACTTGTAAATATGAAATAGAGTATAGGTATCTCATGCAGTTGCATAGGATTGGATTGCATTAGATAAATAGTGGTGGGGCTTACTTGTCTCTCTCCAGATAGGCAGATACTCATCTTGCTGGATATCCAACATGATCTCCAAACCGTTTCCCATTCCACCCTGCTTCGATTTCCTGGACGTGGTCTTGTTACCATTAAAAGTGTAACATTTCCCATATCTGGTGTACACCTGGAAGAGAGTAGATTTAAAATCATGAACATATCATAAACAAAGCCTTCCATGTTCTTCTTTTTTTAACAATATTACACTCTCTGTGCAATGAATAAGGAATAGATGTGAAGAAAATAAACAAGCTGAGTCTGAACAACTGCATACAAGCTGAATATCTTTGGATGCAGTCTGCTGGCTCCATCCCTTATGGACTTACATAAGCTGTATGCATTTCCAACACTCAGACCATCTCCACACACTGCTACACAATAGTACATTTTTTGTCACTTTCCTCAGATGAAAACAAACATTAAGGAAGGGCTGACTTTGAAAGCACTATCATGTCACCACCTATCAAAAGAGCTGTCCCTGCCAGGGACGTGTCTTTCAACTGCATCTGAGCAAGGGAACTTAATCTAACTGTATGTTCTGCTCAGCACGGCGCCATGCACTGTGAGGAACAGTCACTTCAAGAGAGTTTATTTTTTAACCTTTTTAGAAACAGAAAGTGGGTAAGAAAGCATTTTTTCATGGTGGTGCTGTATGTGCATAGAGCGTGTGGTCAACCAGCTTCTAGTTTCCAGGGTATATTAAGGATCTGATCGATGATTCATTTCTGTGGCTCTGTTATGCTCATCCTTACACATTAGCCAAAAAATCCCTGTACAAAAATATTTCTTTTTCTATTAACATAAACTCTTTATTAGACAAGCTCAACACTCAGCATAGGGCACACTCATTTTCTTTTTTTATATATCTCATTTACATGGATAAGATTCTAAACATGTTGAAGGATTAGTCTTGTGTAGACTGCAAAAAAGGATTGGCTCAATCAGGACTGTCACCAGAGTTTTATTGAGAATCAAAATGAAGTTACTCATGTTTTGGAATCTTTATAAAGGCTTCCCAGATTATTCAGGAAAATAGTCCAGAATGATGCTTCTGGATTATACATAACCCAATAACCCAAGACCATAATACAGCCTTGATCTCTCTGAAAAATTTTAAACAATCATCAGGTCTCTGATCTTCATGAAGCCAGGAAGCTATCAGCTCTTAGGCCTGAACCACACGTATATGGATATTTTTTGATAGTATATCTTTGTCCTTGTTAAAAAGAAAAATCTCAGTCCACACCACAGAAATATCTCTGTCCATACGAAGAGGCCAAACTGAAAACGATCGCCTCTGAAGCCTGCAATGCCATGCCTGGCCGATAAGTGGCAGGTTAGCAAAATGTGAAAACCATAGAAGAAGAACGTTATGAGCATGCACAGTCAAACACAGTGGCCGTTTTCAAATTCGCATACTACACTAGCAGTGCCTACTGATTCGACCAAAATGTAGTATGCAGTATGCAGAATGCGAACAAATGTCAGAGTTATAGTATGAGAAAAACACCCGGATGACGTACTGAATCGAGAAAAATCCACAGTATGCATCGGACAAGTCTGCTTCGCCTACTGCTACCCACAATGCAACACGCCTGGTCCCATATCAGAAGTGAAAATGGCAGAGAGCGGAGCAACAACAACCGGAGTAGCAGAGGAATATAAATGTAAGAGCCATTTCTTTTTTTATCTTTAAATCCTCATCATCTCCACAACTGAAAGTCAATATAAAATGCTCTCTCTGGCAATATATTTGCAGATTAGTTACTGGTGGTTTGTTTATTTTGTACATTTTCAATAAAGTTTTTTTTGGGAAAAAAAGTCAGCCGTAGCCAACTCCCGTTTTCTTCAAACTGAAAATCAGCGTAGCATACTACAAAATTAACCCAACTAAACAGTCATACTACATACTGCTTATGAAAGTAGTATGTAGTAGGCGAATTCGGAAACAGCCAGTGACTTGTTGCTAGGCGCTTGACGTCATCGCGTCAACACCAGTTCCGTTTAACACCGCTACACGGATACACTCAACCTGATATTTTTTTATTTCTTCATTTTTTGGAGTTTTTAAAAATCTCCATTTATGTGGGTGAAATCTCCGTGTTCGTGTGGTTGAGAGGCCAAATTGGACAGAAAAATGCGTGTCAAGGAATATATCCATATACATGTGGTTCAGGCATTAGTTGATTGAGCCAGGAAAATAATATAATATGTTCTTTGCTTGTGTGGATTTGGAAAAGACAGAGGTAAAGAGGTCATGTCACAGGTTGGGGACGTTTTCACAAATAAATTTTCATCAAGTTAATTTTGAAAGCGGACGTAAAGCTGATCTACACTAAACCTGTATTTATAGTTGTAGGTGGGCAGTCCTCATTGTAGTTTTCTGAATGACACATATTCATTATAATTTAACATACTTATTCACTGCAATAAATAAATAGATAAAAATAAAATAAATTAAAAATAAAAAAAAAATGAATCAACTTTGTCTGAAATTTACTGCAGTAGATCAGGAACTTGATGGAAAAACTGCAAGTGCAGTTGAGCTCAGTTTTCCTCGTATGTGCCATGAAAGCGAAACCATGCCAGCCACAGCTTGATGATGTGTTTATCCTGATCCTAAACCAGCTAAATTCCTCTAAGGAGAGCTGCTATATCTAAATGAGGGATGCCAGAGGAACATCACACACTCTTATTTACAGACCACAGGGTATATTGACATTTCCGATAGTTGAACAACTAATCAAAGCCGTGGTTGAGGGGTTTCAGTCATTTAATTCCCCTGGAATAGAAGGCAAAACCATCCACACAGTGCCAGACGTGATGAGTGCTTTTAAAGGCTTGCTGCATAGGAGGACAGTTGAATTTGATGCTTCAACAGACCTGAATGCTTGTGATCTGTGAGGTTGTTAATGCCTGTATGGAACATCAGACTTAGAATACTTCAGGATTGATTTTAGTAAAGAATCTGACATTTTTACAGACATAATTTCTGTAACATCATGAATAAAAACTGTTCCCTTCGTTTTGACAGCTACTCTGCATTCTAGATGATTTTCCACAGTATTCTCTTGGTATAATTTAAAAGTAAAGTGGCTAACTGAGTATGGGGCCTTAATAGAGGGGATCCAAGTATTTAAGAGATTTTTGACTGACATGTGCTATTAGGGGTTGGAATGGGTTTATCCCTATTTGGCTTGTGTCGAGTGGTTGAAGAGGTAAGCTGCACTTATCACTGATCCCCCACTACCAACCCCATCCCTGTTCATTGACACACTTAAGCCTTGGCAGGCAGACTTTATCTGATGGAGCAGGTAACAGAGGCAAAGGAGGATTTCACTGTAGAAATGCTCAAAACACCCCAACCAGGCGCTTGAGTTCTGCTCTAAAACTCTGGGCTCTGGAGGACGCTGGTGTGTTAACAAATTATGTCCCCAGAGAGTTCAGCAAAGTTTTCCCATCATCTCATGCAGGAAATGGTTGTTGGCAGAGCTTTCACTGGTTCATTTCTCTGACTCCAAACCCCCCACTCCTCCCTTTCTGCATCTGAACATGATTGATGGAGCATTTTTCTCTTGTTACATCTCGCACCAAATTTAGCAAAGGTAACAGGGCTGACTTGGGCAATTCCCAAGTGGGGACTTGGCACTGTTGTTGACAAGCTGAAGCAGAGCAGCAGCATGGCACCTACAAATCAAATGAAAAAAAGGTTTTGTACTTCTCTTCGTACTTCAAATGGTTGACAACAGCTAATGATTGTGGCACCTAATGCATTCTGTCAGCTGTCATTTAGAGGTCTGAACAAAGTCAGCCCATCAGACAAACCTTTAAATATCACAATAAATAAAAGCAGTTTTTTGAGATCTGTACCACTGGTTGCATTTGTTCTGAGCATCTTTTCTCACAAACCTGAAACTTTTATCTATCTATCTTTTTGCTCAGGGATAAATCTGTGTAGTTTCTCCATCGATCATTACTCTAAGAATTCTCTGTCTGTGTTCATTGATAAATTATTAGCCTGTTTATTTACTGTAATTATGAATGCACCACTAAAAAGCAACACAGACAAAAAAGATGATTGAATTTAAATGCTTCACTTTGTTTACTTTACTTGATGACCTGTAACACTGTTATTTTCACCTTACACGGAGCTATTTTTAACAGCAACACGCAGCGACCAGCTGGTTAACATGAGACTAATGGACACAGAGGCGTATCATAGAAATATTGAAATTCAGAATGTGACAAGAATCATTCTGTGAGCACAATAAACAAATGAATCACTTTGAAAAGACAGATGAGAGATATCAAGGGTACACTGTGTGGTTTGGTATTGCTGGATATCTCCATTACTTCATGTTGTCTACATCAGAGGACATGTTAAGAGCAAAAGCAGAGACATCTAAGCATTAGTTCAGAGATGAGACATTTTTTCCTGTACATGCTAATATAAGAAAAAACATCCCTCCACTAGGAAACCGTTTTTCCTTAAAATGTTTTCCAGTTCCACTAAAATCACAGAAAAGGGTTGTGTGGTATTTTGGTAAAAGTTATGAGTACTGTTTATTTGCATAGAGGTCATACCATTTTCAATCGTTTGACCTCCTGTAATTTGCTATTTTCAGCAATATAATACAACATTTATATATCTATTATTGAATGTATTTTGGACCTCGCACGTGTGTTGAAGTAGTGTCACCCTGAAAAAAAAGTCCATAAAGTTTTAAAAACAGTGCATAAAAGCAAAGTTTGGTGTCTAAATATAATAAGAGCATCACATGAAGCCTGTCATGTGAACTGAGCCTGACTGGAAATTAACAGAATACATGGGAAGAGGGAGAGAGTGTCATAGTTTGAGTTTTTTGGTTCATGTATTTCTGGGTTTTCTTGGGTTTTCGTCTTCTTGTGTTTCTTTGTAATTCTGTTCCTGTCCTGTGTCTCTGTGTTGATCTTAGTTATTCTTGTTGAATGTTCAGCGTCTCTTGTTTTTGTCTATAGTTCATGCTTCTTGTGGCTTTGATTTGGTTCTTGTCAAGTTTATGTATTTTTGTGGCTGTCTTTGGTGTTTCAGTGTCTTTTGTGTATTTGGTATCAGGTTGAAGCCCCGTTTACACATTTCATCTGACAACGGCAAAACACTGTGAAAAAAAATCTGCGTTTGCACGGAAACGCTGCTGGACTGAAAACGCTGTAGTAAGCATGCCAGGCCTGTAGGTGGTGATATAACTGCCTTGTCCAGAAGCCGCTTTTGGGAGATCTCCACCGAAGTAGAGTTGAGCCGGTCATCTGGTGTACTGGAGTATACAAAGTTAAAAAGTGGAGCAATAGATGCCGTTTTGTTGGAAGACGGTCAGCAGATTTGCGACGACCGTAACAACGGTACTGTTGTCCTGTTGTGTGCATGCGCGCGAGGCGGAGTGTGACGTCATCGTTTCCACTGAAAACGCCAGCTTACTGTTTACACAGCAACGACGTCGGGAGCGTTACAGAAAAATCCCACTCTGGAGGTTTTCAAAAGTTTGCGTTTTAGGTCGGCTGAAACGCAACAAAACTTTAGCATTTCACCCTAAAACCGTTGTCGTGTAAACGGCCCCTGAGTGTCCCTGTGTTTGGTTTGGTTCTCCTTGTGTTTCCCTCCTGGTTGATTGCCTCTCATGTGTCTTGTTCCACACCTGTGGTTGATTACCCTGTCTATATAGTCTCTGTGTTCCATGTGCTTTCTGTTGGTTCATTGTTTGCTGTTTGCTGTTGCCTGTTTTCTCGTGTGTTCCCTGTGCCTTTTGGATTTTTCTATAGTGAGTTTTCTAGTGTTTTTGGTTTTGTTTCTTTGATTTTGAGTTTTGGGATTTTGAAGTAGTTAAAATCAAAGTTTTTCAGTTTCATTCTGCATTTGGGTCCAACTCCTTTGTTTACCTGGGATTCATGACAGAGAGGGGAAAACTACATTAAGGAATTGGGGATCTTTGTCCAGAGCTCATTTATCGTCGATCAGGTAGTTCATCGTGGAGCAAAGGGCTCATCTAATCATGTTTACACACTAAAACATCCAAGTTATTTCATTGATTCCACTGCTGGTTTATAAAACCCCTTACACATTATGAGTGATTTATATTAGATATGGGTTGGGTCCACCAACCAGACATGGTGCCAGGCTCCATATCTATGCACCGACACACCTTTTTGGTTCAATATTCTCTGTAACTTAAATTCCAATAACTGCTCCTTTACTTTTGAAGACAGTGGTTTTAGCACAGTAAATTTTGTTGTGATGTAACTGTGTGTGAGGAGGGAACACAGTGGATATGAGGGCCTGCTGTGTGTTCTGGTTTTGTGCAGGTAGCACAGACTCCTCATACAGCTCCAGGGCAGATTAGCTGTGTGCCACAGTGCAGACTCGCTGTCTGTACTGCACATGGTACAGACCGGTGCTGAAAAACTCTTAAAAAAATGTATAAAATGAAGTTAAATTGGTTCAAGCTTTCTTTAACGCATAAATTGAAGAGATTATTGGACATGTAGTTGAAACAACCCAGGATAGTCAACTTGACCCAGAATTAGGGTTGAATATTTAACACTTCTGCTGGGTTAATATGGACTGACCCATCCTTTTCGGGTCAAATTATCTACAGCTGGGCTGGTGCTATGATGACCCAGCCTTTGGGTTATAAAACAATTCAAAATAGGTTATTTTTGAAAAAGTTTTCAGTGTGCAAGTTTTCTTTGTTTTATCTCTGTTCTTCAGGAGGACAGAAAGATGACTGTGTGTTTATTATGCTTGTACTATTCAACATTTAAAGATAAGTGCTTAAAGGTAGGCTCACTTTGAGCAGACCAAACAGGAAAACTGTAAATGATTTAAGACAAGGCGCAGGTACAAATTCAATTTAGGAAAACTGTTTGGATTAATATCATATGGATATACTTTCTCTCACCTAATATAACATCCCCATCTAAAATGTCCTTTTTTCTTCCACAGTGTATCGAGTCCAACCCCTTCTGTGTAATTCATAATTCCCGGTGGAGTAAACCTTCAAACACCCTCTTTACGACCATGATCTGACAGAGGCATGCCGCTTTCCCTCTTCCTTGAAATAAGCTGCAAAAAACCACTGCAGTGCTCCTCCAGAGGACATTCATTTCCAGGCAGGCTGCATGTCATTAGGTATCTCTTTGAGTGTGAGGACAGAGGATTTGAGTTAATCTTTGAAAGTTGTTAGAATTTGCCAGAAAACTGATTGGCAGTTGAAAACCATTATGACCAGCTCAGGCAGGTTCAATAATGAGATATTTTAATTTTAATTTATAACAACCACCAAGCAATAAGACATGAGTCTCAATCTAAAAATCTGAAAATGAAGATATATATATATATATATATATATATATATATATATATATATATATATATATATATATATATATATATATATATATATATATATATATATATATATACATAATTGTTCCAAAAATAAAATTACTAATATCAGGCAGATTTCTTTTGTGTTAACACTTTGAAATTTGACATACATTTGTTGGTATTCATATACAGTGAACAGTCAAAGATACACAATAAACCATCATGGCCTCCAAAGCCCTCACATGTATTCTAAGCATCACAGTTTGGTTGAAAGGACCAGGGACTCAGACATGAAGCCTAAACCCTGCTGACTGTAGTGAGAGGCACACAAGTTTTGCACCATTAACCTCCATCTCAATGTTGGCATCTCAGCACAGCAGCGAGATGCATCTTTGAATTGCCTCTCAGAACATTACAGTTATTATGAATCAATTCAAACCTCCATTACACAACTGAATGCAGAGATCTCTATGCTTGTTTAATAGAGCAATACGAGTGAGGTAAATACCGTATAATAAGTTAGCTGTCATCCCAGTTAGGCTGTGGTTGGGCAGAAAAACATGTTTAATAAATGTGATGCTGAAATTTTCATAAGGAGTGTGAGGAATGGCTGGTTATAAAGGGTGTTCTCAGACCTAGCGATTGACAGAAACAACAGAAAAACAAGCTCTGATTGAATGTCATACTCATCTGTGTGCCTCCTCAAACACCATGTTATGCTGACACTTCAAGGTGCTGAACTTACACTAGTGTTAAGCAGTTTGTCTTTTTCATTCTGTCCCTGAGACTTAGAAATGTATATTAAAATGATGAACTCTAATATAAACCTGCAGGGCTTGTTTCAGTCATTAGTGTAGGAGTTCTGACTCATCTCTTCCCTGCCTTTGCTGCCCTCTCTCTGGTTTCCTCTGACAGAGCATCACAGATAAGTGGAGCACCAAAGTCAGAAAAGTGCACTCAGCAAACCTCTCTCTCTTCAAATGTTAGTATTCCTTTTTTTCTGCACCCCCTCCCCCCAGCCTCCACCAGCCTCCATCCCACAGACCCCCTGCTACTCCCTGCATATCCAAGCATACTCAGCTAATGGAGCTGTGAGAGATGCTCTCAGAAAGAGGCTGAAAATGGACAGGCTCTAGCACAATGCAGGAACTCACAAATAGAACAGTCCACTACATTCTGCACCCTCAAAGAAGGAAAAGCTTTTTATTAGTACGGTCTGCGCGAACATCACAGCCAAGGGCCCATAAAGGTGCTGTTTTAGCAGCGTGATTAGAAACTACTGCCATAATGGGGATAATTTATTTGAATCACCAGAGAGAGACAGGTCCCTAATCAGTCTTTAAGTGTGACTGAGATAAATCATATCCTGCAACAGGAGCACGTGCATATTTCTAAGCAGAATGCTATAAATTCTTGACCCCTAAAAGCCTGACAGAGAATCTTATCCATATGGAAAATCGTTTTTATAAGTCAATCTGTTCTGTGGTTTTCATGACCACGTATCTTTCACCTTTGTACGAGCTAAAAGCACAAATGTGTATTATCCCTGGTATGTTTGTGGGGCTCTATCTAATTATGGCTCATCTAAGTCATTTAGACCCTCCTCATCAAACCCCAACAGCTCCTCCATTAAGGCTGTGGTTATCTCTTGACCTGTGGTGCTTTAGGAACAATTCCAGGTTATTTATAACCCCCCAGAGCTTGAGGCCATAGCTAAGAAGAGGAGTACAGTCATGCTGTATGTATGAGCTAATGGGTCTCTCAAGATAGCAGACTTGCTGTGGATGAACAAAGTGTACTCTACCTTTTTGCTGCCCCTGTTTTTAGCTCACAGTTCTGATCAGTCATTCAGAAAGGCAGACAAAGATACAACTAAGGGGAAATCTGCCTTCAGCCCTCAGTCCTGCCGCAGGTTTTTATTTATCTGATACTGTTATTTTTTCAATCACTTAAATATTCATGTGTAATTTAGATACAGCTGTCATTAATATGATTTTTATTTCCATTCAGTCGTGCTCAAAGCTCTGCTCCTCCCAGCCTCTTCCAGGTGCTGAAAAAACCACAAATGCTCACCCGACTGCCTCTGAAGAAACAATCTCACAGTTCCCTGGCAAAACTTTTATTTAGTATTCATCATAACCAACAGCCATCTTGGTTGTTTTTCTTCTCCATGGAGCTCTGGGGAAATGATATCTGTTGGATAGGAGCCACAGTTAAGGTTGATGAAACTACCAGAGAGGAAAGACAGGATCTGCTATCTTTTGACATGAATCATCAATATAAAATATGGTTTCCCTTCTGGGATATGAAAGAGATATCGACGTTAGTAAATATCAGCTGCTAGCTCTTGTCATTCTGTGACAAGGTTTTCATACCGTGGTGCATGTATCAACTTATGGAAATGTTTGTGGTTGCAAATATCTTATTAAATGTGGCTGGTTCACAAGATAAGACAACTAAGAGTGTTTTTCTCCTTTCCACAAGCTCAGCAGGTTCAGAGTCAAGGTCTCCTAATGGCATGCAACACTCTGTTTACAGGATAGTGCAACAAATGCAGACACTTATGGAAGCTTATTTAGGACATAATTCAAATAAAAATGCAGTAAAGGAAATACATTTTCATTTCAAGAATACTGGCACAGTATTTGAGTTATAATAAAAAGTTAAATATCAAATTTTCAATTATCATTTTTATTATCAAGACTGCACTTTTTGTGACATACTTCAAATAAAAATAAAAAGGGTTTTTGCCATTTATTTTTAAGAAATGGTCTGCTTACTACTGGACATAATTCAAATGAAAATGCAATAAAGAAATTACACTTTCATTATCAACTTTAAAAAGCACAATGTACAACATAACACAAAAGAAAAGAAAAATAACTTTTACATTTTCAAACCTGCCCTCAGAAAAACATAAAAATGAAAAAAACAACAACAACAACAAAAACATTTTCCATTATCAACTTTAACAAGCACAATGTATGACATAATCCAAATGAAAAGGAAAAGACCAGCTGCACTTTCAAACCTGCCCTCAGACCAACATGAAAATGAAATGGAAATGCGGACTCCTTGGTGGTTTATCATCTTCAACAGCAGGTGGCGGTGTGTATGTACAACACTGCATTTAACCTAACAAGTGGAGCTGCTGTTCAGTACAGTCCGACACAAATCACTCACTGACTGACGTTCAGGGACTGAACAAACTGAACATCAGCTTCGCCTCTGAATCTCTCCCCCTCTCAGTCAGTGAATGGTTTGTTCACTGATCGTAATAAACAGAACAGTCGGTCACTACAAAACACTATGCTGAACTGAATTCAGTACACTGGACTTGGTGGTGGAGGTGGTGGATGGGGGTTGCTTCATTTTCTTGGGTTATTCCTTTTCATTTGGACCATGTCACACATTGTGCTTGTTAAAGTTGATAATGAAAATGTAATTTCCTTATTGCATTTTCATTTGAATTAAGTCCAATATTTGGTGGATCATTTCTATAAATTGAAATGCAAACACCTTTTCATTTTAATTTGAAATATGTCACATGCTGTGCAGTCTTGAAAACAAACATTTAATATTTGATATTTAATTTTAATTATGACTCAAACAATTTGCCTATATTCTTGAAATGAAAAATGTATTTTCTTAACTGCATTTTCATTTTGAATTATGTCCTAAATTTACTTCCATACTTAACCACTTACTGAGTGATTTGTTGAAACCTCCCCTTTTAAACAAGCATAACAGTGAAACAATATTTTCATGTGAAACATGTAGCGTTTATGAGCATGACGACTTACTGCTACATAAATCAGTCTGGTAAACAAGTAGGTTTTTTGTTCATGCATAAAAAGGTCTGGTTTGAGTCAAAAGCAAATCTCACAGTTCATTAGACTGCACATCTATACACACCCAGTTTAATTTGGCCTCCAATCACATCTCTCTCAAATTGCAGAGTTAAAGAATGAGATATTGCAGCAATGGAACAAAGGACCTGCAAATCGAATTGAAAACCTTAGACCACTGATCCCGTCCTTGCCTGACTCCTGTCCCAAGTGGTAATAGGATTTTCTTTTGGTGGCAAAATTATCATATTAGCCCTGTGGTAGGCTGATGACCTGTTCAGGGTGTACACCACCTCTTGCCCAATGACAGCTGGGATAGGCTAAAAAGGGGGAAGTGGTAAAGATAATGGAGGAAAAAATACCATATTTCACATGCCTACACAAACCCCTACTGTGATTATATATCAAAAAGTAATAAAGATGAATGAATCTTATCATATTTCATGTACAGTCCTTCAAACCAATGCTGCAAATAAATTATTTTTACTATATTAGTCATCACAGTTACATTCAGTTACATTTCTCTCAAGTTTGTTTCATGGTCCCTCTTCTGCATGACAGAGTCACTGTTTTTACTGCAGCTCCTACATTTATTTTTAATAGAGGTTAATAGAGATTATTGACAATATGATGCTCCTTCAACACCAAGTTATAAACAGTGAGAGCAGAGGACTACTGTAGTCCCTGTCTGCACATCAAAGATGGTCCTGAAATCTGGCCCGCTATTAGCCGAGTGGCTGGATGCCACCTGCCCAGATGTTTGGCATGTGGATTGTATTTCTGCCAAATGGGAATCATGAGACCACAGGATGTCTTCCAGGATGCATCTGAGGCCCCAAACTTGAATAAATATATGCAATGAAAGATATTTTTAAAACAGGAATTTTCTACAGTATTCCATAAATCCTTTAATTTCAGAACCCTGCAAATGTTTGTTGCTCAGTGTCCATGTCAAAGACTTGAAAAACATATATAAAGGTTACTGCACTGGCTGCAGAATACCAGTTGATGACAGGGCTGCCTCATTTTCCAGTCTGAATTTTTATGAACATAACAGGCACTTTTGATATCCTACATCAGATACCACACAGCTCAGTGTGGATTAGAAAGAGTCGATGTTAGGCTCTGTATATCCCACATCCGTGACAATCCTAGGCCTGGTGCCTGGACTCTGACTGTCAGTTAAAGAACTTGCTTGTGATAGGGCCTCAGAAATTTGGAAGGCTTCCTGTGGCTACAGCTCTGCCTGTCAATGTGCATTTGATCTACTCAGAGTTTACTTGCACTGAAGTTGTTTGTTTACAACTGAAGCCTCAGAGTGAGTCTGTGCCACTGTGTGCTCGGCTACACTGCTGGATTTGAAGACTATGATTTGAGAAACTGTTTTTTTTTTTTTCATAATGTTAAATAACCCTCCATTGTGTGTTCTGAGGTTTTATTTTACACACACACACACACACACACACACACACACACACACACACACATACACATACACACACACATATATATATATATATATATATATATATATATATATATATATATATATATATATATATATATATATATATACACACACACACAAACAAATACTCTTAAGACCCAGAAGAAAAAAAAAAGTGACAGTTTCTGATTTTCTTATTACATAGTTATCCTATTTGAAAGTAGCATGCTGCAATTAATTTTTTTTCATAGATTTTCTGTTATTCAATTGAATGTCCTTTGCAAGGGAAAGCAGGACTTCCTTAAAATGAAAAATGGTCTTTCTTCTGTCACCTTTTCTACAGTTTCAAAGGGGGAACCAGGAATTTTTTGTAACCAGAACAAAAAATAAATCATTTACTATCCGAAAGTTTGTAGAGGTTTGTGAATGCTTGTAACAGTTGCTACTTGTTTGTCCTCCCTTTCCCAGATGTTTAAATGTCATTGAATATGAAAAAAAAAAAAAAATAATAAAACAAGTATTAAAACCTTAAGATACTATGAGGGGGACCTGTTTTAATTGCACTCCCTTGCCACCTCCTGGCCTTGAGTCTCCGCACACTGTCGTAAATTATTTTTAGCGAGGCACGTGTCTGTTTTAGATTTAAATGGAGATCAGATCGAATTTTTTTTTTTTTTTTTCCCAAGATGACTTTTAACTGTATACAACATTCCAAGGTAAGGTATTTATCAGTACAGTTACGTAGCACTACAGTTTCAAATGTGACATCAGGCAAACGTTGTAGTAGCTGGCTACATGTAGTGACATCATCAGCCTGGTGCTCTAACGTATCTGTAGGCCAAAGTGACAACAAGTAAACACTGTCAGTTTGTATGTGGTTTAGTTACTGTTTATATTTAGCACAGCTGGAAGCCTGGTGCTCTAAGACATGTCCATAATGTGTAACGTTATTGAATCCTGGTTTTGTCCTGCCAGTCATCTACCAATCAGAGCTAACATAACCTCACTCTTCATTTTATTGATAGACTCTCAAGTTTGAACAAACCACTGCAGAATATCTGCTGACTGTGGGTTGGAATCAACATTAGCACATACAGTTTAGCCCCTGTGTTAGCCCTTAGCTCGCGCTCTATCACCAAGCTAAGAAGTAGCAATTGAAAATAACCTGTAACCAGCAATATTGGTGCTGATGATCTCACTTGAAGCGTGGATTCGATCAGTCATATATCGAGAAGGGAGACAAACTCCTCACAGCCCTTTTAATACTTAACTTCAATTGAGCTATATATATATATATATATATATATATATATATATATATATATATATATATATATATATATATATATATATATAAATATATATATATATATATACATATGTACTTGATGTGTTTGTGCTGATGGGTTTTTAAAGGTCAATTTGTGACTATGTCAATCCTCTGTCACCTGAAGTACCCTGCATTTCACATGAAAAAAATAGATCCAGCAAGTCCCCATGTCCCCAGGACATTGGAAAAAATTGCTGTTTTAAAGTAATTAAAAAGAAAGTTACAAAAAAAACTAAGTATCAAATCAAAATCAAAACCTCTTAAAATACAGCTTAAACACTTGTGTTTAACAAAACATTCAGAATTTATGTTATATATGCACATACATCAATATTGGTGGCCTCAGTGCTGTGGGTACTTGCACAACCACAGACACACACCCCAAATTTATTGCTTTTAACCCCTCTGTCCTCAGTATCTCTTTTAACAACTATCATTTCAGGACCATACAAGTGTGTGTGTGTGTGTGTGTGTGTGTGTGTGTGTGTGTGTGTGTGTGTGTGTGTGTGTGTGTGTAAATCATGGATAGCGACATTTCTAAAATGAAAATATCAAGCATCATGCATTTTTTAACACACATTTCCTCCATGCAGATGATTCTGTGTCAAATCAATTTCGAAGAGGTTGGTCGAGGCTTTGACCTTGATCCTCACGGTTCAGATTGTAAGTGAATTCCATTATTACAATCCCACACATTCTTTACCGGATGCCGCGCAGGCTTTAATGTTTCCACTCACAGGCGCCTGATATGAGAGCAGATAAATGGTAACTCTAAATAAGTGAAGTTTAGAAATCAATTAGAGCATTTACAATGAAAAACCCACGTCAGAGATAGGGGTGTATGTTTTATATGTAGCTATGAGAGAATTAGAAAGAAGTTAACTCTTTTACACCAGAGTGTGTTTAAAGGTGAGCTGCAGTTTGTCATTCACAAAGACACAATCTGATAGACAGACAGGCAAACCCACACTACAACACTACCATATATATATATATATATATATATATATATATATATATATATATATATATATATATATATATATATATATATATATATATATATATATATATATACACACACACAACCTGAAGGTAGGAAGCAGATGTGTCCATTAGAGCATGAATTTTATTGCTCAGGCACCAAAAACCTACATCATGTTATCACACACAACAAAATGGTAAAGCCAAAAGAACTGTGAGTTTTGCAACTCTTGTGGAGATATATAATTCACTGTGACAGATGTCAGAGAAAGAGTTTGGTTATTCTTCCCTTTCTGTTACAACAAGCTGCAAACTGCACCTCCACAGACACCAGTTACCTGAGCATACAGAGAAAGCAATGTACGTTTTTAAGGATTGATAGGCAAGTGATGGTACTGTCAATGGTAAAGTTAATGTTAAATCTTTTGCAAGATTCCTTTGATGAGGCGTAAGAGGATTGCCCAAACAACATCAAAGTTTGTTCGGTTTTTTATATCCATATTGTAATCAAGAGAAATGAAGGAAAGGACTTTTAACAAAGAACATCCAGGATCTCCTTAGAAAGGAACAGTCAGAATTGTTCTTATTGACCTGCCTGGTTAAGTTAAATTAAGGTCAAGTAAATTAAAATGAAATAAAATTAATAAAACAAGCTGTCATAATTTCTTGACCAGTAAATCAATACTGCTTCTTCAAAACTGCCTTTGACAACATTTCCCTCACAAAAAAGTCACAGTATTTTTTTCATGAAAGAAAGAAATAATCAAAACAGTTTTGCAACAAAGCAAAATAAGTCTGGCCTTGGCCTTTATCCTGAGATCAAATAAAACTCTGTTCACTGTTCTTCATGTCCAGCAAACAGTGGCAAACAGAATGCTGCTAACTGATTGGCATGGCAGTCAATACATCAGAATGTGCACTGGGATAAAGAAATCAATGTCAGTGCATTCCCATGCCTCCTCCATCTCTGCCAGCCAGCCTTCATACAGAGATGGAGAGCCATCAACTGAACCTGCCCAAAGGGGATAGAACACACCCGATATTGATGTTTCAAGTGTTGCTTTGGTCCAAGAAAGGCCCTTGTAAAAGCCATGGTAAAGGATTACCCAAGCATGCATGTCCTCCCTCAGCACAGCAGAGAACACCAGTTTCCACCCTTGGTACCATTTTGAAGGGTCATTTTTAAACACAGCGAAAGGTGAAACAAACAACCATAGGAGCTAGGAGAGGCCATCCATCATTCCTACTTTGTTCTTCTGTGTTATTTGTTGGGCTTGAGATAAAACCTGGTCTTCAATTAAACTTTATCAAATTTTGTTAAGGCATTTCATCATTTTACACCAACTCAACAAAGAAGCTTGTATGTGATACAGGACATTAGTGTGGTCAGGTTGACTGATGGGAAACTGCAATAATATTGTTCTGAAATGAGGTACTAGAAAAGCCCGTAACTGTAATAATCATAGTGATGTAAAGCAAATTGAATTAATAAAAAAACTTGTTGTTCTTTTGTGGTTGTGACATGACATGACATTTTGTTGAAAATTTGCACAGAGTTATTCAGCCATTTTCTACTTGAATTTCCATAGAAACTAAAATCTATAAATAAAAACAATAATCATAAATAATATGTATAATGGTTTATGTAAACATTCGCTACCACAAGGATGTGTGATAGTGATTAATGACTTTTGTTACAGATCCTAACGACAGACTAAGACTGAGGTCAGAGTCACACTGGCCATCTGTATGGTGCTCATGCTTCAACCCTAAAGTCCAGTTTGTTTGGCCAGTGTGACCGCTCCATACTATACCCAGGCACAATACACTTTCTTGGCTTTGGTACACTTAAAAGATGTGTGCTTCAACAGGGTACGCAGCTAGAACATGCCGTATAATCCAGGATGTATAATCGCTGCAACCGCTCCTCTTGACAGCCATTTTAAACAAAGGCGTGGTTTTTAGAAGGCTGTGTCGGACCAAAATAACTGAACGAAAGTCAGCAAACAAATAGTGGTAGCTATGTTCTCTGTGTTCTCCGTGCCACTTTATGATGACAAAGGTGGGCCATGCATGTGTCGTATTACAATGTGGTGACCAGTGATGCCGGTAACGCACTAAGTAATGCATTACTCTGATTTGACCACTTTTTTCAGTAACAAGTAATCTAACGTGTTACTATTTCCAAAACAGTAATCAGATTAAAGTTACTTAACTATGTAAATGTGCACTACTTTTCTTTTAGAATAGAATAAATTAGAAAATACTTTATTTAATCCCGAGAGGAAATTCAGGAGTCACAGCAGCATTTAAGAGAAACAAATAAAGTTTTTCATTTTTCTTGTGAAAGAAAAATCTAAATGTCTTTTTCTTGCATCTCAGGGAGTGACGGGAGTCACGTGTTCATCACGTTTTCAGCATGTGAACAACTCACGTGTGTTAGCAGCCAGCACACAAAGGTAAACAGAGGAGAGAGAGGAGAGATGTTCATTTTCTAGCTGGAAATACAGTCACTGTTTTGAGTTTGTCAGCTGAAGATCACAGTATTACAGTTCATTGTTCACTCTGTGCTGGCAGTTTGCTTACGATCTTTGACTGTAACATTTAGGAATCAGTGAGAGGGAGATCAGCCAACTGTGGACATTAACGCTTGTTGTTTGACTTTTACCTGGAGGAGAGGTGAGTCCCGTCTGTCACTGTAACTCCCTCTATTCCATGATTTGAACACTCAGTTGAGCTCAAATCCATCCGATGAGGAACAGAGCAACATAACAGGCTATAGAACAATAGGAAATAGGCTACAATGAGGCACCTGGTGAGAAGCAGGGGCGTGCCCAGACTTTTTAGACTGGGGTGCCCTGAGCAGGGTACTGAGGATTATGTGAGCCCACACTGCAGCAACAATTATTTTTGGTTATTGTAATACAAATGCAGGATCAACAGACTACAGCTTTAACAAAAATGAAACTGATAAAAAACATTTAAAAAGAAAATAATTTAAACCTGAAATCTAAGTGAAAATTGCTGTAGTGTACCAACAACATTACTGCAAAAACTGTCTTTAGTTGTATTTTGAAACTCAAAATGTATAAAATGAATATTTTTGTTTTCAGTTGTAGAGTCCTTGTTTTATGACTACCAATGTCTGCTTGTTCCTTTAAAACAAAACATGTGGGCTCATATTATAATTCATTTAATTGCATCGCTCAATTTTACCAAATTATGCAGCTGCATGTGTTTTCGGTAGCTGCTGAAAGTAACCAACAAAGTAATTTGTAATCTAACTTAGTTACTTTTACAATCAAGTAGTCAGTAAAGTAACTAAGTTACTTTATAAAGGAGTAATCAGTAATCATTAAGCAGATTTGTTATGTCCCTTGGTCATGTACTTGTTGGTATGTGTTCTGTGTGTGAGTGCGAGAGCCCAACAGGTGGAGATGGAGGACGGTTGCTGTGATTGGTGCTCTGCTGGAAGACGGGTTTTTAGGGGGAGAGCTCCGATTGGAGGGATCAGGAGTCTCCATCGTTAAAAGCCAGAGGAGGCCCCGCCCTCGCGCTCTCTCCGACTTGCCATGCCGAACAAAGAGCCGTGTGTGTTTGTCCCCGTGTAACGTGCTGAGAGTTGTGTAAAGCCTGACAGACGAGTTTTCAGGAGGGAGAAGCCCGTTTTCTTTTATTAGTAGCCTACTTTTCTCCTGTTTTTGTTAGATTTAGTTAGGTGAGACACTTGTCATTTGTTTTCCTTTGTTCATTTTCCACAGGTAAGGTTAGGTTTGTAGGAGCGTTTTGTTTGTTGTTTTGGGCTGTAGACAATAAACCTCCTGACCTGATTTAAAAACTTGTTTCGTTGGCCTTTGTTGGGTTGGGCAAGCGGAGAGGGCTCTGCATGTTGTGTCCTGGGCACCCCTAGGCCGGGGACGTAACAGATTACTTTTTCAAAGTAACTGTGGCAACACTGTTGGTGACGTATGAACAAGGCAATCGTGGTTCTTGGGTGGGCCGTACTGGCCTGAGGAGGAATGGTGCTGTGGGGGCCAATCATGCCTGAGTACAGCACGGTACGGATGGCCAATGTGACCACGCCGTGAGAGATAATCTCTTTTTGTTGTGTCAGTGGTTTTGATAAGGCTCAAAGGTTGTCACATCGATCTATTAAGATGAGACTGTGTGACACTGATCTGTCTCTGAACTGTAATTAGAGCTGAACAAACATGGTCTGGATGACTGACACATACTCACGGCCTTTCAAACAAGTCAATCTGTCTGGTACAATCATACTCAAAACTGGCTTTTTTTAAGAGCCAAATTATATCATGTTGTAGTGCATCCATTTGTATCCATTTTCAGCTGGTCTGAGGAATCATCATCAAACGGATTTAAAAACATCATCAGGGTCATCTGGTTTGAGATTTCAGATTCCAATATTATTTAATACAGCAGACAATTCAACTAAAGGATGAGCAGCTGTGTGCTAACACTGTCTTATTATCACCATTGACAATTCATTATTATGACGATGGTGGTAACACAGGCTATAACTGATTGAATTACATACTGCAGTAATATAAAACAGCTCACCATAAACTCTGACAGCTAATATTCATCCCAGACAACACAAACACACAGAGCTGTTTGAGTGTTATCATTACTGGACATCCAACATGGGGTAGTTACAGAAGTAGATAATGTAACAGGGGAACTCGAGGAAACCTTTCCATTAATGTTAAAACGTTGGATTCTAATTCTAGATCCTCTTAAAAGGTTAATCTAACAAATAAGGTGATGGCATTCAGGTCTGATAATTAAAATCCAAACAGTACATTTTCCACAGTGGAAAGCCCTTGCTGACATTAAAAAGAAAAATATATATTGGAGTAAGCTTCAGCAGATCTTCCTGACCTGCACTGTATCATATTTTGTGCTGCCTTGTGATTTTTGTTTACTTTATTGCAACAAATAAATCCTGTCCGTGTCTTACTCTGGAACATTCACATGTTTGTCTTACCCACAAGCTGTGACCTCAATACACCAAACAGTCTTTACAGAAAACCAAACCATGGGTACAAACAGATAAATATGAGAAGTTGACCCTTCTGAAATCCCCAGTTTAATTAATGCCAGGTCCCCTCTCTGTAATTTCAAGTCTCCTTTATTAGAAATTTTAAAAGTGCTCTCCCAAGGGATGCTCTGAGTCACAGGGAAATTGTGGCACAATATGTTTTTAATTTCCCAGGAGGTCCAGGCACAGCAACTATTTAATGATGAAGCAGCTTTACTGAATGAAACTAAAAGGTTTGCTTTTTCTTTGTGTCATGACAAAAGTAGCCCGTACATGAAGTATTCTGCTCGTTTGCATGGCATTCTCTTACTCATTTCCTGAGCTGTGAATGCTCGTTCCTCCCAGGTAGTCTGTCAACGTACCACAGGGTGCGTGTTGGAATGGACCATGCATCACTGCAGTGAGGACTGTGTCCTGTCGACAGGAAGGTTAAAAGTGTAAGTTGCTGGTGGGATTGATCCAATGCAGTAGTTTGATAGAAATTTTGATATTTGTTTTAGTGTAACTGTGTCTTCTTTTGTCAGTATAGTTGGTCAACAATGAAAGCATGACTTCCTGGTTGAGGTTTAAATTGATTCTATAGACCAATTTACGGTCATCAAAAATATGCGTGCACATTTTGGCGTTTAGCTTCATTCATTCATTAGAATGAGTTTTTATTCTTTGAAACTAAATTTATACTGTGAGCAGCATAAAAAAGCCTGGTGCTACACCATGGAGTCAACCTTTATCCAGTTCTGAATGCTTTGGAGTTACACCGCACTCACATTGGCTCCGGAACGGTTGCAGTCCAGATTCCGTGTGGAAGACACATTTTATATTTGCTGACTCTGTGGCATGAAATAAACAAACCTCAAGAACAGGGGTTACACAAAATTTGTGCCACCAAAAAGGAAGGACGGATGTCCTTTATTATTATTAACCCTTAAGTTTTAATTATGCAAAAGCTCTGTGCCTTAGAAAAACGTTTTAAAACCTGTTTGTATTTGTGATCCCAGGATAACAGACTCTAGAAGGGAAAAGACAGTAATCTGTACTTCCTCCTGTTCCAGTAAGGCCCCTGCCAAACCGATAGACCAGGTCTCACACCAGGCCTGTCCCGGCTAATAAGGGGCCAAGGCTGCGTGTGGGGCAGTAAAGGATTTTCCGCAAGCTGCCACTCACATCAGCTCCAGGTGGAGGCTGCGGCTGACTCCGATGCCGGGTGTGGAAAGGGCACTCGCGAGGGTAGACGCTCACGTGGGTTCACGTTCTTATCAGGACCTCTATTCCTCTGATGTTTATTATTTGTAATAACATAACTTTTTTCCTTTCCTTGTATTATCCTTATAATAAGTATGGGATGTGTCATACAAAATTTGACTACTTTCCACTTCCAGGATGAGTCTCTCGTCGTCCATTGTTGTCAAAATAAGTGAGGAGACACTGTGCTGCTCACTTTTGCGACCTCGTGTCACTGGGTGTGATGTAATGTATACATTTACTACTAGCGCGACTGTGCTGTCAAAGAAGAGTCAACTTATATTTGTTTGTACACTGATTTTATTTAAAAAAAACAACAGGTCTACATGCCACCCGGCAATTCACTTCCTGTATAGCTCGTCAAATTTTGTCAGCTTGATGCAGACCCTGTCCAGCATCTGGGAAAGATAGGCTTCTTGCGGATTCTTTCTGTTGTGCCTTACGGCTCCCGCAACCGGACCTGCACAGCGTGGGGCTAATGTGAGCCTACAACAGTGATTTTAATGATACAGATTACATGCGGAAGCCACACAGGATTCAGTGTGAGCCTGGAGTTAAGGGTGACCATGCTGACTGGTGCCAAACATGTCAGTGATTGTTGGCTGACAGCCTCCAACTTCCTTATTTTAAAGTGAATTTAACACTCTTATTGGTAATTTTAAAATTCAAAGTAGTACATAAAATACGGAGAAGTTCTTAATCTGGATGTTATCTTCTGGCTCCTAGATAGATAAAGCAGTCATAAGCATTGGGGGATTTGTGTGTTTGAATTCCTCTCTGGGGTACACCCTGGAATTCTCCTCTAAATCATCCGTCCACTTAATGTTTGTCAACAAGTTGATGTTTCCCATCCACTCACTGATTCCTCACAAACCTGTGAGTCGTTTACCATCCATAAAATAAATGTTATTTATGTAAAAATGTGTTTTTTGGTGGTTAACACCCTCACATCACTTGACAATCCATCCTACTCTGCCCTGCAGTGTTTACAAACACTTAATTGGTCTTTTTAATAAGAAAAAAAGTAAATAAACTATTGAGCTAACAGATATGGGAAAGAGTTTTTATCTGTCATCAATGAAGCCTTACTAATTGTTTTATAAGTTTTGACACTTGTATGGCTGGTTATTCTCAAGCTGTGTTGCTCTGCAATGTTTTAATAATGTTCAAAGTTTAAGAAGTCACTTCAAACACAACCTTAAATCTAAAGGACGGGGGTTCATTAAATACTCACTCCTCCAAGACTGGAGAGTGACAATGTCATGTCCGTATGTTTAATCTCTATTCCACCATTTGTGGATATATCCATCTGCAGATCTTGCAGACAAGGGAGCCCGATGTTTTCAGTCTATCTGAAAGGTTCCTCTGCTGCTCTAGTCTAACACGTAATTTCTGTTCTGTCACCGTGGGAAGTCTGTCTTTCTCACTCTGATGGGATCTTTTCTCTACAGGTGCTCTATCCATCTGAGTTAACTGGAAATGAGCATTGAGAAACATCTGATTTTCTTCATAACCCTTTCTCTCCCACACCCTGCTCATTTGACTGTTAACCTTGTAGAGTTACTGTTATTTCATTTTGTAGTGATGAGTTTAGTTCTTTCTTTTTGAATGGGTCAAATGTTAAGACAGAACATTTCTCAGGTTGTAAGGCCAGTCAGTGGGCATATGTCAGCCACCAGATGTACCTGATGGGGTTAGTCACTGTCTTGACAGAAACCTTGAATCAGTGAAGGATCCATAGGGCAGAAAGATAACAATTATATAACCCAACTGTTTGCCACATGATCTTGTTATGGACATAAATTACCAAGTTAAGTCCTTTTTTTAACATCCAAAATAACTGAACACAAGATCAACACTGCTGTAGTATTCCTATGACCAGAATTTCCACATTATCTGCTTTTGCTCACCAGCAACTATGGCTAGAGGTTTCCCAGAGTTACTAGCCACTCAGAATTATCACTGACCACAATTTTGTTTTTGGATAATTATTCATTCATTCATTTCCAGAACCGCCTGTTCAGGGTTGCAGGTAGCAGGAGCCTATTCACAGACACACGCACGGGCAATTTTAGAGTGACTAATTTACCTGATGCCAGCATGTTTTTGGACTGTGGGAGGAAGCCGGAGTACCCACGCATGCACTCCACACAGAAAGGTCCACCAGCCAAGCTAGTAATCGAACCGGTGACCTTTTTGCTGTGAAGCTGCAGCACTAACCATTGCGCCACTGTGCAGCTGTAGGATAGTTATGTTTGAATATAATTTCAGCTGTCTGTGACATGCTTAATTTTACTTGAACTAGATTTAAAACCATTTTAAAATGTAAATGACCCCTGTTCACACTCAGATCGAGAATTCTTTAATGTTTAATGCTACAGGTCATAATCAGAGATTCAGCTCTGATAAGGTTGTGTGTCAGGTTGTGATGCTTTTATATGGAAATATGCAGGCTATTAAGACAAAGCCATAAAAGGAGAAGATTATTATTGCATATAATAAAAGTGGCAAAGCAGAACAGAAGATTAATGTAAAAGATAAAAAGTAAACTGAAAAAACTAGCAAGAGACACTGTCTGCTTAAATATTTGTTTGATTAAGTGACTACTGTAATCCCAGGCTATAAGTGTACATGAGTGGCAACCTGTCAAAAAATGAGTACTTTCCTTGTGAAGAGGAAATAACATAATCATCTTGCACAGGACTATGAGTCGCATTTATTTAGAACGATTTGGTGCGCTTACACTATTTCTGTATAATACTTATATTTTACATGTAACTTTGACAAGTATACTTGTACAGTATACCATACTTGAGTTTCACTTTCTCTTCTCTACACGCGCTTCTCTCTGCCCCTCCCCTCCTCTACGGTGAGTGTTGCCAGTTACACCGCTGCAGTGTGGGTTTAATACATGAACGTCCTCACTTTTAAAAAGTCACAGGAGTTTTGATATTGCGGTGTGTCCTAAAAAATTGTTTACAGTGGAGAACGAAGGAGACATGAATGAACTTTTATTTCTACAATTCTACAATTCTACAATTTCCTTTAGCAGACGCTTTTGTCCAAAGCAACGTACAACACAAGAATCTAGACAAAAGCAAAAACCTTGGATAGTGCGCCAAAGTGCTTCAATTATTTGGCTGAAGATGCTGCCATTAAGTGCAAGTAGAAGTGTTGTTTTTTCTCCATAAACCAAGCATTTGAGCACTAAACACCGAGAGCTGTCAGGCTGTCCAGGCCTGAAATGGAGTCTGAGCTTCTGTCAGCAGTGTCGTCTGGAAAAGACTTCACAAATGGACCAATTAGCAAATGCCATTTCAGAAAACTATAAAAAAAAATGAATGTATGCATATACATATATAAGATTCAACCCACTAAAGTGGCTAGTGGGAGTAGCGGTTACCCACCACTGCTAAAATTCCCACATTGGCAGGTGTTAGTGCCAAGCCCTGCATATGATTGCATGGTTTCAAATTCAAAGGCTCCAGTCCTGATAAAATAAGTCAGACCTTTGAGAATATATTTATTTATTTATTTATTACATTTTTAACAGAACATGTATTAGCCTAAAGGTATTCACAAGTGTTTGTGAGGTGTGCACACACACGGTCAGTCCAGGTAGTGCGTCAAACCACTGGAGTATGCAGTAAAAGTGTCCATAAAAAAAGCTTCAAAGCTGCAGAAAATGCTCGGGGAAGGATAGAAAATACTCATTTTGGCAAGACACCAACAACACTATGGTCACTACTTTCATTCTCATGCAGCATTTGTGCTGGTGTGACACACAGGTGGATATCAACACTGCAAACTTTACTGTTTTAAAGCTTTTGGTTTTTGTTTCCCACTAAGAAAAAAACTGCAATGGCAGTTCTTTAACCCAGCATGCAGTTTTTGAAGTTACATCAAATTTAGTAATCTTTCACTTTACCGAGGTCTCAGCCCTCACCAGTGGATATGGTGCTATCTCTTTTTAGCTTTGATGTTGGAGCTCTAATGAGAACATATTACTACATACCTGTTGGGAAAAAACACACTCAGCAAACTAGTAGGCCCAAGCTTGAAGGAAGCCTTTCAAGTGCCCTTGCCCACTTCTTCACATTTTAATGCGGAGAGCTACTGTCTTCTAATGTGCTTGTAATATACTGCGTGTTCCTCATGATGACACAAATCAATAGATATACTAATCCTGGTGTATCCAGCGGGGCATTCTCTTATCCTGCTGGATTTTCACACACTTACTTAAAAATCTGTTCAGTGGTCTTCAGGGCAAGTTTCTTATTCCTGTCAGAAGCAAGAGGGATTATGTATGATACTTAAAGCCTCTCACAGTTAGAGTTAAACTTTTTCCGTAGGGGGGAAGAGAAACTAAAAAGACACATTTTATATTTGCTGACTTTGTGGGATGAAATAAACAAACCTCAAGAACAGGGGTTACACAAAATTTGTGCCACCAAAAAGGAAGGACGAATGTCCTTTATTATTATTAACCCTTTCAAAATGTGTTGTGCTATAAAGCCATGTTTGTGGGCCTGCACTGTTGAATTATTATGTTCTAATTATGCAAAATCTCTGTGCCTTAGAAAAACGTTTCAAAACCTGTTTGTATTTGTGATCCCAGGATAACAGACTCTAGGAGGGAAAAGACAGTAATCTGTACTTCTTCCTGTTCCAGTAAGGCCCCTGCCAAACTGATAGACCAGGTCTCACACCAGGTCTGTCCTGGCTAATAAGGGGCCAAGACTGCTTGTGGGGTAGTAAAGGCTTGTTTACAGAACAAGCATGGAGATCACAGGCTGCTCTCCCTGGGTGCTCATTAATTCCTGGGCACCATTAGCTGTAGAGGAGTTTATGACTGCTGAATTACCAGTACTTTGGGCAACACGAAATATCACTCATTATGTACCACCTAGCTCTTTAAGTTCAAATAACTTAGTTCACCATGGTCCTGTTCATGGAAAAACACAACAAAACATGGTCTCTGTCTTTTTAAACAGAGGATCTGTTTAAATTGGACTGCAGCGCCATCTTTTGGACTGCAGTCTCACACACACTGTTGTGAAGGTGTGCCTTTTTTTTTTTTTTTACAAAACATGTATTTGCTATGGAAATAAATTGAGATCAGACCTTCTTTTTGACTCCACTTTTTTTTGTTCGAGTAAACTTTTTACCATATACTACGCCAAGAGGTAAGGTATTTATTAACGATTAGCTACCTAGAGCTACACTTTGAAACATGAAGACAAGCAAACTTCATCAGTTTGTACCGGAGTTTAGTAGCCAGCTATATTTAGCTCTACTCACAGCTCTACGCTCTGACATATGTCTGTAACGTTTAATGTTAGTGAATCCTGGTTATGTCCTACCAGAGCTCATCTACCAACTCCAACCTCACCAAGCAGAGCTAACGTAACCTGGCTCTTTGTTTGATCAACAGACTCTCAAGTTTAAACAGACCACTGCAGAATAACCGCTGACTGTAGGTTGGAATGGACAGTAGCACAAACAGATAGACCTGTGTTTCAGCCTTTGGCCCATGTTTTAGCATTTAGCCTGTGCTCTATCACTCCCCTGTTTTGTTTTCTTCTGCTCTTCTGCCCTTCTTTTTCTGTCTGACTTTGATGTGCAGTAAATCAATCTAATCAACCTGGTCCTGCTGGACCCAATCAGGAGGCTAAGAACTAGCATTCAGGAATAACCCATATTGGTGCTGGATTACCATCAGGCATTAATCTAGAGGCAAGACTTTTTCAAGATCACTTAGAAACTCCTCACAGCCCCTTTAAACTGCTAGACGTGTTTACTATAATTGTGTTTATGCAGCGCATTAAGGTGGATTGTTGTTATTACACTTATAAAATTCACATATGGAACTGATAACAACTCCTGTATTGGCTCCAGTGATTCTCTTAGCAGACCTTGTTCAGCGTAATGGGTGTTAAAAAGTTAACATAATCCTGCCTGCTCCCTCATATTTTGAGAGAATCCAGACGGGATAAAATGGGGCACATGACTGATGGTAAATTATTCCATCCAAGCCTTGAACTGTGTGTCAAAGCTTAGATGTATGACTCAACTTACATCTAAGAGGGTTGATATCCAACATTGTCACAGAATAAGGAGTTGGCGTGTAATTGAATTGAAAAGCACAAGGCAGTGGTAGATCCCACTGGAAATTCCCCAAGCCTGTAGATTTGAAACCAAGTCACGACCCTTGAAGCCATGAGTGCCATCTAAGTCAAATCCCAGCTGCTTGCATGTATCTCTCTCTGTCACACAAAATTCATACTCCCCCATCAATCGTAGCAGTGGGCGACCCTATCCCTGACAACTTTTCACATCAGTCTGGGGATTAGAGGCATAAGGTTTACGCTGGCCTTGCCAGAATCCTGGATAACATTTTTTGATTCAGCAATTTAAACTAATTTCAAGGCTGGCTCTGTAGCAATTTTCTGGATCAATGGAATGTCATAGCTCACATGGTCACTAGCCCTCTTATCATGGTACCAAACACAGAGGAATGCAATGCTAATTGCTTGGTTTGGAGAGCAGAGGTTTTTCATTTCTTGCATCTTGGCCTGACATGCTGCTATAAGGAAACATTGCATTTGATGATTTTAACTTATCTGCCAAGAAAAAAGCAAATCGGCCTTCACGCTACAAAATCTGAGCTTACAGTTTGTTGTTTACTTGTATAATTTATTTATGCAATATAATATATTTGCTGCAAATTTTCAAATGCTGTATCTAGAGGTTTCAAAAAACCTCATTCAGTAAGAAAACAGTAACACAGATTAAGTGTAAATTCAGGTATATAAAAAGAGAAACACATTTAATTTAAACTGAGTTTAGATACTTAAAAAAAAAAAAACACTTTTAGCAAAGATAGTTAAAATTCACTGAAATTACTGAAAAATATGATGTTTTCCATTTTATTACAATGATTAATAGGCATTTCGAATGTTTACCTTCAGATCACTCTTCATTATCCATAAAACTGGAGAGCTGGATTTGTATCTTAGGATTGAGTCTTGAACATAGGCAAGAAATAAACAAACGTCTGCAAATCAATTCTGTGGTGTGGCTTCAGGGTAGTACAGCTGAAGACATTATCTGTTGGACGTTTTATTGGTGCCTCAGTTCCCTTGATTCTTTTCTTTCATGAATAACGCAAATCTTGCAACTGGATTTCCAAGTCACCCGATCTGGGTGAAAGGACAAGCAAACAGATCAGTTGACCAACGCTGTTAAAATCTTGACATATTTAATAAGGTTTTTGTTTTCCTTAGAGATCTGGTTCTGGAAAAGCCTGAAACCTTTTCGTGGAACAGGCCTGTCTCTTTCTGTTCATGCTGTACTTTCTTATGTTCCCATTGCCAAGGACAGAGCAAAGCTACATAGGGTTAAAAAGCAATTTCCCACATCGTGACAACTGTACAAATATATGGTGGCAAATGTAAAAGGAGAAAGGGGGAGGTGGTGGATGATAAGGAGGTGAGAGAAACCATGGTTGCAGTGGCGGAGTAGAGAGGTTAATCCTGCTGTTTAATCTGTGGAGGTATGGGGGGGCCTTATCTCTGCCGCCTGCTGCCGTTGCGGTCTCCTTCACTATCCAGCATCACCAACCGTCTGACATCACTCAGTGCTGGGTGCTGCTGGTGCTAAGGAGCAGGTTGGCTGGGGTGAAGGGGGAGAGGAGAGGCAGGCTAGCATTTAGTGCCAAAGCTACCCCAAGTGCACACAGAATACTTTGTATTGTTCATCTTTGCAACAACTGCAGAGTGGGTTGCTGATGGTTCTGTTCAGTAGTCTGTTCAAGCGGTTGCTAAAAACCTCCTTTCGTTTTTTTATTTATTTTTATTTTTTTTTGTGATGAGTGAAGGAGGAGTACTGGAACTTATTGGACTTCTATCTGACAAGACTTTTGGCAAATCTAAAAGCTGTCAACAACCCACAGGCAGAGGGGGGAAAGGGAACCCCCACATGAGTATAAATTTAGGCGAGCATGCCTAATTGAAAAAACTGAAACATGGGGAAATATATTAATTCAACCTCATTTCAACTTAGCTCATGGCTTTGACTACGAAATGAGTGAAACATCCATAAGGGTTGCTTATGTTTTGTTGAAGGCCCAGAGCAAAATAGGCTTTAATGTAAAGAGACCAAAACATCTGAATCACCCCATGGAGAATGTGAAGACTCAGGTCTATAAGCTCGTTGGTATTAACTACCTGAGTAAACAACGTGTCATTAGGTTTCAGGTCTAGATGTGATTTTATTGAGCCGTGACAACTGAAAATTATCAACATTATTGTTGTTATCAACCATTAAAATTCAAATGTATCTTAAAATCTTAAATCTAAAATTTTTGTTTGCATGGTTTAGCCCAGATGTCAACCTTAGTATTTTTATTTATTTATTTATTTTTTCCATTAAAATACTTCCATCGGGTCAGACCATCCTTATTCTGTTTGTTGTGCAAACATTATAAAGCTTTATGTCCTTTGTATATGGCTTTAACAAATGTCCTCATGTCACAGGATCACATCACATCAAACAACGTTAGTCTAACATTACTGCCTGCATCATATTTCAAAGTTTGCTGATTAGAAGAAAAAACTCATTTTTTATGTATCTGTATTAACTCTTAGTGCTATTTTTGTTATATGTTTATAATATCTTTATTATTATTATTATTAACTCACATGCTATGAGGAAACATTGATGTCCACAGCATACTAACATGCTCATCAGTACAACAAAAGCCTGTATTATCAAGTTTAGAAATGAAACATTTAAATGTACTTTGGGATGATATTTCATAACGAACAACGTATTTCATCAGTGGACTTGGATAACTTCTAGGAATGTGAATTATTTAATACTTGTTGTGCTTTTGTGGTTACTCTATTTGACAGTTTAATGGGACTCATAGACCCCGAACCATGTTTGTGCTGGTGGGTGCTCAAAACTTACATGACTGCCACTTTAATAAAGCAGCGAAAACGGGTGTTTAAGTACATCATGTTATTTAAAAGCATCACAAGCGCACAGACGCACATGCAGGCAGACGCTAGAGCAGCAACTGACACATACGCACGAGGTCAAGTAACATCATAGGTTTTACATATGACAACATTTGTTTTTATTTAAATTTTATTTTCATTCATTTTCGAGTCTGCTTATCCTGTTCAGGGTCGCAGGTGGCTGCAACCTATCCCAGCTGTCATTGGGTGAGAGGCGGGGTACACCCTGGGCTGGTCACCAGCCAATCACAGGATGACACAGAGACAGACAACCATTCACTCACACACTCACACCCACTGACAATTTTAGAGTGACCAATCAACCTGATGAGCATGTTTTTGGACTGAGAACCCACGCATGCACAGGGAGAACATGCAAACTCCACACAGAAAGGCCCACCGGCCTAGGTGGGAATCTAACTGGTGACCTTCCTGTGAGGCTGCAGCGCTAACCGTTGCACCACCGTGCAGCCCTCTGATTTATTTTATTTTATTTTATAATCAATGAAAAAGACTCCAGAGGACAGAAGAGTACAGAATAGACTCAAACAAATACAAAGAGACTAAACAGCTGAACAATGCTCTTGACTCTAGGCCATAGAGATTGGGGCCGTCTGCCAGTGTTAAAGTTAATGAGTTAAACTGATACACACCAATCTGCCACTTATCAGCACCTTCAACCGTTTTCATGAATTCTGATTAATCAGTTCTGTTCTTACTGCTTACCATAGAGCAGTAATGATTGCAAAAAATAGTTCAAAGAGATTGAAAAGCAATAATCATCGGCACTGTTCATGGGTGCTCGGGCCCCAAAGCACCCATAGAGAATCAGTGCCAAAGAAGGGACTGATCTTTCGATTGGTTAAAGATGGTAGAAATTTCACATAAAATACCAACACCAACAGAAATGCAAACTAAATATTTAAACAAACATTTTTTATCAAGTTTAAAGCACATCTTTGACACCAATCACTATTTGTCACTGTACCCTGTGTCTGTGTCCGTCCCTCTACCTATCTATCTACTGTATCTATCTTTCTGAAGACAGGGCTGCACTCCTATCTTGTGCCAACCCCCTCTGTTACCATAAAGTAAGATAATGACTGCTGTATTAAGTGATCATTGGGTTTTAATAGCCACTTATCCTGGGCTGTCAGAGACAGTCTGCAGAAAGCTGCTGGGAGCTGCTACAGCAGCTGTCTGGAGAATGGACAGGTTTCTGCTCACAGCCATTTCAGTTTCTCCTGACTCTGTTCTCCTCATCTATTTAGGAAACAGTTATTCAACTATTCAGAGCATCTTAGTTCACATGGGTATGTTAATATTAGAAAGTGATTTATTTAATGAATTGAATAAAATAATAGAGTGAATTAAGCGTATGAAACTCATTTGGGTAAGTAACATGGTGAGGTACAGTTTCATTCTCAAATGTTATTTGATTCAGACCCTACAGGCTGTTCATAACAACCTTGTTAAACAGAAGAAAGACTATCAACATGATCAGTTATAATTGTATTTACATTTCATTCACAAAAGTTCAACCAGATTACAGCACAGCAGCACAACGCTTCTGCTGTATTTTCATCCTTTTATCCACATTAATCACTTCTTTAAATGACAAAGGGAAATTAAATTAAAGAAACAAGCAAAAGTGGTATCTTTGAATATACATTGGAAACAAAGAAGTAGGCATCACAAATTTAAGAAAAAGGCTGCACTGTCAGTTGATCAGGCAAAACAAAGTTTTTCCTTTTTTGTTCTTAGATATTTGTTTTTATGTCAAAAGAAGAAACCTCATCACAGGAGAATGTTGCACTGCTGTGCTCTAACATGGCAAGAATATCATTTTTTCTACAACAATAGAAGGTGAAATGAGAGGCAGGTTGTTTACCTTTGTACAGTATTTTAGAGAAAAGAGGTATAAATGCATTCTCCTTCTCTCTGTTTCCTTTTGCAAAGAATATTTCTCACCACGATTCTCATGGGGGGGTTTAAAACACATACAACACCCACATAACTTCGATTTAAGATCTGTGCTGCAGCGAGTAACATCGCTGTCTAACATTTTGCAGCCTGCTATCCTGATGCTTCATCTTTTGTTCCCACTGCTGGTAGGTACCACTGATTACCCCCGGGGCATCAGTCCTTTCTGACATCATGGCAACCCCGCCTCTCCCTGCAATATTTAGTATTTTGCTTTTTGCTTTCAGACATAATGGTGGTTGGATAACAGTAAGCTACATAACATTCTGCCAGTATTTGGCTGACCCCCGATAAAAGAAAACGCCACTCCTGGACTCCTGATACTGAAAAACAGCATTTTTGCCTGCATCAATTTATTCTTAGTAGTACCATTTTTTCCCTTTCTTTTGCTTTATGCACATCTCATCAAGGCAGATTTAATATGCCAGAGATTCACTGGTTTCTGTTCCCACAGTTCACGTCCCTTTTGGTGGCATCACATTCACTTTGGTCAGGAGATTTGTGAGATAGTTTAACATAATTATGCTAAACAATTCAAAGGTTCAAAGTGCCTTTGCAATGACACAGTCCCCTGTGGCCACTTTGTCAATCTCTTTTTTAACCCTGAAAACCCTGACCCATAAAATTATTATCAGGGAATTACATTTGTTTTAAAACTGAGATGTTTATTAAGCATTTATACAAAATCTGCAAAAGCAATATTGCTACATCATTTTGCTTAAGATATTTCTTAATCTCATTTAGCTTTTATATGTGATTTATTGACAAACTGGGCAGTTTGGTAATTTTTTTAGTCAAGTTTTTTTTTTCTAAATTTCATTTTTTTTTTTTTTCAATGCAGAAAATACTTGTTTAAAAAATGAGTTATAATTAAGATTTTATTCTTACCACAAGTTCCAGAAAATAGAAACTATTTCCATAAAATAACCAATACATAATAAATAGATAAATTAGAAAAGCAATTTCTGAAGAAATTGCGTTGTGAATGCATAAAGCTAAAGTAGCTTGCGCTGAACTGCTAATGCAGAATGCTGAATTAGCCCGCCATAAACTCTGAATGCATGAATCAATGGAATGGATAAATGAATTAAAGTTTAAATGGCTGCATCTATTCAAAAAGTAAAGGAAGAATTACGTTTTAAAAAACATTTATGGAAATCAGGACCTGACTGAGGAGAAATGGAAGTCTGATCTCTAAAATGCTGTGAAAGTGTAATACTGTGTGTCCTGTGTGTGAGTTTTGTAAACATGTAAGCCTGTCAGCTGAGGCTCGTCTGAAGCCAGAAGTTGCCATCATAATCATTGTTTTCTAACTGCCATCAGAGAGCTGGAGTCTGTTGGTTCCCAACACCTTCCCACTGAAATCATGGTCTTAAACTGCCTGCAATTCTAGCAAAGCGGTAGGTGCGATCAGAAAAATCAACAGACTGTGAGAGTCCTGAGACCCTAGCTGAGCTGTCCATGTTAGTTTCATGATGGTAGACCCAGAAATGTAGCTGTGACGGCGAGACACAAATCAATCATCCTCCGCTAATCTCTGAGAAAACCCCTCAGGAATTAACATTGGAGTGTACAGGGTGATTTATTTTTACTTTTCTTGACAGCTGGCCATTTTGTGATTAAGAGTTCCATCTTTTTGCTTTAAAAACCACTTTTTCAGATGCAGGACAAGATCACCAATGTTTAGACGTTTTATATGTCTTGATAGCTTAAATGATGTGGCCAAGTGAGCAGTTTTTCTTGAAAGTTTCCAGGTTTCCTCACCCCCTCTCTCCACTCTGTCGTTTGAATCTCCCACTCTAAGCTGAAACATTCCGTCCAATACACACCAATGTTAAACGGCTCAAAAAGCTGAAATGCATCATGACCTTTGAAGGCTCATTGTGAAGACACTATGAATGCCAGGAAGAATTTGAAACTCACTGAATGAAGCCAATGTTTTGAAGTTCCAATGAAGTTTCTAGCTAAATGCATGACTGAATGAGAAGGGTCTGAAACAGGCTGAAAAATGTCCTGAAGGGAGAAAATTTTGAAGATTTCGCATTCATTCCCTATGGGACTGGAAATGCCCAAAACATAAATACCTCTGAAAGTATAACTGAAACATGAAAAGTCATAGCAGAACTTTCCTGAATGAGCTGCACGTTTTGAAGTTAGAAAGGTGAAAATCGGCTGAAATTTGCAGAAGGAGTTGTGAAGCAAAAAACAGGGCGGAAGAAGAATAAAGACTTTCGCAACAGAAGAACATATGCTGTGAATGCATTGCTACATTCACAGCAATAAAGTGTGTGGATATTTTTTTTAACTCATGTATCTTGATTCATTCATCTATTTATGGTCATTTTGTATAATTAGAAAATGTATTTATATGTAGTCCATAAAAAGCACTTCTGTTCAAAGGCACTCATTCACTCTCTTTCACATACCTAGTTACCTAAGGAGTAGAATTTGCCACCACGGAGCAACAGTCCATTATGAAAACAAGAGATGATCGGTCCACTCCCTCTAGGATATGATACAAAACCAGAGCTGCAGCCCTCTGAAAGCAGAAAGCACCGACAGCCATCCAGTGGTCCAGGAGACATACTGAAATGTCATGTTGGATCATATCACATATGCTGGGAACAAGGTCAGCAGGGGTAGAAGACCTCAGTGGCTACAAGGAAAAAGCTGAGTCAAGCTGGTGTAGTTATGAAGCAAGCCAAGCCTTCAAGAGAAGACAGGCGTATGTCTTTGCTGAGCTACTGAATGGATGGCTCATAGTCATTACTCGACCCTCTCTTTAAACCACCAGTGAGGAGCAATCAGGGTGGGCAGTGTCCACTTAAGCTCACTGAAATATCACCAGTTCAAAACCTTTAATGCAGTAACACTTATTGGTTACAGGTTATGATTCTAAATTTAGTAGTTTTGAAGACAAAATAACCAAACAAGGCTTTTACTGCTGATGTGCTACAAAAGGAGAAGTAGTTTTTTTTTAAACTATACATCCAAAAGCAGCAATGCACACATCTTACCATATCAGTTTCCTTTTTCTTTGTGCACTTGAATGACACTACATTATCATTTCAGAGACCATTGCTTTGTAGCTAATGTAAAACCAGTCAATACCAGTGCCATGGTGATGGCTGGAGTTATCTCATAAATTATTTATCAGGCAAAATTGGATTTTCAAAAGAAGAGGGTGGTTAGGGACAACCCCTGACTTAACCAACCTTTAAATGAAAGGGGCAAAACAATAGAATGTGTTTTCAGTTGAATTTTAGGGGTCGTGCTAACAAAACTGAGTGTTTTTTTTTCTTCTTGTAGTCATATCATGAGAATTACAGCAGACTGTTGGAATCTCTGCAACCTGTACATAGCTTTAAGAATGGAAGACAAGCTTTCTTATGGTGGCCCTGAAGGGTAATGGGAATAAATATTTCAAAAGCACAAAATAAACTTCAGAAGCACCAATACATTTCACAAACCACTAATATGTTTCAAAAACAGCAAATACATTTAACAGAACGTAAACAGATTTCACAGAATAATAATAAAAAAAAAAATTAAAAAAACACAAATACATTTCACAGAATGCAAATAAAAGTAGCAAATTACAAATAAAAAGTAACCGATCAAAAACAAAAATGTAACCAATCACAAAATAAATTTCACCAACCACAAAATAAATCTCACCAATCACAAAATAAATTTCACTAACCACATAATAAATCTCACCTATCACAAATCAAATTTCACCTTTCAAAAATATTTCTCACCGATCACAAAAAAAAAATCGTACCCATCACAAAATAAATTTAAGGAAACCAGAAAAGGAAGGACCATGCTGCTTGTCTCTGATTGGCTTGATCGAAGCATGTCAACCACATCAGTCATCAATCACTTCCTGTTTACATTGGATACTGGCTGTAGCAGAGCCAGCATGAAGTTTTAAGCATCTACCAGGATGGAGGAGGAGCTTTATTTGATAAGGGAGTACTTCAATGAAGGACATACGTTTAGTGTGATTTTAGAAATGCTTCCCATTTACCATGATATACACATATCACTATAAATCCTTAAGTCACGCTTCAGAGCCTTTATTTTGTGATCAGTGAAATTTAATTTGTGATTGTTGAGATTTATTTTGTGATTGGTGAATTTCATTATATGATCAGTGAAATTTGTTTTGTGATCAGTGAAATTTAATTTGTGATGGGTGAGATTTATTTTGGATTGGTAAAATTTATTTTGTGATTAGTTACTTTTAATTTGTGATCCGTGATCTTGATTTGCATTCTGTAAACTGTATTTGTGTTTTTTTTTAAATATATATATTTTTGTCCTATGAAATTCATTCATGTTCTGTGAAATGTATTTGTCTATTTTGGAATACATCATATGTATTAGTGCTTCTGATATTTATTTGGTGCTTTTGAAATATTTCATCCTATTGCCCTTCAGGGTCACCATGCCTTCTCCATAGATGCAGAGTTGGGAAATGTTGTGAACAAAATTAAACTGTAAGAACACGCTCCATCCCATCAGTATTGTGTTAAAAAGACAGATCAATGGATGGGTTTTGATCTGTGAGCAGCTGCTATGTACAGGCCTGTGAGTTAGTGGACACTTTTTCAATGTTGGACCTGAACTGTGTAGATTAGTTGTTGCCTCCTTAATTGAAGTGGGACACCAATAATTACTTAACTGTATTAAAAGGTAAAGAGAGCTGCTATCTTGCTGAAAATTACCCCTTTTCCACCAGGGCTCATTTGGTGCTGGTGCTTATTTGGTTCTAATCATGTTCTTCTGAAGAACCACTTTGGTTTGTCACCAGCAAGATGCCAATTTGGAGCCACTCTATTGCATCACTGTAAAACATCAGTACTTTTACACATGGAGTGTTAGAATATATAACTTAAGTTCATGTGCTCTGCTAATAATATTAAACTAATGTGCTAATTAGGGTAAAATATGTTGATGGACACTCGATGGAAGGCGATCGAGGTCACAGATCAACCAGTACAAGGATGAAACGTGCCCATAGTTGAAGCCAGAGCTTTTTGGAAACACAAAGAATCAGTGCTAAGTCAGGCCCTGGCCTGAGAATAGCCAATGAGACACATGCCCCTTTTCCACCAAACTGGTGCCGGTGCTAGTTCCAGGCCAGTGCCTGACTAAGCACTGATTCTTACAGGGTTCATGGTCCATAGTTGTATTGTGAATACAGTACATATAGGTAATTTATTTACAGTTTATTTTTTTTCCACCTGGAAACTGTTTGAGTCATACAACATGTATCCCATATCTGATACCATTGTCTTTTAGAGGCAGCGACGATCTTGTAATGTCTAAGTGTGGATGATTGAGGGACTTTATTACCAGAATCCCACCACTGAAAACTGCAACAACCCTGACTGCACGTGTCTCATGTTAGGTCAACTGTGAGAAGCAAGCCGTAGGGATGACCAAGCTTCTGAGCTGCCAAGGTTTAGCAAGGAGCCTAAAATAGCATCCAGTGATACAGCTGCATTTAGGGCTCAACATAAGAGCACCTTCACTAAATGTCACCCAACAAAGCTAAAGGGAACAAAAAACAAACAAACAAACCAAACAAACAAAAAAAAAACACTGGTTAGTTGCAAAAAAACAAATGGGATGATGATGAGTACGAGTTCAGTGATGTTACCGTTTGATGTTTGTACAGTGAAAATTAAAGATGCATGTGGAGAGCTTTCCCGGTCTACCAACATCAGTAATGCCTGAGGAGCTGTTTCACAGGGTGTTCCAGCGCCACCTGGCAGTAAAAACTGAACAAGAGGTCAGTGTACTGTATTTTAATTGGCATGATCAATTACTTCTTTATCTAGCCTAACAAAAAATTCCCTTATCTTTATTTATAGTGGTTTAAACTGGCTGAAGACCCTTGTCCTTACTGATTTGACCTAAAATTTATAAGAAATTATTTTTATCATTACCAACAACTGCATGAGATACTTTTTGAATAACTTCTAGCTTTAAGAGCTTCAGTTATTTTTCTTCTCCCATCTACAGCAGAGGCTTTGAGGCAATAAACACTGCCTGTTACTATTTTCACTAATAGTCATGTAGTGGGTACCATCTTTTGTTCTAGTGGTAAAACTGATATACACTTCATTCATTAAAGCTAAGTGCTCACTGAGATTTGGTTTTTACATTTCAAGAAAAAGAGCAGTGAAGAAAGATGAATTTCTTTACATCTTTTATTTTTAGTTTTTACTGGAGCGGTAGAGGAAAAGAGCATGTGTAGGGAGAGAAGGAGGGAGGTACATGAGACAAATGGGGGTGGGGGTGAACAGATGAACTGATGGCCTTTAGCTATGTTTTACAGCGCGATGGCCTGGCCAGGATTGTTCTCTGCTTCCCAGAAGACACCAGTCAGCTGCTAGAGGCTAATGTTAATTAGAGCCTGTCAGCGGAGCAGCATTTAAAAAAGGGTCAGAGAAAAAGGTCAATGTGCTATATTTTAATTATTTTACAAGTTCAAACAAGAGCCAGAGCTTCTCAGAGAAATCTGACACCAGCATCACCTAATGATTCTTTTCCAGTTGAATTTGTCTGTTTATAAAAAAGGAGCTAGTGCAGCCGTTGCTGTTGTTGAAGCAGCTGTAATATGTTATGTTAAACCCAATGATCTGGACTGCAGCTTTATTGTTGACCGGCTGATTACAGAGTCTGTCATACTGTGTAACAGCTTCTTTCAAAGAGAGTGTTTTTACAGCATCTGTCCTGTTTATTGGTCAATAAACTAATAGCACGTTAAACAGACCACTTGCTGCAGTTTGAACTACTAACCTCCTCTACTTAGAATTAGCATGAGAACTGCACAACATTGCCTGTGTAATACAGGTCATTTTATAAAACTTTTCATGACATAAATTTTCTATGCAACATTTGATTTAACGAGCTAAAGTGAAAATAGTTGGTGTAATTTACAAAATTAAGCTCATAAGTCTCCAGTGTTGGGAAAAGTTACCTTAAAAAAGTATTTTTTTGTAATTACTCATCACTTTCCCAAAAAAGTAATTGAATTAGTAACAAAGTTACTCCTTCATAAATGTAATTAGTTACCAGGGAAAGTAATTATTGTTTTACTCTTTTGTTTAAAGACCTATAATTTTGTCAAAGAAGTCAGTATCTGAGCAGGTTTTGCTCTGGGACCTAGTGTTCACATGTCTGTTTTTGCCTTTTACTATCAAGTGGGGCCCGATTTATCGGTCGGCCGATTAATCGGGCCAATTATGCCTGTCACCGATTAATCAACATTGGCCAAAATGTAGCCGATTATAAAAAATGTTTGCTCCATGGATATTCTGTTGTTCCTGCTCCTGTGTGTCTGTGTGTTGGGCTGCACACTGCCGAGGGCCTGCCCCCTCCATCCACCATTATCTAATGTAAGACTATAGAACGGCTTTTTAACATTGTGTTAGTTGCTTTTTTGTGAGATAAACAGAGATAAATGGTACTGTTAATTCACACGTCCACCATTATCTAATGTAAGACTATAATACAGCGTTTTAATGTTGTGTAAGTTGCTCATTGTGTGTTTACATTTTGACTTTTTTTTCTACTTACTGTGTTTAAAGTTTGACTTCTTTATTTATTATTGTGTTTACAGCTTGTTCTTATTTATCATTGGTTAACACTACAGTTCTTATGCTGACAGTTTTATAATTGAAGTTCCTTGTTTTATTTTAAGTGTTCTGTCTCTGTCTTGAATCATATGGGTATTACAATGATTTATATCAATGAATTTTTATATATATCAGACGATATATCAGATATCGGCCGATATATTGGATATCGGCTTTTTTTTGCCCCCCAGTATCGGCATCGGCATCGGCCCTAAAAATCCCATATCGGTCGGGCTCTACTATCAAGTAATGTCTGTTTACTTCCATCCTAAAAATGTTAGTGTAGCACCTGTAGGCCAACCTCCATCCTGAAAATGCCACTTTTAGCTCGACAGACCGCTCAGCACTCGCACATATTAAATCTGCAGCTCCTGTCCTGTGTCTGGCTGAGCGAGCCAGGTCAGATAGACCTGACAACTCTCCTGATTTAGGAGGGATTCTCCTGCTTTTAACCCTGTCTCTTGCTCAACTCCTGACATATAATTTTTCCCTCAAAAAGCATCAGCTGACTTAAGCATCAGCTCTTTGTTAAAGACGTGCCAACATGATTGTTCTCGTCATTACTTGTGTGTCAGACGCTTCTCCACATTTTATCTGCTGCTTCTCTCCTGTGCCTGGCTGAGCGAACCAGGTTGGATACATAACGCACCAAATTTCAATGTAACTAACAGTAACAGCGTTATAAATAATTGTAATTAATTAGATAACCAGTTACTGGAAAAAGTAACTACATTAGTTTTAACTAGACCCTGACTGATACAGGATTTTTGGGGCTGATGCCGATGCCGATGCCGATGCCGATGCTGGGGGCAAAAAAAAGCAGATATCCGATATATCGGCCGATATATCTTACACAATGTTAAAACGCCGTTTTATAGTCTTACATTAGATAATGGTGGACATGTGAATTAACAGTACCATTTATATCTGTTTATCTCACAAAAAAGCAGCTTTCACAATGTTAAAACGTTGTTCTACAGGCATAATCAGCCCAATTAATCGGCCCTACTGATACATCGGTCGGGCTATAGTTTGAACATCATTATCCCCAACACTGGTAGTCTTTGAAATAATGAGTGTTTTGAAGATTGTTCAAACTAGAAGTCTGTTAGTAGACAGGAATTGGTCATTTAATGAAACAATTCATACTTTAGTTCAAAACTCATGTTAAACAGCTAGTGTACTACAACTGTGCGTTTTTTTCAATCCTAAGGGGGGAATGCATGTTGAAGGTTGTGGTGTATACTTGTGTGTTTGTGTGTGTGTGTGTGTGTGTGTGTGTGTGTGACTTCTAATTTTTGACAGGAAGTGTGTGCACTGTGTTCCAGCAACACCATGCTTTTGTTGGGTCCAAGAACACAACCTGCTACACTGGAAGCTTGTCTTTGTGCAAAACAGCTGTGGACTGCCTGGAGCAGACAGAGGAGCACTGACAACAGATAACAGTTCCTTTCTGTGGTTGATACACAGCACATTCTGACATAAGTCCACAACTTCTGCTTCTGTGATTAGTGAGGTTTCTATGCACTGCAAAAAACTAAAATCTTATTAAATGTTTTTGTGTTATTTTTTTTTTTTTTTATATATATAGTGACTTATACTACACATGAGCCCCATTCACCTGACCAGTCCAGAAAAATGTCTTTTTCATGTTATTTTAGTGACTAAAATGAGGTCTGAATTGCTTGTAACAAGTAAAGAAAAATCTGCCAATGAGATTTGAAGAATATGCTCGTCAAGTATCTTAAGTTAGAATAAAGTCTGAAAAAAAAGTGACTTTTTTTTTTCTTTTTACCCCATTAGGTGATTTTTTTGCTTGTTATACGCAAATTAAGACCTCTTTTTTGTCTTAAAATGACATGAAACAAGGCATTTTTCTGGTCTGGTCAGGTGAATGGGGCTCATATTAAGTCTTTAAAAAAGGCTTTCTTTCTTTTCTTTTCTTTTTTCTTTTTTTTTTTTATAAACACAAGACAAAAACATATGATTACATTTTTTTTTCCATTCTAACACTAAAGGCTCAGTTCTTGCTTGTGTATAATATTCATTAATAATTCCTGATCGACAGGGAGCCCAGATTTGCAGCTGCAGTGTTTAATGTTTCCACTGTCAGTTAACCCTATTTATTTTTACTTTATTACTATTTCTCATTGGATCTGAAATATGGTTTGGAGTCAGTACATGCTGTTTTATTTCAAACTGTTATATGCTGTTTACATTGCTGACCCCCAGTTCAGCTCAAGCTTGACAGGTACTCCATCAAAAATAGACTCAGGACCGTCTGTGGCAGACCGTATATGTGCCGTGTTTGGGATTGAGCTGAGACACGCTGTGGTGCTCCCTGTGGAAACACTGACTAGAGAATCCCCTCAGAGCTAACAGTCATTTGCTAAGAACCAGAATGACGTGTATTAAGCTGATAAATGACTCTTTCATTGTTTTGTTGTTCTGTTGTTTGGAAGGAATCCTGTTCAGGTGAAATAAAAATACTCCAGTAAATTCTGAAAAAGTTCCAAGTAGTTGAACACCAGAGGTATGCAACACAGAGGTGGGGATTTCACCCTGTTTTTCTGAGAGCTTAGCTGACTACAACCTGGTAGACCGTTATCCCCTGATGCATCTGATGACACTTGTCGATTCAGGTTGACCTTCCAGTTCTGTCATCAGCCTGTTTCAGTGTACCCCTCCTTTCACTGTCAGACACAAATCTCCCAGGGCCAAACTGTGCAATGTCTCTTCACCATTTCCACCCCGTCAACCAGCAAACATCTTTGAATTAGATTGCCTGACTCAACCACCAACACCCCCTGGCTTAATAACCCCCCCCCCCCCCCCCCAACACACACACACACACACACACACACACACACACACACACACACACACACACACACACACACACACACACACACACACACACACACACAGGTGGAGACAGGAAGAAATGTGTGTCTTCTGCCGTTGGACATTCATCACACCTGCTTCCCATCTCGTATTCGCTGTACAATGTAGCAGAGATAATACAGCATTAGAGCCCTCACCTTCATCATGCTGACATTTGTTGCGCCTCAGCAGAGGCACGGTTTGATCCACAACACGTTTCAACATCACATCTTTAATCTGTGTAAACAAGTCAAAGGCCAGCATGGCTTAGGGAGCAGAGGAAGGGAGAACATTATTTAGACTGAAGCACGTAGCCTACCAGGTGAACCCTGGCAGAGATTAGAGTGTGTAATCATGTCATGGAAAAGCAAGAGAGTCACATCCTCTGTATGTGTGTGTCTGTATGTGCATCAAAGTATGTGTGTGCCACGGACATAAATGGAGCTCTAGCAGGTGTTTTCTCTGTGACATTCAATTGGAGAGTCCTTGTTCAGATTCCTGTGTGCATTTCCAACCCCAGGCTGTGTATCATGGAGCAGAGTGTGACGTTTGGAATTGACATTTTCAATCTGCTCTGCCTCTCCGTTTGATGTTATCTGTTGTACTGTCAGCGACTGACAGGAGGGGGAAACATTCTTCAGAGAAACACATTTCTTTTTTTTAAATGTCATATGACCTTATTTTGGGAACATATAAGAGGAAACTTAAAACATTTGAAATAAAAGGCAGCAGGTTATAACATGCTGGAAGTAACATTTATCAAAAACAGGCCAAGCACGCAAATCGGTAGTGACACACCCAGGGAGATCTGAAAGACGTAAAAATGATGAGTCACACAAGACAGAGGTTGATGTTCAGTCCATTAAGGTTTCAGTCCAAGAATGAAAAGAGTCAAAAAGGCATCAGACAAAAAGACACCATAGAAAGAGTCATGATCATTTTAGTTTCGATTAAAGACACATCTAACGACAATGGGCCTCACTCACTAATAAATATGCAGACATGTTCTGAACACAAGTTCAGTGTTTATGCAGAATCACTGTTGGAGTCATGACATATGCGTTAGTGAATTAGTGTGCCCGTGACCTGAAGTCCGCATATTACCACGCCCCAGTTTATTCATATAAGGACATCTGTTCCATGCCTCAGGAAGAGGGGGCGACACAGACTTCGACATCCGCAGCAGCTCACTCCCCGTCCCCTCACCGAGAGTCTTTAGGAGGTGATCAATAAGCAGCGGGTGCTCCTGGGTGCTGTGCAAAAGATGGCAACAGGTATCCAAAATATAAACCACACATCAGAACAGTTTCTGGATATTTTTGCGAATAAAAAAAATAGATCAGTGAAGCTGTGTGGGTCATCTGCTCAGAAAATGTATGAAGTCATGAGGAGAAGCAGTAATTTCATGTCTTCACTCAGTTTACATTTTGAAACCTGCTTCATAACTGACCTCCATCAGAGACGCTGCATTTACCATACCCAAACATTTAATTGAAGGGGACATATCATGCTTGTTTCTCCTTTTCACTATGCCAGACTAGGATGCCTGTAAAGCATTTCTGCCCTCAGTACAAGTCATTTAGTTCCTTCATTTCCCCACAATAGCGTTCTCAATATCCTCATTTTAGGCCATTCTGAAGATCTCGTTGAAACGCTCTGTTTCGAGAATGACCTCCAGTAACCTCACAACGTCACAGCCCTTTGTGCTCTGATTGGTCAGTTCTATCAGAGGGGCGGAGGGGGTGGAGCCAGGGGGCGCTTTTTGCAGCATGGCAGTATTTACAAAATCGCCATATTGAATGGAGCAGACCGAGCGAGTTTGCTGTTTGCCAAAACTTCACCGTAAAGCATTGATAGCACTAATAAAATGGCAGAGTGTAGGATACGTCCTTTTGTATTGGACCCCGAGTCAGACCCGGACGGTTCTGCAGCTCAGGAGGAAGAAAATCCACCTGGACACAGATCATCTCAGGATGCTTCAGTGTGGTGAGTCAAAGCGGTACTGTAACATGTATAGCTTATATGTTTATACTCGGCTCTTGGTGGGTGTATCCCTCAGTGGCGGTTGTGTGACTAACTGACATCACAGAGGAGGAGCTGCTTTATCAGATTACTCCAATAAAAAGAAAGGATTCTCGTGTCGTCACGAAGGTCGAAATCTTGTGGCCAAATGTCAATGACCTATTTTCAGAGGCATCAAATCTCGTTCTAGGATATCAGAAAAAATACAATATCTCATTTTTTGAAAATTCAGGGGGTGAAAGGTCTTGTTTTCAAATTTATTATATCATATGTAAGTATTAAATCAGGGATCAGCACGATATGTTCTCTTTAACATCAAAACTGTGATATTTTAAATGAACATTGTGATATTTTGAATCATAAAACCATGTACTTAATATAAGACTCATGTATGATCAATTTTGTGGTTATTGAATACATTTAGTCAATTCAAAGTTTTTATTAATGGATTCTTTTTTATTCACAAAGGAGAAACTTCAGCTATTTCTCAGGATGCAACATTTCTGTGCTAGATCTTCATCAGGAAAAACATCCTTTTTTATTGAAAGTAGTTAAGATATGTCAGGCATTTAGTTAAAGGTGTATGTGTTTACATATTCTGACATAGCTGGTCATCATTATTTGTGCGTACGCATGGTCTGAGGAGGTTCTATCTTTGTTCTCAGAATAAGCACAAATTCAAGTAAGAAAATATTGATGAATCACAGGTTTGTGCATCAAACATTTAAACGCATGATTTGGGCACAAATGTGTGCTTATGCGCTGTTTTTGAATATGGCCCATTGCTTTGAGACTACAATGAAAAAAAAAAAAAACTTAGAATAGCTGACAAGGAATCTTTCTGTTTTATTTTTTCCTCTCAACAGAGATCTAAAGACGCTGAGAAAAGTGTCAAAAATAAGTTTTCTACAGGATGAACACCAAGACCTTTGGATTGTTAAAAATAATGCTTAGGCTGAAGCAGATAAAAAATGTGTGTTAGAATACAAAAGATACATTATATTATAATGAAATAATAATGTAAAATATATTATAACAATAGCACTTCAATTTTCATTTGTGCTAAATCTATTGAATCACTGTGTTTACTAAGAAAGCCACCTGGGAGAGGGAAAAACATCATATTTACAAAATAACTGAAAGAAAAAAGAATGCAATACGACCCTGAGCATGTTCAGATCAAACCTGAGGATGAGAGTTTATGCTCTGTTAGAAAAGGTCACAGCAGCATACTGTTGATGTGCTTTAACTGTCTCAGTGGTAATCTGTTTATAATTATCTTGTTATGTCGATGACCAGATCTAGTGCACCCCTGGGCCTCCTGTATTCCCCTTAAATACTGATTATACCAAGTCACGGGCTGCCAATTCAGTCATGTCAGACCTGACAGGAGCTAGAGGGCATCTAATACAACACGGATATGCTAGCTGAGCTATGACATGGTTACCGTAGAGAGTTAATTAAGCTAAAGCCCTCTTGTCAGGCTGCCTGATCTTCTTATTAGAACACAGGTGATGCTGCTGGCTTGGTCACCTGCTCTGGTCTTAGGAACTGATATCACAAAGCACTTTTCAAAACTATTTCTCTTCTACGAGAATGTGAAAATGTTGATTTACGCTGCAGATAAATCCATGACCTTAAGAGAAAACTCAAAATCTTAAAAAAAAGCTTTCAAGCAGTATTGATTTTCACTCTTCACTTTTCTTTGTTAATTTGATGCTTTGTTTGGGAAGTACAGGGCCAGAGTTGATATGATCTCATGCAGAACCTGTAAGTGGCCACCTGAGTTCTTATTGATTAACTAGAACACAGGCTCTCACATTCATGGTGTTTTGAAAGAAAATAACACTTCGATAGCCAAGCCTCAAAGCCCTCTGAGATCTATCTACACCACTTAGCAGCTCAGAGCTAAGGCCAATGTGTGAAAAAGATAAAAACATCTTAACGAGAAAAAAAAAAAAAAAAAAAGGACTCAAACAGAATGAGGCTAAAAATCATTTTGGCCATTAAAAGTATCAAGATATCAAAAAGGTGGAAAACAAAGAGTTTGAAAGATGCTTTCACTTAGCAGCCGTTTACTTTTATTTCAGAAAAGACTGAGGATCTGCACAATTTTGACTATCATTAACCCCTTCCTGACCTCAATTCAGAGTCACAATCCCCCTGATTAAGGGGATTAAAGCTACATTTAAATGATGATGGCCTGCAATGAGCAAACACACCCTATATAAAACCTGAGCTGGCATAGATCCTTTAAATATAAGACTTTGCAGCGACAACGAGCTGTCATTGAATGGGGAAAATATTCAGTTGGAAACAACATTTTGATGGTCAGCTTGATTCAGTAAGCAGTTCTATTGTAATTCTAATCCAAATATTAAAAGTCCCATATTCTGCTCCTTTCCTGCAGTTTAATATGGATCACTGATGTCTTCATGAAATGGTAGTAACATGTTTTGGTCCAAAAAGCCAATAAATCAAGCACAGCAGCATTGTTTCCAGGCTCTCATAGCCCCTCTGTTCAGAACGCTCTGATTTAGTGGGCGTGGCCTTCATATGTAAATGAGTCACCGCTGATACCGCCCCGCTCTTCAGTGTCACTGAGAGCGGAGTCACGAGCTCCGAGTGTACAATGTTTAGAAAACAGCGAAGCTCGTTTACCGTAACATTACAGGCTAAAACAACAGGCTAACTGCAGCTAAAGTTAGCATCCTGAAGCTAACACAGAGACAGGGGGGGACACTGAGGAAAAGCTCTTCCATCTGCTACACAGCACACAACATTTCAAATACTCACATTTCCAGGGTCAGAGGGTTGTTGGTGGATGGTTGGTAATGCGTCTGGATTCAGGACCAGTCTATTCACTAGCCCTCTGTTGTACTGTCCAAAGTTGGAAAAGCAGTCAGCCGTAGCAAACACATGCACAGTTTTACTGAGTGTATATGGCACATTTCCTGATAAATAAACTCTAGCCACTTAGACTTGTCTTCTTCTGAGATGGGAAGCTTGTTCATGGAACAATGTGGCTGTTTACAGCCAAAAACAAAGCAGTGATGGCTGCTGGAGCAGCAGCAGGGAGGGGAGTGGGTTCGGGGGTATCTGCTCCGGTGGACCAATCAGGTCAGACTTGCTCCTGAAAAAAAGGGACTCGCTGATGTCGGCAAACCCCGGAAATTCCAAACAGCTCGTCTTAGGTGAGGATTTTACATTCACAAGCACTACTAAGAACAGGTTTTGTCATTAAATATCACATTTTGTGGGCTGGGAGGAAAGCCAAAGACCCAGAAAAAGTGATTCTTGCATAATATGGGACCTTTAAAATATGCTTACATTCGAAGCCCAAAGAGCTCCACGGGGCATTTTTTGGTCATTTATACTTATCTGGCTATCAGCAAACTAAACCAAACAGTGTCACTATGCATTAAAAACATTTCTAAACAACTGTTTTGAAAAAAGATGATTGAATAAATTGTAGAATATAGTTCAACGTGCTATGAGGAGGATTTGTTTTAATTGGACTGCAGCGCCACCTTTCGGCCCAGCGTCTCAGGCACACTGTCGTGAAGACATGACGTTTATCCAGGCAATGGAGAGATGAATGGAGATCAGGTCAAAACGAATTTTCTTTGTTGAAGACAACTTTTTACCAGATACAACACAACAAAGTAAGGCATTTATCAACAGTTACGTAACATAGTGGCTTGAAATGTGTATTGAAAATGAATCTCTTGTGAGAGATTAATGTATATTTGTTTGTGTTTAGTGACAAGAGTTGAATTTCTGCTGTAAAACTTAAGTTAATAGCGATGTATGCTAACTGCTAGCATATTCATATGGTATATCTTTTTACGTTAGTGACAAGCTAGCTAGGTATCTATATGGGTTTTGGTGCATTAGGAGATGTATAACATGTTGAATGTATAGAACAGGAATCCCTTGTGAAAGAGTAATGTATCAGTGGGCTCTCACAGAGATCTCATTTGTAGCCCTGTTTTTACCTTATGCTTTAATGAAAGTACAAACATATGAAGTGAGAAGTCAGCTTCTAGCTCAGGCTAGCTTGTGTTAGCAGAATACCCTCATAGTTGCAAAGAAATGAAGACACGTACAATTAGCAGACTAGGTACTCAGACTATTCTCCGTGTATCACTGACAGACACTTTGGGCAACTCCAGCAAAAACCGCATTTCTTTAATCTCTGCCATCACTACACTGTCTACTGTCACAGCTAATTAATCTTAGGGTATCCAGAAATGCTCAAACATCCTCACACCAATGTGGGAGAGATGCTTGCACAGAGCCAATTAATGCATCACATGAATGGAAAATGAAGACATAAGACTGGACGGCAAAACTCAGTTTAAAGATTGTTACAACTGCAGTAGATATCCTGGAATAAAGACATACAGTATCCATCAGCACCAATAACCAACTACACAGGACAAAGTGGTATTCCTGCCTCCATCAGCCCACCAACAGTCTTTGCGGTAAATCACATTTAACACCTGCTGTTGGTATTTTGGATCAACGTGTTGTGCAGCATTAAATGCCATTTAAATGTAATGGGCTTTGCCACTAATCTACATGACACAATAAGAGGTGTGTTGTAGGCTAAGCTGAATCTTTAAGCTCAAACTCAGAGTATATTAACAGTTATTTTCCTTTAATAAGACTGTTACACTTCAATGTCATTCGACTGCAGAGACCTCTTTATCAGGAGGAGTATTACTCCCCCTGTACGACAAGATTACACATACGCATTAGTCATCCAAGTATCAGAAAATATAATCTTTAAATCTGAAAGATACTTCAGGCTCTTACAGTCGTTTTAATTAGATATACTAATCACATCTCTCCTGAGCAATGAGACCTGCAATTTAACAACCATTTGGCTCAAAGATCTGACCGTGTGATGTCCACTCTGATGCATGTATGCACTGTTCCTGTGCAGATTTGGATGACTTGACATGGTGTGGTTGGTTCCTCCTGTGTTATATTATATTTTTACATTGTTTATTGCTCACAACTAATGTCTTTGCTGCAATTTGCAGTTAAAAGTGGTGTTGCCTTTAGCTCTAATGGCCACGTGAGTGACAGGTCAGTGACAGGAAACAAATGTGAGCCTTCATCACACTGGGCATCTAAATAAACACTCAGCAACCCCAGGGCCATGCTCTGAATTGCTAATTCATTTGTGATGTGGAGAGAGGCAAAGTACTTTGGGGGTGGAAATCGTGGGTGTCACACAGTCTGCCCTCACTTGCCTTTACAAAGTCATCAATTCAGCATGTTTTTCACTTCCCCCATTTGCCACCAGACAGAATGGACAGTATCTGTTTTAAACAACATTGATCAGGCTGTGAGCTGCTGGGCCTGTGATATCAGAGAGAAAATGATCAGCTGGACCTGAAACTATGGCTCACCGCCGGGAAGCTTTGATTGTCTCCCCGTAGGGAGGATACTGCCTTAGGTCTACTCTGTTGTCTCTGTTGATGAACTAGTCCACGACGCAGCTGAGATGACAGCGAGAGTATTTGTGATTCTCTCGCTCTCACTTTGTGTGTGTGTGTGTGTGTGTGTGTGTGTGTGTGTGTGTGTGTGTGTGTGTGTGTGTGTGTGATGCTAAGAAACATACGTAACGCAAGGCCAACACAGAGAGGTGGGATGTCTCGCCTAGCCACTGCGTGGGAAGTGTACAACTCAAATGTTTGCTGTTTCAGATGGAGTAAGAGCTGCTTTCTTTTCTTAGGCGTGAAATGATGTTTTCAGGGATACTGATACTGATGGTGAGACCACAAGATAAAAAAGGTATCCCAATCTTAATTTTTCATTTTTAACATTAAATGTTTGTTGCAAGAATTGTTATAGAAAAAAATACTTCTTATAAAAAACTAATTTTTCTATATTATTTTTAAACTTCTTTAAGAAATGCAGTGACAAAAGATCAAAACACATCTTTTTCTGCATACATAAGAAAATAAACAAGAGTTAAGATCAAAAAGGCATATGAGAAACTCACGGTAATTTCCATTAAACGGATAAAATACCTTAAATGTTACACATTGTTCCTGTAGACCTTAAACAATTTCATTATGGTTTCTTTTAATCTATCACTGACCCCCAAAAGATTTCTCAGTTTGTTCAACCTTTTCATTAGCATGCCCTGACAATAAAAGGTATTTCAACAAAAAATTGTTAAGTGAGTGGTTTCTTGTGATTTCTTTATGTATACCTTAGAAAAAAGGTACTCTTCTCAAAATTTTCTCGCAGTTTTTATTACATTTTAAACCAGGGCTGTTTTCTTGTATTTGACAGTTTGACAGCAAGGTATGGGAAGAATACTCCCATTAGCATTGTAAACTATCCAAAACACTAACGTCTAAAAGTTGACTGACACAGTGGCTATGTTTACATGCAGTCAGTAACCCTTTCATATTCAGAACATCAGTAATAACCCGATAGCGTGAGGGCCATGTAAACACCAATAAACCTTTTTAAAAGACAGAATATGCTTGTTTTCAAAAGCCCGGAAAAATCACCCCACGGTTACTCCTTTTCTAACCAGAATATTTGGTCATGTATAAGCTTATTCCCATTCAGTGTTGCCAACTTAACAATTTTGTTGCTATTTTTAGCGACTTTCTAGACCCCCCCCCCCCCCCAGCAAGAAAATTAAAGAAAAGTGACTAGCGACAAATCTAGCGACTTTTTGGTGACTCCAAGGTCGCCATTTTCTTTCTTTCCCCATTCAGAGATTGAGAGAGAGAGGCAGAGCGGCCATACATTGTGTGTGTCTGGCTGCGTGCCTGCATGGCCAGCTGAACACTAGGGGCACCATGACCACTCAGTTGACAGGTACGCAGCCTAACCCCCCCCCCCACCTACTTTTGGGCAGGCCTATAGCTACTTCCGATGCTGAGGACAGTTCCCATTGAAAGGAACATTAATTTGTGTTCTGCCCATGTTCTGTCCACAAACCTGGGTCTTTTGAGTGCAGGGTATCTGCCATGCTGCTGCTGCTGTTGTTGCTGCTGTTGCCATGGATACAAGAAGAAGCAAAAATGGCACAAATTGTGTCATGATGTTGAGATGTTTTCTGTGCGTCAACTTATTTTCCGTGCGTTGCTGTTTTTTTTGGGACACCATGTAAACAGGGATGACCCTGTTTGCTCTCACATGTAAATGGCTTATTTTGAATGTTTCAGAAACTGGGATATTGACCTTAACCCGAATATCTACTGCATGTTAACGTAGCCACTGATTGATACAGAGATCGAGACGTGGATTTCCACATGTAACGTTTTCTGACACGCAGGCTTAGGCCTGAACCACACGTATATGGATATATCCCTAAACCCACATTTTTCTGTCCGATTGGGCCTCTCAACCACACGAACACGGAGATTTCACCCACATAAACGGAGATTTTAAAAAACGGATAAAAAAGTGAAGAAATAAAAAAATATCTGGTTGAGTGGATCCGTGTGCTGAAGGAGTGTTAAACAGAGCTGGTGTTGATGCAATGATGTCAAGCGCCTAGCAACAAGTCACTGTGTTTGAGTGCACATGCTCATATCGTTCTTCTTCTATGGTTTTCACATTTTGCTAACCTGCCACTTATCGGCCAGGCATGGCATTGCAGGCTTCAGAGGCGATCATTTTCAGTTTGGCCTCTTTGTACGGACAGAGATATTTCTGTAGTGTGGACGGAGATTTTTTTTTAAACGAGGACAATGATATCCGATCAAAAAGATATCCATATATGTATGGTTCAGGCCTTAATAACAGCTCATTCAACACCTTAGAAAATGACGGAAAGCACTCAGTATAACTGATGCATTTGGAAGCTGTCTCCTTTTCTCCCTTTATACATGAAAAATCCCTCCAGGTACAGCCATGCACCTTGAGTCAACTCAGGTATAAACTCTGTTGCGTTGGTATACTACCTCCAGACACCTGTGCTTCTGCCAGCAGTGGCAGAGTTTTTCCTTACATCAGTAGCCACAGTTACATGAGGAGTTTTTTGTCCTTCCGAACGGAATCTTTCCGAATGACTTTTACAAAAACAATAGTGTTCATGGAAAGGAATATTCCAATCTCTGGTCTACATGCGCCGCTGTAATCAAACAGAATAGTCAATGGGGCATGTGCAGAAAAACGTAAACATCACGAGATTTATCAAAGCTGGAGGACGACAGTTTGTTTATCACAGTGTTGCAATACTCCGTATTGTGAGTTTGTCGTCCGTCCAGTCTTGAAATTATGTTCATTTCTTTCAAAGTTTGGTTTAAAAACAAACTTTCCACAGTAGTCCAGTGCTGACGGCTCACTGCCATTTTTAAAGTTGAGGAACGTCTCTAGTTGCATCTTCCGTCATATCTGAGCATGCGCTGAAAGAACGCACCCTGACAACTTTCAGTTTGAGTGGATACATGATGCCTCAATCGGTTTGGGGAAAGGAATATTCCACCTCTGTGAAACTGATTAAATGTCAATTCAGATTGACACTTTTCTTTCAGAATGAGGTGTATTCAAAGGTTAAATTCTTTCTGTTTAAGCAAATAAACCGAATGTAAGCGGAATATTTGGGTCCATGTAAACGTGGCTACTGTCGTGGTCACGATCAGACAGGCTTGTTGGCTTCAATATGCAGATGGAAGGTTTGGATATTGATTTAAATGGTGGACGTGCTCTGTGATGACTTGTGTAGTACATAAAAGTAATGAATTAGGTTACATGTACTGAAGTATGAGTAAAATTACACACTTGAAAAAAATACTTGTGAAAGTACAAATACCAAGAAACTTGAGTATTGGTAAATCATTACTCCCACCCCTGGTTATAAGACATTAAAGTCATTAATATTCTGTGCCAGTTGCAATAACACTTGACCCCTGATGTGAGAATTCATCAAAATGTGTTAAATTTCAGATAACTCCAAGTTAGCTTAGTACAATTTAATATTTCTATTTTCTTTTGTTTGCAAAAACAGTTAAAACACATGTTTTAAGAACTTTTGTGATTTGTCATATTTTTCTTCATTGAAAACTCTATCATACCAGGATCAGTCTATTTTTATTCTACCCAAGCTACCCCTTTCTGGAGAAATGGCAAACCATCCCTTGTGGTGCAGCATTTTTTTCCCACTGCCAATTGTAGGGGTCATCTTTCACATTCTGTCTCTTTTTTTTGACAATGTCCCTTTTGAGTAACCAAACACGTGAGGAATACACAATACACTATGTTGCAAAGTGTAACTTAGAGTTGTAACTGAAATACTCATTTAAAAAAAGCTTTTTATATTTTTTTATTATTCAAATGTCAAACAATTTGCTTTGCATAAAGCATACATGGACGCTAGCGCTGACGGGGCACTGCATGCTGAAATCAGAACAGGGAAAAACATCACTCCATTCACTGTTAACCTACTGCAAGGCATGATGACAGGTTGTGACCAGCTCAGAGGGAATACAGTTACATGAAAATGTTGTACAATGCAACCCTCAGTACTCTGAAGGGTATTCTAAATATTCTTGTGCAGATGTAGAGAACCAAACAGAATGCAGATGATCAAACAGCCACACCCTTACTCCAATCTTCATGACTTTCTGCACACAGGCTGATAAGGTCCATCATAAGAATGAAAATATATCGAGACATGACACATCTAGCCTCGAAAGTTAAGCTCCAGGTTTCAGCTCCGTACATCATCAGTCAGCTGCAGTAAAGAATAATGTATGCGACAAACGGGAGGGTCCTGATAATAAACAAGCTTAGTGCAAGAGATGTCTGTGAGAAGTATAGCACAGCTACAGTCTTATGCCATGAAATGTAATATTTTTACAGTGTTATAATAGCAGATGCACTGCACTGACAGGATGTGTACACAACCATTTTGCTTTGCTAAAGCCAGAGGGAAATGTACATAAATTTACCATGAAGAGCGAGAGGAGCCTAGATACTGCAGAATTCAAAAGAAGCTTCTTCCCTGTAGACTGCACCTTACATCAAGTACGGCCCTGGTTAACATTCAAATCATGAGCCTCTTGGCTAGTTTTAAAAAAGAAATGTCAGGTCATTATAGATTGCAATTTTTTGCCAGGGTAAAACGAATACATGAAACCTTTATTACCCACAAGGCAGAGAAGCAACAGAGGAAAGACACCATCAGAATAATTCCTTTCTTCTCCTAGTTTACTGGTCAGATCAGATTCTCCCCGCCTCCTTCTCCCAGGGCTTCTTTTACAAGTTCCTGGACCAGCCATGTCAGGGTCAGTGCCTAATCACATTAGGGCTTGATCAAAGTTGCAATAGCAAAAAGAAGAACAGGAGAACCTCATTTCTCACAGTGTGGGGATTAAACTTCCAGCAGCATCTCAGGATCATCGGCATTGAGCCACGTCCCGCGGGCCCTACAAAAGGCTTCGGTTGAATAGTGAGTGTTGGACAGGCTGCTGAACCTGTTGTGCTCTGTAAGACAGAATACATAGGGCAAATCCAGGCTTGGTGCACTCAGGAAAGATAGATGATCAGCTAGATAAAATGTAAAATAAAATGCAGGGAGTAAATCACCACTGCACTTTTCTCTGAGGTGGGTGATCAAATGATCTTTACTTTCCAGCACAGGGAGAATGGTGGAGGAGTAGTTCCCAGGCACACTTTTCAGTATTTCACACGAGGAGCAACACGGTTTAAGATCCAGGACAACTCCTTCAGCAAACTGATGTCCACATACACTGTGGTACATACACATTTAGACACCGTATACACCCTATACCTTACAACCCCTACACATGATTTATCTACATGATAAACAGCAAATCTGGCATTAGTAAACAGTAAATCTGGATGGTGAATAAATAGAAGAGGGCATGATTCTTAGGCCATGCAAAACTGTAACAGTTCTTTGACATTGCATTTAAATCTATGTTGTTGCATTGCCCTCTGAAAAGACAGGCAATCATGTCTTGCAGTTGACATTTAGAAATGGAAAGAGGTAATTATATTAACAATGCTCCGATAGTAACTATGGCCACAGTATATATTACTGCGGAACAGTTAATTGAAGTCAGATAATGACGGTAACTTTGAATTCTTAGGAGTTCACCCTCTGTCTCTGCTTGGCTCGGAGCAGAGAAATGGCTTTAACCAGACTTTCATTTTTCTTCTACACAAAGCCAGAGCACTTTGAGTTCTGTTTTGAACTGTCTGGTAGTGGTGAGCAACTGCAGCATTTTGGTTTCAGTTTTGCTCTGTTTGATCATTTTTCTCTGTGCCTGTGAATCTAAAAAAGAAATTACATGGCTGGCCTTGGGAGAGGAAGAGAGTGCCTCCCACCTCTCTTCCATTAAATGATCATGCCCTTTCTCTTCCCTTTTGAATTATGACAATAATAACCTGCTAAGATTATTCTTTGTAATGCTAACAGCATACATAAGCACAGGATTGTATCAGCATCCCTTCCTTACATGAGAGGGAAATATCAGTTCATTTTGCACATTTTAATAATCACTCATTCAGAGTTTGAAGAGGATTTGGGAAATCCACAGTTTATTTTATTTTTTCCTGATAATGCAAAACTGATGGAATAATTCCAGTTTTTGATTGATGAATCTGATAGTTTTGAGTTTCACACAAAATACATTAACTTCATCTGGGTACATAAAGAAACTGAGGCAGGGGTGTATTTAGTCGTTTGGGGGCCCAAGGCAAACCCAGTCAATGGGGCCCTCCATGTCCTTGTTACTCATCTTCCTCAGAGCTAGACTGGCCTTCCCTGGGTCCACTGTCTCTTTCCCAGAATCAAGGCATGAGACAGTGCTAATCTTGTACATGGTAACTTAACACAACTAAATTCATTTCCTCAAGTTCTGTACTTTAGTTTGATTTTGAAAAAAGTGAATATATAATTTAGTCCACTTTGTCTTGGATTTGAAATCTTTTATGGTCAATTGACAGCGTATTTGTCCCACAGTGGGAAAAAAAATCTACTGAAAGAGGTGATATTTACAGTTAGCATACTTTTTGGTACCATTATTTCAAAGTTAAGTTAAAAAAACATCATTAAAGATTAAGCCTTTTGATGTATTTTGAAGCATGTGAAGTAAGATTTAGAAAAAAGAAATGCTTTCAGTTGAAGAGAACTTCATAAAGCAGTTTTTAAGAGATGCTTTGGGGGCACCCTGGGAATCTTGGGGCCCCAGGCAACTGCCTGTGTTCGCCTAATTGTAGCTACGCCCCTGAACTGAGGAAACCAACAGTTCTTATACTTGTGAAACATTTTGGTAAATCTGGATGAAACTGAATGAATGAATGAATGAATTAATTAATTTTTATTTCGAACATGCAAAGAAAGCAGAAAATAGGTTGTCACCATAAACAAACACATGCATACTAAAATGAAAAGAAAACGAAGACTGCAGCAACAACCTGCATGTGTTACAGATCTACATGCTCGAAAAGGAGTAGGAAGAAGTTACAATGATTTTATCAATTTCAACTGACACTTTAGATTTATCACAGTGAAATTCACTGTGACTTAAAAGTTCATACACATTACCCCGTTATTTGTCTAATAAAATGCAAAATCTCTTGTGATTGTTTTTGGATTTGGGGTCCCTTAGCAAAAAGAGCAGGACTTAAAATCCTGATGCTGGGACACCTGATAGCAGGAATGATAAATTAATTTAGCCACAGCTGCACACAACAGGAAAAGTACAGTAGAGATAGATGGGTTGAAAACTGAGAGAGTTACTGGAAATAAACTTCTTGGAATAACAACAGATGACAAATGAAGCTGGAAATCTCACAGTAAAAATGTACAGACAAAAATATATGCATTTTAAGACTGAACAAAGCTGGATCATAAATCACCCCAGACGTTGAACTGTCCCCTGGTTTCACCAAGTTACTCTGCTAAAGTTTGACATAAATGTTTTCAACTTTCATTATCTTTGCTTCAAAAGAATGCTAAAAGAATACTTCATAAAGCTGGATTATAAAGATGTGATTTTCACACAGAATGGGATAAAGGAGTTAGATCATGTATATTTTAGAGAAGTACAGTATATGTCAGGGTTAAAGTATGTGTTTGGATATATCTGTATATGTTTTATATGTTTTTATTTGTATGTAAGTATAAATGCAAAATGTATCAATGTGGATGTGGGTATTGGTATCAATGGTGTATGTATTTATACATTTTTTCATAGTGTAAATGTGTTGGCTGCATACATTTGAATTTGAATTTGAATTTATTTAGGATAGCCCCTTGAGATGCAGCATCTCGTTTTCGAGGGGGTTCCAACAAAAATACACACAAATACAAAAAAAAACACATAAACATACATAACAATAATACACAAACACAAAATGTACATTACAGTGATACACAAAACACACTGCTCTACAACTTCCACAGCCCCCACGCCCACACCCTTCACTCCTCCCACCCCATCACCACTTCACAAAAAAAAAGAAAAAAAAAGAAGAAATAAATAAATAGAAAAATTGTGCCCACGCTTATGCACAGTCCCAAATAATCAGAATCAAAAACATGTACACCCTGCTTGTAAGTGTGAAAATAATTTTGATGTAAAGATGAAAATAGAGGTGATTGACTTTAACGAGGAAGTTAGATTATTCCAATCAGATGGCGCTTTGACCTAGGAGGACCTAAGACCTACTTCTTTACGGATTTTAGGGACCATGAAAAATGGATTGGTCAAATGTCTAAGAGGATACTGAGATGTATATGGGACCAGAAGCTGTTTTAGGTATGGTGGAACATGTAAAGAACACATTTAAAAAGAAACAAAACCCAGTGAAACTGACTCCTGGATTGAGAATGAAGCCAGTTTAAGGCCTCGTACATGAGGCAGTGATGAGTTCTGAAAGGACATCTTAAGACAAATCTACATAAGGAGTTATTCAAGATATTGAGAGGTTTGAGGATAGAGTCAGTGGTGTTTTGATAAACAACATCTGCATAATCGAGTATGGGAAGAAGCAGTTGTGAAACAATTCTTTTTCTGACTTGAAATGAAAAGGAACTGATTGATCGGTATAGAGAACCCAAGCAGCCATAAACTTTTTTACAAATATAATCGATATGGGGTTTAAAAGTAAGCTCTGGGTCCAACCAAATACCAAGATATTTATAAATACTAACTTTCTCTAGTGGAGTCCCATCTATAAAATCAATTAACAGCTCAGGTGAGTGTGATAAACTATGTTTAGTGCCAAATACCATGTAGCAAGTTTTTTTCATATTAAGTACGAGCCTGTTATTATAGAACCATTGTTGGACAGTGTTAAAATCTTGTTGTAAGTTATCATGGATCTGTAATATATTATTACTGGAATGATAGATAATTGTATCATCAGCATAGAGATGAACATTACTGTTTAAGCACAGCTGAGGTAAATCATTAATAAAAATAGAAAAAGAAGAGGGCCTAATATAGAGCCTTGGAGTAAAGTAGTGTGGTTCTCAAATGGGGGTCAGCAAGGGTACTTCAGGAGGAACGCAAGATTCAGAAATGAATCCATCAATGTGTCTACGACAGCTTTTTGCTCAAGATGCCTTTTTTTCAATATTGTAACCAGCAGTCCAGGAAACTTTATAACATGCTGCACAGATCAGCCATGCTTCAGGGGCCGGGCACTGCGCTCAGGCATTGAGCACCGCTCCTCAAGAAACCGTGATTCTTCAAAGGAAAGTCTCAAGTTTTAAATCAAACAATTTCACACCACGTTTGAACACAATGCTTGGTAGCCAGCGCTAATACAATAACCAGAGCCCAAATAATTCTCACTCATCTTCCTGCAATTTAAGTCCAAAGCAGCTGTTTTGACATTTAGCTCCATAGCTTGTTGACATTAAATTGTCCACGCCCCAGCTACCCCGACACACACACACACACACACACACACACACACACACATCTTGCTGCGTGTTTAAGCCTTTCATTCATTAAAAGCCAAAGGCAAAGCAAGTACTCTACCTTGTGCTGACATTTTTACTGCCGCAAATATTTCATATCTCAGCAGCCAGAGCGCGGCCAAAGCTACTCAGCTGATAAAGCTCGGTCCTCTAAAGTGTTCCCGAGCTCTTGGAGCTGGATGTTCTGTGAGGAGAAAATGATGCTGTGGTGGTCACAGTGCCGTAATGTTTGTTAAAGTTTAAGTGTAAATATTGGTAAGGGTCATAGAGGGACTGTTGTAATGGTTAAAAATAAGCGCTGAGTGCTGGTAGAACAGACGCTGCATTCCCCAAGTCACAAGCTTTGCTCTTTCACAACATCCACTTTAACTTAGCCTACTATAAGTCAATTCTGCTTAAAGGCGGCCATTTTGGATCAAAATCACACAGATACTCAGTTGAGCCAGAGACATCGACATGTTATTCTAATTTCTGAAAGGCACCTGCGAATAACGTCTTCTTTTGTAAGAGCAGGGCTGACAGTGGTTGTCTTCATGGGAAGGTTGTCTTCATGAATAAAGAAATAAATTCTATAAAGTAAAATTGATTTAGTCTTTTTTTAATCTGACACCATAGACCAGCACTATTCAGTTTGCAGCCCAGGGACCACATCACGGTTATATAGTTAACTAAAACGAAACTAAAAAGGAAAACTAAAACTTAAAATACATTGCAGTTAACTCAAACTAATAAAAACAGCGTGCCATTGCTGCTGAGGTTGGACGCAGTAAGACAGTCGTTCTACATTTTCTGAAAGATCCTGAGCATTATGGAACAAAAGAGTCAAGTGGTAGACCCAAAAATTGACACCTGAACTGAACCGGAGGATCCGATTGGCTGTCTGTCAAGACACAGGACGGTCCTTGACCCAAATTAAGGCCCATACTGCTGCCAACTGCAGCGCAATAACCATCAGACGACATCTGCAGGAAAAGGGTTTCAAAAACAGAAACAAATTCAAATACCTCGTTTCCTTCAACACCACAAAACTGCCGTTTAGACTTTGCCAGGGAGCATCAAACGTGGGACATTGAAAGGTGGAGAAAAGTTTTATTCTCTGATGAGAAAAAATGGAACCTTGACGGTCCAGATGGCTTCAACGTTACTGACATGACGAGGAGATCCCACCTGAGATGTTTTCTACCCGGCACAGTGGAGGGGGTCCATCATGATCTGTGTTTTTTCACTCAGTAAAACACTGGAGCTCCAGGTGGTGCAGGGTGGTCAAACAGCAGCTGGTTACATGCAGATGTTGCAGCGGGCGTCCTTCATGACTGAGGGCCCTGGTCTGTGTGGTAACAGCTGGTTTTTCAGCGCTGCAGGCCACAATGCTGGCTTGATGAAGGACTTCTTCAGGGAGAATAACATCACTGTTCTGGACCATCCAACATGTTCCCCTGATTTAAATCCAATAGAGAACATTTGGGGATGGATGGCAAGGGAAGTTTATAAAAATGGTCGTCGGTTCCAGACAGTTGATGCCCTTTGTGAAGCCATCTTCACCACTCTGAACAATGTTCCCAAAAGCTTCCTGGAAACACTCGCATCAAGCATGCTCAAACAAATTTTTGAAGTGATTAACAAGAACGTTGGAGCTACTCAAACTTTTGTTCTGGTTTGGAGAGTTTTTTGTAATTTTTTGAGCGATGGTCTTAAAGTGATACTCAGGGATGGAACAAGTTGGGTCCTATCACAAGGTTTAGAGCAGAAACTACCCCTACAGCAGTGATTTTGTGCAGCAGATCTCATCGTGTCTCTTCGTCCTGGCAGACTACCTGTACCTTGTTTGTATCTGGCACGCCGCGTGCGGACTGATACACTAAGCGGCGGGCGCCTCGTAGCCAGCTGTGGCTCTGCAGCGGAGGTAGCACCATCTTACGACATGATGAGAACTAGAGCCTTATTTAGCGGTGTTTTTGTGTGAAAGCAACGCGCTGAAAATTCTCTAAACAAAGCGTGAATGCAGACCGATATCAGATTTTTTCAGTGGGAGTCTGTTTATTTGTGTTTTTGGTCAAGTAAAATATGTCCCCGTCTGAGTGCAGAGGAAACCGGCAGAGGAGCAGGGAGGGGGTGTTTGGTGTGAGCGCTCTGGGCTTCTGCTGCACAAAAACACTGCTGTAGGGGTAATTTCTGCCCTAAACCTTGTGATAGGACCCAACTTGTTCCATCCCAGAGTATCACTTTAAGCGTTTGATCAGCTGATAAACAGCCTATTTCAGTTTACTTGTTCTCAATAAATTACTTTTTTTAAGTGCTTTTTGTCACACTCCCCCTTCTTGCTTTTGCATGTTGTAGCTTTAAAACCTCTTAAGATTTTGATCTGTATGAGCCATACTGAGACAAACTGAACTCAACAGCTTGGTGGAAACAGGGCTAAAATCAGCGATGTGCGCAGGTGTATGAACGGAAAGGTTAAGACTGTTGGTCCTCTGCTGTATCACCCCCCACCCCCCATCAGTCTATGAATGGAGTGTGAATGGCTAAATGAACTGAGTAAAAGCCCTTCCTGTAGTTTAAAATGCTAAGCACTGGACTGTTTACCAAAAGACAGTAGGGTGAAACCCATCTTGCTTACAAACTAAAAACAATTTCCCCTTAAAAAAAGTCACATACACACTTGCAGGTCACCAGTTATTGTATTATGGCGATGGATGCCAGTCAGCTAATCCCCCTCAATGAAAAACTGCCATGAGAAACAGTACGCGGGCTGGCCACAGCTTTCTGCAGACTGGGCCCAGTCTGCTTCATAAATAGGCAAATTTTCAGACTCTCCAGCCCAAGAACTGATTTCAGTTTACACTCCAATGAGAAATTTTTCATCGCCATTTATTTTTGCATTTGTTTATGTTGTAAGTTGAATCAGAAAACTAGAAGAACAAAATGGAAGTGCTTCCTTAACATAAGTGTTTGGCTCATATTGTTTTGCTGGCTTGCTCATTGACAGCAAAATCTGTTAACCCTGTCTACATACGCTGTGTTAACTGCTAAAGGTAGGACTATGGAATGAATATCCCATCTTAAATCAAGAGCATTTGAAATTGATTTGAGAGCACTATATTCAGTGCACAGCCCAATATAGTTTTCATTTAAATGAATTCAAGACAACTTGCCTGATTTTCTTGACTCTGTCGGTCCATTTTTTATGAGAGCTGTTGTCTCGCTAGCTTCATGATAGTGACACTGTTTTCTCCACCAGCATACCGCAAAGAGCACTGTGTCATGCAGCTATGGGTATACATTTCAGTTAAAAACACGGGTGCTCGTGTATTTATTGAATGATATTTGATTTTAACAGTGGACAAAAAAATTAAAGAAATCACATTTATTACTGCCCTGGAGGTCAGGGGCTGATAAACCAGGTTGAAAGAGTGCCCGCCCGTATGTGACGCTCCGTGAACAACAGCAAACACACCCATAAACAAACAGGGATAATCTGATTGGTCAATACTAGTCAGCCTCCTATTGGTTGATACACAAAAAATTTCGAGCGCACACAGAGATCTGTGAGCCAACAATCCCTCAGCGCGAGAGGAAGAACCGGAGTGTGAGCGCAGGAAATCTGCGCGAGCAGCATTATATCCGAGCGCAAGGACACAGTTTGAGCACGCGCAGCATTATGACTGAGCCCGAGGAGACAGTTTGAGCACGCACAGAGCAAATTTGAGCGCAAGAGCAGAGTTTTGAGAGACAATATCACAAAATCTGAGCGTGAAATCAATATAATACTGCTCTCAAATCAATTTAAAATGCTCTTGATTTAAGATGGGATATTCATTCCATATAGGACTGAGCTGACATCACAAACTCCACACACATGACTGTAATCTTTGGCATTTGATGCTTCACATGATTTAAAACCTAAATGTAAAAATGTCTGTGTAGGTTCTTTAGAAACTACAGAATCAAATCAGAATTCAGATGGCAAAGTGAACTCTTAAAAAGTATGCATGAGGTTTTTGTCTGTGCTATTTTTGTGCTCTCTCCTAGAATGTCTGATGAGTCTTCACTTTTGGTTGGCTTAAAAAATGTTTTGTTTGTCAGTCAAACATTTTTCCCGAAGTAAACCCTTCCTAACCTTTCAGCTTGAAAGATGGTTCAATAACTCTTGCCGTGCAATCAATCCATGAAACATTTTGGCAGAGGGAAACATTCAGCGACTAACTGTTCAGTAAACCACTGAGAAGTGCTTTCTGGCACCATTCAGAAAGGCACAGAGTTGCATTTAGACATATCTCAGAAATAAAAAAGTATCTTTTTGGTTCATGCGTTGTTATTTGTAGCATTTGTTTCACCCCTTGAAAAAAAGTGTCTGGTTTCAGACGCTGCACGAGTATTGATAAGGTAAGGTATTATGATAGTGTTTCAGATTTGGGAATATATCATGGTTCTGTCAAGCGAAAAAAAAATAAACATGTTTTAAAATTCAAACTCATTTCAGTCCACATACAGACTCCAGTGGGTTTTAACCAGCAGATATATAAACGAAATGATTTTGCCTAAAATATGGAAATTAATGTTTTAAATTAATGTTTGTAAATTCATGTGTGTCATGCAGCACACCTTGAAATGCCACAATTCTACCATGTCTTTTAACATTGTAAGTGTAGCATTCACCTGGTCATGCAAGGTTCCAAATTACTCGGTGTATGGAGTTATAGTAATGTAGCATGTCCTAGGCTGTAAAGCCAATGTGGACATTTTTATGTTTATGCACACGTAGTCTGGAGTCTCTTGAGAAATCAGTGTAAGCTTTAGCTCTATTCCCATGGGATTAGTTTCATCTGGGGACCTCTGATAATTTGTAACAATTGCAAAGGACATCTGCGTTTTTAATCCTGTGGGAATTGAGCATGTTTGTAATTTATAAAGTAAAAATTCAAGGGCAAATCACCAACCATATTTAAGACACACAGGTCCTCTGATAATACTTGAGCAGTTTGAATCGGCATCTCTGTAATTTGGGGTGGTAATATTTTTTTTTAAAGGATAGTCTCTGCAGTTTTTCTGATCATTAAATGCTCAAAAATGATACAGGCAGTGTTGGTTATTTTAATCTTCAGTTTTAACAGCACTTTGAGTAGACACAAGATGGAAGGACTATGTTCCCCTATGTCATCAATAAATAGGCTATCAATAGTCTTATTTATGAATATACATGTGGCAATGAAAAAAAACAAAACACCACTGGTTTAATGTCACTACATGGCTGACACAATCATGGTTGCAAATGAAACAAACTACAGTTAAATATCCAGACAGCTCCATAACCCCAAAAATCTAAAAACTCAAAGCCTGAAGTTTGATTTGAAACCTCAGCTGGTTGGTGCTGACATGCTGTCTCAGAGCGTGCGATCATATTACTGATAAAAATCTATCAGAGGTGGTGGAGTGCAGATGACCTCGTGGTTTAGGTGGTGTTACATGAGGTTTGTCCTCGCGCAAGTGGCCTGGGTTCAAAACCAGCCTATGGCCTGTTTCCTGCATGGCACCCCCCACTCCCACCCTGTTTCCAGCTCTGTCCACTGTCTTCTCCCCTGTCCAATTAAAGGCAGAAAAAGCCCAAACAATAACTAAGAAAAAAAAAAAAAAAAAAAATCTATCAGGGGCGGGACTTAATAAGATTGATTTTTGTGTTGTACATTTTACATTCTAAGATAAGTGAATTGATTGATATTTACGGGCTTCACATATCCCGTGTGAATGCACCACAACAAAAATGATGTCAGGCAGCACTTTTAGATGTCTGCAGGTTCCTACGTAACACTAATCCTGTGTAAATAGTATTTTTTTTGCTTTGCATTATATTTTTGAGCAATCAAGCAAACTATTTTTTTTTTTAATATCTTAGAAAAAGAACACACGTAAACAAAAGCTAATAAACTGAACGTCTGCAGAGTCTCTGTAAAACAGTTTTTGTTTACTTTTTCTGTACATGCAAATCATATAATAATAATAATAATCATCATCATCATCATCATCATCATCATCAAATTAAAGCGCCTTTCTTGGCACTCAAGATTAAGGCTTCTCTCCTAAAATGTTAACTTATCCTTTAAAGCACCATTCTTAATATTATTAGTATTATTATTATTATTGTAGAAACTGAGGGAAAAATGTAAACCTCACTTCGGACCTTAAACAATTACCTTTTTTCACTTTTTCTTAATCCTGTTGTCTAAACTCCACAAGCACCAAATACTGTCTAATGAGATGCTTATTCTGACATCTTACACTGGCGTTTGGAGGGCTGATGGATTTATTTATTCAGTGGCGTCCACTCTGTATACAGGTGATGTCTTTTGAGATCAGGCCAAAGCCCAGCATAACCTGCATTACAAAGAGACACGGCTAAAGGTGACCTCTCCTGAGCAGCATCCGAGCTTGAGCTTTGGAGTTTTGGTCTTGATCATAATCCATCCTTGGTGAGCTGAGTTTAAAAGACAGCAGTTTTTATTGTCCCTCTGTCCTTTTTTTTATTTTTAAGTGTTTCGTGTGTAAGGTCATTCTCATACCAGTTATTTGTACTACTAATTATTTCATATAATAAGTCATGTACCTTTCTCAGGTATTTAAATATTATTTATGGAAATGTCATGCCATGAAGGTAAGCTGGTGACTTTCTTGCAATTTCCATCTTTCAGCAAAGAAACAAAAACAAATAATGGCTTGATTTGGAACACTGCACACATGGCGTTGTGAAACACGGTGGAGACTCTCATTTTGCTCCAGCTGATCTCCAAAGCAGGAGTGCAGCATTGCATACGGACCGTGTTTCCCACTGAGCTCTTCAGCCAAAGGAAATGTGCCACAGCAAGAGGTGTGGTCCCTCTCTTTAAATCACCTTTCTTCAGGCTTTACAAGGCCCTCTCTGGTGTATAATCACAACATAATCATACCCACTACATCTATTGATTGGTTCACAAAACACTCCCACTGAGGCAGCCAAACAGTATCCTTAGGCAAAACTCTTGCCAAAGAGATATGATGAAAACAATTAGAGTACACCGATCTCCAAGTACACAGTAAATCTATATTTGGCATGTGCTGCAGCCTCCGACTTACTTTGCTTACACTGGAGCTTAGTAATTTATCCCATAGTAACACCGTCCCAGAAGTCACTCAATGTCATGCTCATTAATTATTTATCATTACCTACAAACACTAATTAATTGTACGTTTAAGGGCATGATTTTATGGAAGACATATTTAATCTGTCTCACTTTTATCATAGTATACATACCAATTATTTATTAATCGCCAGCTAATTCTGCTCCTACTACACATAGTGAAGGTCAGGGGAGAAGAAAAAAGCACAGTAATTTGTGAGTGAAACCCACTGACATTTATCCCCTTCCCGTGGACTTTCAAGTTCTGTTTAGAAGGATGCTGCTATCCCCTTTGCTTTTCCTCAAAGTGAATGTCAAGGACACGCGTAAATAGCGATGCCATACCTCATTAATGGTCATATTTATTTTAAGGAGATGCCCTTCTCACAGTGTTGATAATAACATGGATGAGTCTGAACTTTTGAAAAAAGCTGTCATTTTCTCCCTTTTAGTATCCCGGGGGGTTGTTAACTGGATGAGCTATTTATCTTTTCAAATCACGATACATGTTATACGCTTTCACTTTACTGTGGGATCAGACAATCACACCTAGAGTGGGTCTAATTATAGCTGTATCCCATGGGTTGCATTAAACAACAGCGGGATGCAGACATCTGGTATTAAAATAATTGGCACACTTAGAGAAGGTCCGTGGCATTTTACAGATGCTCTTGTGCACCTTTAAAATGTGTCAAAACAGCCATTAGAATGGCCCTGAGCTGGCATCCTAAGTACAAGAAACACAGAAAGGAATTCAAACCTCCTGACTTCAGCTGCTCAGTCTGCTGTCAAGGGCACTTCAAATGCCACATTTTAAGATTGTGTTATTTAGTGAAAGAATTAGAGTAAGAAAAAGAATGTAACTCTATTTTTGTTTTTTTTTTGTTTTTTTAGATATGCTACATCATATGTATTTTAAATAGGAGAGAAGAAGAAGAGAAGAAAGGGGCAGTAATTACCTCACAACTCTGCCCTGTGTGCCAGAAACATATAAAAACCCTCAAACCTGCTTTGATAAGTAGTGATTCAATAGTGCATGTAAGCCATCCTTTTGTTGGTGTCTAATGTAGGAAACAATGCAAATTAAGTTTGACTGAGGGGATGGTTCAAGCACAAGATGAGGACTTCTTATGAGTCTTAACAACATTAATGTCTCTTCCTAATACATTTTTTCAAACACTTCATTAGCTTTTTTGACTTTAAATGTCAGTCTTATATATAGACATGTACGACGGCATATTAGAGCCACTAAAGAAATGAAATAAATAAATACATTTTCGAGAAAGAAAACTCAAAATTTTTCGTGTTACTAAAGTCGCAAATTTACGACTTTAGAAACTCAAAAATTTGCAAGTATTAAGTGGAAAATTTACGACTTGATAAACTAGTAGATTTGCGAGTTAAAAAAGTCACAAATTTACGACCTTGTTAAGTCGTAAATTTACTGGTTTATGACAAGTCCCAGGTGTTCGTTGATGCACAGGCACAGGGGATGCCACGCTTGAGAGATCCAGATAAGCTGAAAAAAGCTAAGTTGAAAAAAATGTAAAACTGAAGGTTGTTTTGTGACAGATATTGGGGTTATATTCTACATCCCTGCATTGAACTTCGTGTAGGATAGAAGAAAACACCTCCTCAAGTCCAGTGTGCTGCTTTCAGCTGAACAGCCCCATGGCATGACAACGTCTTTTCAGAGCCCTTCAGAATGCAATGACTCTGGGCTAAAACCAGTAGCATCTCCTTATTGCTGAGATCAACTACTAAGTACAATCTTATGAGGCTTACAATTCAGTCCATCTTGCAGTGAAGTACATAACTATGACCGCGCATTATGGTCAAATTTGTGACTTTTTAAACTCGCAAATGTACTAGTTTATTAAGTCGTACATTTTCTACTTAATGAACTTGCAAATTTCTGAGTTTTTTTTTTTTTTTTTTAATTTCTTTAGTGGCCCTAATACGCTGTTGTAGACATATTGTATTGAAAAAAAAAAAAAGACAGTTTTCACGTACACCTTCCTGTACACTTGCTGCTCTAGGATAATTCAATGTCCCTCACTGCAAAAATCGAAATCTAAGTTTGTGTTTTTCTCTTATTTTAAAGTTTCTGTGAGGATTTTTTTTTAAGTGATCTTGAAAAGTCTCCCTTCTAGATATATGCCTGATTATAATCCACACTTTAAAATGAGATAATCAGCGTAAATATTACTGGTTACAGGTTATTTTAAAATGCAAATTCTTAGCTTCCTGATCAGGCTGAGCAGGGCTGGATTGATGCCTAGGTCTCTATGACAACACCACGCCAGCTGATAAAGTTCAGTAGAAAGAAGGGAGATCTGTGTTTTTCTCTGCTGAAAACGATTTCTGTGATTAATTTTGTAGTGATGGTGGACACTGGAGCCTAACTGTCAGACAGAAAAAGGACAGAGGAGCAGAAGAAAGCTAAACAGGAGAGTGATAGAGCGTGAGCTTAAGGCTAAAAGGGCTAAACTGTTTGTGATAATGTTGATTCCAACCCACAGTCAGCAGTTATTCTGCAGTGGTCTGTTCAAACTTGAGTCTATCAATACAATATAGAGTAAGGTTATGCTAGCTCTGCTTGGTAGATGACTGGCAGTACATGACCAGGATGTCTTAGAGCACCAGCCTGCCAGCTGCACTAAATATAACCATAGACAACTACTGAACTACATGCAAGCTGACAGTGTTTACTTGTTGTCACGTTAGCCAACAGATATGTTAGAGCACCGGGCTGCAGATGTCACTACATATAGCTGGCTGCTACAACGTTTGCTTAATGTCACGTTTCAAACCGTAGCGCTACGTGACTGTACTGCTAAATACCTTACCTCGGCGCATTGTATTCAGTAAAAAGTGAAAAAAAGAGAAAAATAGTTTTGATCTGATCTCCTTTTAATTTCAAAACAAACACGCACCTCACGTTAAGTCATTTACGACAGAGTGTGTGAGACTCTGGGCCAGAAGGTGGCGAGGCAGTCTGATTAAAACAGATCCTCCTGGTAGCACCTTTGAGTAAAAATCATCGTATTATACTTGATATGAGCCATATTCTAACTGTGTCCAGAAACATGTTTTATTTCAAGATGTAAAGACACAAAAATGGGGTCTGAGTTGCTTGTAGCAACAAAAAATCTGCCAGTGGGGCGAGAAATGTGCTTGCCAAGTTTCTTGAAATTAGACATAGCGTCTTTAACAAGATTTTTGTTTTGTTTCTTCTTACCCCACTGGCAGATATTTTTACTCGTCACAATCAGTTTAGACCTCGTTGTGTCTCTTAATAACTAATAATAAGACATGATTTTTGGACCGGTCAGTTGAATGTGGCTCATATTGAGTGTAAAAAGACTCTTTTTTTTTCTTTTTTTTTTCTAACTGAAAATACAACAAAATCACTTTATTATATTTCAGTTTTTTGCAGTGCTATATATGTTCCTGTTTACTTGTAAAGGCATACAAACTACTCCGATCATTAGCTTTATAGTTAGCTATAACAATATATATTATATTTGTTATCAGCGATATACGGCTAATGGAAACCAGCAGGGGCAAACAGTTAACACTGGCTGATGGTTTTATATGTTTTTCAAGCACCACATTTATTTTGATAGATATAGATATTTAGATAAAGAAAGGAGAAATATGGATTTTGAACAAGGAGTCAGAGCTATACTTATATTTATACAAACAAGCACAGTTTGGTAAAATCCTTTGCACACTATGGGGCTTTTTTTCCTATATTTGTCTCATAAATAAAATCATTTTATGTGATCCAGGTAAAATCTAGGACAGTGGGCTATTAATGGCCAAGGGACTCCTCCCCTGGGGCAACTGTTAATCGGAGCAATAGGTCTCCTTCCTGCTGGATCAATGTCAGCACAAATTCAGATTGCTTTCCTGATCTGTGCCAAGTTATCTGTGATTCAACTTTAATAGGTTATTGAACGCAGACGGCATTTAGGGAGCAGGGCCGTATTTCACGTTATTGACCGTCAAATGCACGCAACTTTCTCATTAGCATGCATTAGAAAAACAAGGAATTAATCTGGACAACAGCATCGGGGTACACGACTACAGTTACACGCTTGTTTAGGCAGACATGGAGAACACCGGCTCTGAATCATGTTTGAAGGGGACATGAGAAACGCAGATTAATAGAGTTTGCATATTTACACTGCACTGTGAGCTGCATCTGAATGTGTCATAGAAGTATTTAAGAGAAAAAACAAAACAGGCATGAAACAATTCACAAAACGTGTAAAAGCAATGCACGGTATCATCCTAAATGTTTGAAGACCTGCATCATGGCTTTGCTCACTGTCACTGTGGATTAAATCATGGTTTTCAGCCTGAGTGCTGCTGCACCGATTTGTCTTACATAAAACTCCAAGACCTTGTTTCTCTTTTATGCAGCACATGAAGAGAGCATTCATGTTGACATCTTTCCTTTTAAAAATCTTATATTATAAATGGCAAACAAAGATTTAATGTTTATTGTTTAACAATTACTTGACCTGTGAGTTGGAAGTGAATCTTAAGAGTACCGTCCATGTTACATTGGTCTGTTTCTACTATCTGAACCAACAGGTTTAATATTAAATAAATACAATGACATTAACATTTATAGTGTGTCAATGCTTTGCTTCGTGCAAACCCTTTTCAAATCAATGCATTTGCTAAACATTTCGGTGTTGAAAAAATACTATCAATGGATGACAAAATGAGTAGTGGCAATTCGAACTCTGTGTGCTATATCAGATGACATTTCGCTGCATCCAAAGGTCAAGTGTTTTGTCAAAAAAAAAAACACAGCCTGATGATAAAGCTGCCAACAACAAGATTTACAGTTCATGCGTAACCTGAACAAGCTGTAGACATGAACAGTCTCAGGGGACAGAGTAAATCTAAGCTGATGGTGTTCGGTGTAAAAATCATTGTTCTTTCAAAAGGTTGATTGTTGTTAAATTATCACTGTGATGTAACTGGAAAAGACTGATTTTAAAAAAAAGTTTTTAAATTTGCATTTTTTACACGTGTAACTGTATATGATAGTTGTAATGTGATAGCATTAAATGCCCACAAGACAATTATGATTATTATTTGGGCGTGTGTGTGTGTGTGTGTGTGTGTGTGTGTGTGTGTGTGTGTGTGTGTGTGTGTGTGTGTGTGTGTGTGTGTGTGTGTGTGTGTGTAACTAAACAAAATAGAATAAAGCGTGAGGATAGTTGTGCCAGCTCCTTTTATTTCCTCCAAGTCATAAAAACATTGTCTTTTACTTTTCATGTCTTGTGGAGATAACTCATGACAAAAACATGCCCCCTGGAAAGTGACACAGATAAACTTCACAGAGCTGATCCATCACATGAAAACTACAGCTACTGTGACTTGGATGAAGAAATCATTTTATTTTTTTTTTTTAGGTAAAAACCAGAAGCATCTTTACATTGTCAGAGGGTTAACAGAAACTGAATTTGGACATGATCTTAAAGCCAGTTTCTCCTCTCGGTCTGAGGATTTAAAATTCAAAGATTAAAAGACTTTATTGTCATGTGCACAGCCAAGAAATGTGTTACCCTGTGCGATGAAATTCTTTCTTTGCTGTCCACAATTCAAGCTTTTGAATTTAAGTAGAGATGTAGCTTATATAAAACATAGTCAGGTGTGTCTAACAAGAAGACTGGCACTGTGATATCAAATCAAAGGGTCACAGGGAATATTTTTATTCAATGGAAAAATGGCTCAATACAAAATATTCAATGATATTTTTCAGTCATAGGAAGCACTGGGGCACAGTGGACATCAAATATTTCTTTGGCACAAAAAAACAAAACAAAAAAAACTTGAAGTTCGAGAGTTATTGTGATAAACACTCACTTGTCACTTTATTAGATACACCTTGCTAGTACCTGGGTTGGACCCCCTTTTGCCTTCAGAACTGCCTTAATCCTCCGTGGCATAGATTTAACAAGTATCACACAGTTGCTGCAGATTTGTCGGCTGAACATCCATGATGAGAATCTCCTGTTCCACCACATCCCAAAGGAGCTCTATTGGATTGAGATCTGGGGACTGTGGAGGACATTTGAGTACAGGGAACTCATTGTCATGTTGAAGAAAGCAGTCTGAGATGATTCCAGCTTTATGACATGGAGCGTTATCCTGCTGGAAGTAGCCATCAGAAGATGGGTACACTGTGCTCATAAAGGGATGGACATGGTCAGCAACAATACTCAGGTAGGCTGTGGACTTTAAACCATGCTCAGCTGGTACTAAGAAAATATCCCCCACACCATTACACCACCACCAGCAGCCTGAACTGTTGATACTTTTCAAACCAGGCAACGTTTTTCCAATCTTCTATTGTCCAGTTTTGGTGTTGCTGTGTGAATTGTAGCCTCAGTTTCCTGTTCTTAGCTGACAGGAGGGTCACCCGGTGTGGTCTTCTGCTGCTGTAGCCCACCTTCCTCAAGGTTCGCTGTGTCATGTGTTCAGAGAGGCTCTTCTCCATACCTCGGTTGTAACTAGTGGTTATTTGAGTCACTGTTGCCTTTCTATCAGCTCCAACCAGTCTGTCCATTCTCCTCTGACCTCTGGCATCAACAAGGCATTTTGACCCCCAGAGCTAGGGATTGGTACCAAATTAGGTATTTTTATAGGTACCGGCCAAATTCTGTCAAAAGTACCAGGTACCGATTCATGTAGAATCCAAAGGTACCATGTTTACGTACCTAAATGCATCCTTGTGACTGTGATGGAGTGGAAGAGTAGGTAATGTTCCATGCTAAACATGAACACAGATTTGCAAGGTTATGTACTAAGGAATAAATATGTTCACTTAAAAAAGCATACTGTACTATTAAACAAATGTATATATTTTAACACATTAACACAAAAAAGTACCAAAAATTGGTACCATTAAGTACCGGTACAGATTGCCAGGTACCGGGCATCGGTATTGTATCGTTTCAAATGTGAACGGTACCCATCCCTACACAGAACTGCCGCTCACTGGATATTTTCTCTTTTTGGGACCATTCTCTGTAAACCCTAGAGATGGTTGTGGGTTAAAATCCCAGTAGATCAGCAGTTTCTGAAATACTCAGACCAACAACCATGCCACGTTCAAAGTCACCTAAATCACTTTTCTTCCCCATTCTGATGCTTGGGTTAAACTGCAGCAGATCGTCTTGACCATGTCTTCATGCCTAAATGCATTGAGTTGCTGCCATGTGATTGGCTGATTAGAAATATGCGTTAACGGGGAGTTGGACAGATGTGCCTAATAAAGTGGCCATTGAGTGTATATACATATACCTTGGCTATATTTATATGGAAATAATGATGTAGTTACCTTGGTAGAGTGTTAATAGTGTAACTCTGTCACTGCTTGTTCAAGCCAAACAATTTGAAAGGCATTGGAACCTAAGAATTTCCACTCTCCAGTGATAAATGGTTCATTACACTAATCACAAGCATGTGACATAGCCTCACAAAACTGAACACAGAACAAATTGTCACAACTGACAGCTTCTGAACACAGTAACTTGTTGAGTTTTTGCCTAATCCAAAAACTCCAGCTCTGACAGAGAGCTGGGAAGCTGTGCTTTCTGTAAGTTAGTGTTCTGTCTCAGTAAACTGTTCAAAAAATCAATCTCCTTTTTCTTTTTCTTCTTTTAAGCCGCTAATACTTCCATACCATGTGCCACAATCATTTACCAGATGATGATGAAAGCACTCAAATGAGGCATTTTGCATAGAGCATTTTAAAGCCATTATAACTGTGTATGTCCAGACCATTTTCAGCCTCAGTAAGTAAAGGGTTAAAGCAGCACTGACTGCCTTCATTTCAGCTGAACAGTTATTTTCAAACAGCAATAGAAAAACAGGATAAATATTTTTTCTAATCAAGTTTTGTACCTGCCATTAACATCTGTCTCATTTACCAAACAGTACAAAGACATAAAAGGTCCCTCATCATCCAATTTCTGATGTGAAAAACATCATTTTCTGGCTTATCATGGTTACATAAACCTTACCCCTCTTTTTAAGAGTTTCAGGGACTTTCAGGTGGTATGAACACTACACAGCAGAGAAAATGCTTTTGGTGTTTCCTGCCAACCCAACCTCAATGCCATTTGAAAAATCACAACATACATTCCCCAAGAGAAGGCTACGTCAAATTTCATCACACAGATAGGCATATTCAGGTAGATTACACCAAAAAGTCACAGCGATTCAGACAAAATATCACACCTGTCATGGCGCTTTAGTGTTCCTGTACTGTAATTCTAACCTTGTTTGCATAACTGAATCCAACAGGGGGAGATGCACAGGAATAGGATGTTTAAGAGCATGTTTTCGAGACAAGGCTGTGTCCAATGTGTGTGGTAACAAACTCAAAAAGCTGCAAGGGGCAAAGGCAAGTGTGTGACATTAGACATAATTCTGAATAAGGGCCAAGTGTCCAGCCAAGCGGACAGGCAAGGCCCTCGAATTCAGACTGTGCCAGGGGTAAATATTCACTGTGACATTTGTGCTGTATGCTATTTCCATCGACTGAATTGTAGCCGACTGACATTTTCATCCAAGCAACACTGGCAATGATTTCTACATTTCAAACCTTTTTAAAATATCAAATCCATGGAAGGTGCACACGGCGAGTTGGAACGGAGACAAGTATTCTGCTCAATGTCCATGATGTTCTTCGGTTCTACAAGTCTCAAAAACATCCACAAGGGCGACTCAGCTGATACACCACAGATGATATCAAATGACCTTATTATTTTAAATGTGTGTATTTAAGGATGAAGCAAGAAATCAAACAGTGCAGAAACATGTACAAAACTTATGTTTTATGTATGAATAAATACATTTATCTTTTTTTCTTATTGTTAAATCTTTTTCCCTGAAATCTTTCCACAACTGGAGGTTTCTCTTGAGTTTTTTTTTTTCTCTGCGCTAGCCAATATTTTGAAAAGGCTGCCAGGAGACACAAAGCATTTCTGCTTGATACTCTCTGAGTGTTCTTCAAATGATCCCACACGGTGCTCTCATTCAAACCTCTGGTGTATGAAGTCTGCCATCTTAAATGAAAATTCTCACTGAGAGAAATTTATGCCTGAGAAAAGCGTCACATGAATGAAGCATGTATAATTTGGCATAATATATATGTAGCTGGGCACTGGTGTTAAGAAAAAGGCTGAAGAAAACAGAATATTTGAATTGTTATCTCAACTCAGCAACTTATTAATATTAAAAAAGTAATTACTTTTTCACAGTTAACAGCAAAGACATTATTTTAGGTGT